>NW_026606611.1:6665000-7043096 GCF_029890125.1 Rhinichthys klamathensis goyatoka
TCTGATAAAGGTGGAGGGGGAAGCCCATCCCACTGCCACACAAATATCATGAATGGAAATTCCGCTGGACCAAGCCCACGATGAGGCCATGCCTCTAGTGGAATGGGCCCTGATGCCCAGAGGGCATGGCAGGTCTTTTGACGCGTATGCGGCTGCAATGGCATCAACTATCCATCTGGACAGAGTCTGTTTCGAGGCGGCCAACCCCTTGGTGCGCCCACCGAACGAAACAAAAAGCTGCTCAGCTCGTCTGACCGGAGCAGTGCGAGTAAAGTATAATCTCAGGGCCCTGACCGGACACAGGAGATTAGAGTCAGATTCGCTATCGGATGCAGGCAGAGCCGATAGAGAAATAACTTGTGCCCTGAAAGGGGTACCAATCGCTTTTGGGACATAACCATGTCTAGGTTTGAGAACGACTAAGGAGTCATTGGGCCCAAACTCCAGACAGGAAGCGCTGCTGGACAGCGCGTGAAGGTCCCCCACACGCTTCACTGACGCGAGCGCGAGCAGGAAGATAGTCTTGAGCGAAAGGTATTTGAGCTCCACGGTGTTTAACGGTTCGAATGGGGGGGCTTTCATAGCTTCGAGAACTTTGGAAAGGTCCCAAATCGGCACCGACGGGGGGCGTGAGGGGTTCATCCTTCTAGCTCCCCTGAGGAAGCGGATGACTAAGCCATCTTTGCCCAGTGACTGGCCACGCCGGGGTTCAGCGAACGCCGCGACGGCTGCCACATACACCTTGAGAGTGGAAGGGGACCTGCCCTTATCCAGCATCTCTTGGAGAAAAACTAGCAAGGAAGGAACCTCGCATGACCGTGGGTCCAAGTTTCTGTCGGTGCACCACTTAGAGAACACAGACCATTTAGACGCATAGAGCCTTCTAGTAGAAGCCGCTCTAGCCTGCATGATCGTGTTTAACACTCCTTCTGGCAAAGCAACGGGTAGTCGTTGATCACCCACGCATGAAGCGCCCAGCGCTCTGGGTGGGGATGCCAGATCGTGCCGCGAGCTTGGGAGAGGAGATCTGTTCTGACTGGAATGGGCCACGGGGCTGTCTGTGACAGCTGAGTGAGCTCCTGAAACCAAGTCTGACCTTCCCAACGAGGGGCTATGAGGAGCACCGAGTGGCGTGTTTCCCTGATTCTCTGAAGCACCTGTGGTAGCAGAGACACCGGAGGGAATGCATAAAGCGGGCGGCTGGGCCAGGTCTGGGCTAGCGCGTCCTCGCGTTTTGAGAAAAATATTGGGCAGTGGGTGTTTTCTTCTGAGGCGAAGAGGTCCACCTCTGCTCTGCCGAATATTCGCCACAGCTTTTGGACTGTAAGAGTGTGCAGGGACCATTCGCCAGGGGGAATGGGGTTCCTGGACAGACTGTCTGGACCGTCGTTCAGATGGCCCGGCACGTGCGTCGCTCTGAGCGAGAGCAGGTGACACTGGGACCAAACTAGGATGCGTTCTGTCAGCCGGAAGAGAATTCTGGATCTGACGCCGCCCTGACGGTTTTAGATAGGAGACCACAGCCATATTGTCCGAACGGATCAGCACATGGTGACCGTGAATGCGCGGCAGAAAGCGCGTGAGCGCGTTCTCGACCGCCAGCATCTCCAAACAGTTTATGTGGAGGAGACTCTCCTGAGCTGACCAGGGGCCGAAGGCCGGTGAGCCCTCGCAGACCGCACCCCATCCCATGTTGGATGCGTCTGTCGAAAATGACTTTTTCGGCGAGAAAAGGTCCCCAAGGAAACGCCCCGCTGAAACCATTCTGTCATGGTCCATGGCTGCAGAGCTGTGATACAGGTCTGCGTTACCTTTATCAGCTGGCGGCCCGTGGTCCACGCGCGGTGAGACACACGGCTCTTCAACCAGAACTGAAGCGGGCGCATGCGCAGTAACCCCAGCTGGAGCACTGCGGAGGCTGAGGCCATGTAACCCAGCGCCTTCTGAAAAGTTTTCAGAGGTGTGAGTCTGTTCATCTGAAAAGATGCGGCGAGACGCTGCACACGGCGCGCGCGCTGTGTAGACAGACGAGCCGTCATTGAGACCGAGTCTAGCTCTATACCCAAGAAGGAGATAGTCTGACTGGGTTGAAGTGCGCTCTTTGTCCAGTTGACAGAGAGGCCCAAACTTTTCAGATGGTCGAGGAGAACTGTACGATGAGACAGTAGCTCCCTCTGTGATTGTGCCAAAATCAGCCAGTCGTCCAAATAGTTCAGTATTCGCAGCCCCTGACTCCGCAGGGGGGCGAGCGCCGCATCCATGCACCTCGTAAACGTGCGGGGTGCTAGGGATAGGCCGAACGGGAGGACGGTGTATTGATAAACCTGGCCTTCGAAGGCGAAACGTACGAATGGCCTGTGAAGGGGATTTATCTGAATCTGAAAGTAGGCATCTTTCAGATCTAGTGAAATGAACCAGTCCTCCTAGCGCACATGCGCGAGGAGTTTTCTGATAGTGAGCATTTTGAACGGTCTCTTCATGAGAACTCTGTTCAGAAATCTGAGGTCTAAGATTGGTCTGAGGCCGCCGTCTTTCTTTGGAACCAGAAAATAACGGCCGTAAAACCCCGACTCGCTCATAGATAGAGGAACTCTCTCTATAGCCCTTTTGCACAATAGTTTTGCTATCTCTGAACGGAGCAGAGTCACTGCTTCTGGGTTCACAATAGTTTCTAGCCGCGCTCGGAAACCTGGAGGGCGGCGGTGGAACTGTAAGCGATAGCCTAGCCTTATTGTGTTTAGCACCCACTGGGAAATTCCCGGAATAGCTTCCCACGCTTGAAGCGTAACGCTAAGGGGTGAATGGCTACATGGTCCCCGTTGCTGCACACAGCGGGCCGCGCGGGCGCGCTCATAGTGTTTATGACAGCGGGACTTACACTCAGAGAGGAGTTTAAGGGCCGTGTAACAGAGTGAGCAGAGGTGGGACGCGCACACGGGCTCGTGGGCGCGCTTATGCACTCTGAAACTCGAGCGGGTTGGAACCGCTTTATGAGAGTGGGCTCTGTGAGACACACGGGAACTGAAAAGCTTTTGTGTATGAGTGAACACAGTGTTGTGGGCACATTTTCTACACGTGAGGCTTTTATGCTCTTTTTGAGATATCTCTGGGTCGCCGTGAAAACGGTGTTTGTGCACATGCAGTGCTTTGTGTATGAGTGAACACAGTGTTGTGGGCACATTTTCTACACAATAGGTTTTTATGCTCTTTTTGAGATATCTCTGGGTCGCCGTAAAAACGGTGTTTTGTGCACATGCAGTGTTTTGTGTATGAGTGAACACAGTGTTGTGGGCACATTTTCTACACAAGAGGCTTTTATGCACTTTTTTTTTTTTTTTTTTTGGATTTCTCTGGGACGCGGTGAAAACGGCGTTTGTGCACATGCAAGCGGGAAAAGAGACCGGCTTGTTGATGGCGGTGTACACTGCTGCAGTAGCCGTGTGAACGGGGACTGACAGAGGGCGAAACCTTGATGGCGGTTCAGCCATGGTGAGAAATAGCCGTCCTTTTCTCAGCTGAGGCTGGTCACGTGAGCGGCCTGCAGCGGGATATATATATAGCCTGAAATCGGCTGCACTTGTGACGCGCGTCGCGTGCAAGTGCGTGTTAGAAACGTGAGCGCTGCAAGCGGGCACGAGACTATTTTTAGCCTGCAGGGGCTGGACTTGTGACGGCATAAAAATTATCTGCGAGAGCCGGAATCGAACGCGGGTCTCTGGCGTGAAAAGCTTTGTGATACACCACTGAGCCACATGGGTAATGACACAAGCACAGTAGCGCGAGCAGATAAGAGGGCGTGATAGCAGTAACAGGTTCGGCCTCAGTGGAACTAACACACTATAACCCATTTGTCCAGCTTTATGCTCGGAAATGAGAACGTTTCTCATGAGCGCGGGAGAGCGCGGCCGCTTTCTTCACGTAAGAGAGCTGGGCGCGAGCTCAGAGCTGCAAAAAAATTATCTGCGAGAGCCGGAATCGAACACGGATCTCTGGCGCGAAAAGCTTTGTGTTCCACCACTGAGCCAGGGGTAAAGACACAAACATAACAGCGCGAGCAGATAAGAGGGCGTGATAGCAGAAACAGGTTCGGCCTCAGCGGAACTGATACACTGTAAACGCTTTATGTAGCGGCGTTATACGCAGGCGGGAGAGCGCGGCCGCTTTCTGTAACGTAAGAAAGCTAGCCGAGAGCTCAGAGCTGCATAAAAAATTATCTGCGAGAGCCGGAATCGAACACGGGTCTCTGGCGCGAAAAGCTTTGTGTTCCACCACTGAGCTAGGGGGAAGACACAGGCTTAATAGCGCGAGCAGATAAGAGGGTGTGATAGCAGCGACTAGTTCGGCCTCGACGGAACTTAATGCACTATAAACCCACTTGCTGGTGACGCGTATGCATGGGGCAGGGCTAGCTCTCTTGTAAAGTAAAGAAAGCTAGCCGCGGTTGGCACAGCTGTAAGCGGCTCGTCCCCCATTCAGCGCTCGTAGGCGGTGAGAGGGGGAGGCGGCGTAACGCTTCGAGTCGAGCCCGCAGGGTCAACAACAGAAGCCCATTCGCAGAGGAAACATCCGCCGTCGGCGGGAGAAAACTCTGCGTGTCCCAGTCCCAGGCAGAGAGCGCAGAAGAAGGTGGGCTCTGGCGCTGAGAGGGACGCGGCATGAGCCGCAGGTGTGCGAGGCATCTTAAAAAAGACGCTCGCTGCTCTTTTAGATACACACACACAATACAAGAAGCTTTTGGTAAAGGATATGAACCCGTCGGATGGCGCTAGCTTGCAGGACGGCTGAAGGTGGCGAAGACGGCCGGCTTCCTCAGACTCCCAGATGCTCGCTAGAAGGTGCCTTTTCCACGACGGCGGCTTCTCTCAAGATCAGCAGATGCGTGTAGCGTCGCTGAAGATATGAAAAATCTGAATTTACAGCCTGAGAGGCGAATTTATACTCTCTGGCCACGCCCGTTTCGGCGGGCTCTGACGCAATGAGAGCAGGTCAGACTCTCATTGGCCGAGAGTTCATTCGTGTCTCCTCATAGGCTTAAGCAGTTCCCTGTGAGCGAGCCAATGAGCTGCTAGCTAGCCTGCTCATGCTCTGCTGCAGCTGAACTGCGTTGTGAATAGATACAAAATTATAGGATAATTTTTGGCTTCAATTTCTCAGAAAAGATGAATCTTTCCCGTAGCGTAAGCTAGCTTACGCAATACGAGAGAACCTCTCGTAAGAGAACAGATCACATCGCTTCCAATTCAGGTCTTTTGTATGTGCTTCATGAAATTTGTTGCGGTTTTACTCAAGATAACTTAAAAGGAGCAAGCAAAAATGAGCATAACCAATGTCCCTCGCATGTGCAGATTGATATTTAAAAGTTTTTTAATTTTTCTTCTTCACACTAACGTTTAGATATTTAAATAGCATAAAACACCAATAACAAAATGAACTTAGTAGGTTAGCTGATTACCTTAAAAATCCATAGATATCGTAGTTAGTTCTTACGGCCGTTAACACTTTCTCTGACAAGCGGATGCAATGAGACCTGTTTTCCGGTTTGGTCACGTGACGGCATAGGCGGAGTTTGACATTCGAGCCAGGGGGGTAAAAAAAAAAATCATTGTAGCATTCATTCATTCGTTCATGTAGTAATCATTAGGCGCGTTTCGATTACAGATTTGCGCAAAACTTTTGCGCCTTTTTTTAAATGTCGATAAAAAACTATTGCGAAATGACGGCGTTTCCATTAACCGATGTTATGCGACTAAAATGTATTTAGACATTATTACACACTAGACATTATTATTATTATTAATGGAAGGAGACGTGGTGTGTTATCCAAGCATTAATGGCAGACCCTTATACTGCGAACGGCACATATAGCCTGGAGTTCCTGGCTGTTTCTCCCTCATTTCTGCTCCGAGGTCTTGATTGTGGCATTTATTTGAGGTTTAGAATCCAGTACTCCTGTAATTATTGTTTCTTTTATGAATTTAATAAAGAACTCGTATTATGTCCAAACGGTCAGTGTACTTTTGTGTCCATTCGTTTTTCCTTATTTAACCCGTAATTGCAAAACGAAAAATAAAACGGTTGTATTTTTAAAACGCAAAGTCGTACACCAAAATTTTAATTTGAACTGCTACACACCAAATGCTGCGCAAAATAAATAATATGGACGAATTTTCAGATTTTTGTTTATGACTTTTTGCCCCTTTATTAAACATTTAAAATATTGACAAATTAATATGAAAAAAAATGTAGATTTAACTGGTTTTCTAAGGCCAAATTAGAACCTGGAAATTATATTTTTCCCGCAGTGCTGAATGAGAAGATAACCACAGGCTACAGAAAGGGGATTTATAGGTGAGTTATAGGCTATAATAATTAATAAATGTGTCTGAAAAAAATAACAAGGCATTTTAATTGTTTATTAATAAAAAATCAGTGTCGGCTAAAACATCTCCATCTCCGCTGTAAAGCGGATGCACCTTTAGAGAGAAATGCACCTTTCATACGGATTACATAGCCTAATCAGAAGTTATTAGCTTTCGATTCGAATTTGTTCGTTTTAAAGTGGACATTTCAAGCTTTAGCTTAGGCTATTTTGTTTCAGTTATAGCGCTTCAGTTCACGGAGACCATGAAGCGCGCCTGATTGTTTTATTTTATTTTACAAAAGCACAACGTTTTCTTGTTATTGTGAGTGTACACAAATAAAAGTAGTTGCGAATAATGTATTATTATTTTCTGTATGACCAGAAATTATAGAGTAGGCTAGCCTATTTTAAGTTGTTTCCACTGTTGATGGGAAAATGCAAGTGTTCGCGCCCACGCCCCGCGCCTCCGTGCCATCCAGTGCGCGCTCCACATTCCGCACACACACTTGGATATGCGTCAAAATCTTTTTTAGCCTATTTGTGATCATCTTAGCCCTGTATTATGAATGATATGTGACGAATTGCTTTGTTCCTTTTTTTTGATAAGCGTCTTCTACATATGTAGCCTAATAAATGTTATAATAATGATGATAATTATTATTATTATCCCGCGTCTTCTCTAGGTCAGCTGACTGTAAATGCGCAAAACCTGTTTCCATTGCAGTTTTTTTTTTTACTAAAGCAGTAGGCTATATAAAATCAGATGTGTAGCCTATTACCTACCACCATTTAGTTGTTTTGTGTTATTTAAAATATTTATAATATATATAGGCCTATTATTTAACAATGCAAAAAAAAAAAAAATTAGCCCCCCCCCCCCCCCCCCGCAAACTCCGCGCCTGCGTGACGCTCGGCATAAATTTGCCTATATAACATCGCGACTACATGAAAAGACTGTTTACTGTCATAAAAAATGATTTGTGAGCTTTAGTGGAACTAAAGATGTGAGCATAAACACGAAACGCATGTGATCGTTGTCATGCGGTGAATCCGGCCAATCGTGAAACAGCTGTGTCGTCATCAGAGCTTGTGCAGCTGCTCTTGAGAAGCTGCGCTGGCTGAGTCCTACTTTCACTTTGATGGCATACATCACAGTCATGTGGCGTCGGCGCTGAATCAAGTCGGACAAAATTTCTAACCGGCATGCACTGTTTCAAGTCAGCCACCGATCGGTCTGCGCAGAGCTGCATGAAGTCGAACACACCTAAAGACGGCGGCGCCGGAGAGTAGTATAGCAACACGAGTGGCTCCTCAGACTTTCAGAAGTGCAAGGCAGCACGCACGCACAATGCATGCGAGAGATGTCGCTGTCATGTTTTTGTTTGGGCCGCAGTTCCGAGATTCCTGTCTGTTGGATTTATTACAGCACGTGAATTCATCAGTTTCTCCCGAAATACATGAAAGTAAGTGGCCGGTGAACTGGGAGAAACTATAAATGTATTGTTTTACTATAAATTAAATGTATTTAAATGTCTGAAACCTAAAATAAAAAACACTGAACAGTTGTGATATAGCCTATGATGACAAGCGCTGAGCGCGTCCGTCTTTGGCTCAGCGCCAGCCATAGCGCGAAAGCACAGTTTGAATCTGGCAGTGATGTCACGTCACTGTACATTCGCTCCTTAGTGCTCAGCTGCTGCAGAGCGTGCCGAAATCGAAATTGCTGATGCGATATAGAGGAACATATCTAGTGGAAAATAAGAATGTTACGAAAATAAGAATGCATTACTCTGCACTTATATAGTCTTTTATTTTGGAATTTTAAGAGCAATAAACATATATTGCAATATTAAGGAATTCATGTTTTTTTTTTCATTCAGATATGTAAATCAACATGTATAAAGTGATATTAGTCAATTAATGGGGAGATAATCGAATCGAACTGGAAAAAATAATCGCTAGATTAATCGTTTAAAAAAATAATCGTTTATCCCAGCCCTATAGTACCTGCTATTTCCCACAAGAGGGCGTTTCTCTGTGATGACGAGTAAAATAATTGAGAAAGAAGGAAGCAGCCTTTTTACAAACGAGAGAGGGAGAGCAGAGAAAAAGACTGTTGATTCAGAGCATAGCTATTTTCTAAATAGAGTGTAAGGAAAGAGTTTAAGTTATTTTTCCAATGAAATCCGAGGGGAGAAACATCTTTCATACTTTTATTTCGAGGAACTCCTGTGAGTCTTTTGTACCTCCATTGTTTTTCTGTAATCACTCATGTGTTCAATTAATGATTTATGGTAAGAAATCTGATTGATAACTAACAAATGATGAATACATATTGAAATATGCATGTTGTGACGATAAAAGATAGTTTTGTCATAAAACTTTAAAATGTGATCACATTTGCCAACCATCGCATATGTCGTCACATGCCAATTAAGTTAATGTGCAGCTGTTCATGCAAACGTTGTAATATTTGTTTTGTAGACTAGCAGAACAGTTTAACCTGGTTTAAGATATAGGTATTTCTTTCTGAAAGGTAACTACAGTGTAAGACAAAATAGAGAATATATGTAAAAATGCATACATAATGGATTATTGGAAAATGGTGGGTAAAATATGTAAATAAAAGTTTTGTACAGACAAGTGAACTTTATGGCTGTTGTCACAGGCAGAGAAATGCTCAACGGGACTGAACTGAAGTTGAGAGGAGGCTATTGGGTATGAAACATTTACATGTCACAGCATGTAACCTAGATAGATAAATAATTCATTTGACCCAGGCAAAGGCTGTTTTAAGAGGTCATCATATAGCTTCATAGGCAATGAGAAAGCTGACAGCAAGCAGGTCAAGTGTTGTCCTCAAAACCTTGTTTTTTGAAAGGGTTAGCTTGGCAGCAGCTGTTAAAGTAAGCAGGGAAGTGACCTGCTCAGTAAACCATAAATAAGTCTGAAGAATATGCAATGACTTTGTAGGAATGGATGTTGTTTACATTTCACCTTGCATTGGGAGACTTATCGCAACTTGAATGCGTACCATTATTTACTAATTCCCTTGGTAAATCATGATATAAATGACTTACAAAACTGACATAAAAAGTCATTTTCTATGTCAGATTTGTATGTCATATATATACTTTGTATGTCATACAGCTTTGTATGTCATAATTTTGACTTATCTTATAATATAATAATAATAATAATTATTATTATTATTATTAGTGATGCACGATATATCGGCCGATATGGTAAATTTTTTACACATCGGTATCGTTCCGATGTCAAAATAGGGCCGATGTGAACAGGCCGATAATCATTCCTGTGTATTTGACGTGTGTGTAGATGTGAGTGTGGGGGCGGGGATGTTTGTTTTGCACGAGCGCATTCATTACACGTCACATAATGTTCTGGAGGCGGCAAAAAAAAGTCAAAGTCAGTTTAATTTTGCCTTTGGTGAGGGAGCAACGATGTCGTCTGTCTGGTCATTCTTCAAAGTGTCTGAAGAGGATCCTCGATTCCTCGCTATGTGTTTTCTATACAGAGATATCGACATCTGTAAATATCGGTATCGGCCATAACAGCAATATTAATATCGGTATCGGCCACAATTTTCACATCAGTGCATCACTAATTATTATTATAATCAGTGTTGGGGAAGTTACTTTTAAAGGTCCCATGACATGGGGTTATTTTATTATTTTATAATGTTTCCTGGGTTGCCCTTATAATGTTAGTATGTTTTTTAGATCAAAAATAGTCATAATTTAGAAATAAAAGGCATTTGTCCTAGCCTGATTTTAGCCTCTGATTTGAACGCTCTGTTTGAAGGGGCGTGTCTGCTGTGGGATTCAGTGTAACCGGCCACTGCTGTGATTGGATGACATGCTTGTATATGAAATAGCTACATATTACATGTGAAACTCTCTCGAATACTTTTACTACAGCTATTATACGTTTTTACTATTACAGCTATCGAGATTAACGAATCGTGAGAAGTTTTTAAAGTATTTAGATCTATTCCCATCACATAAAATGTTGCCGTGATGAGCATTGAGCAAGCAGATGACAGTCTGTTTATCGTGAGCATGAAGATCTTATCATTGCAACGCAGTTTCTGCACTCTCTAATGCTTTCACCAATGCAAACGCGTTGATGTACATAAAGAGCTTTGTTGTGCAGTGTTTTGGCGTCATTGATTTCATAACGAGTTGTCCAGATAAACTCGCGCTGTGTGGAAAGATTGTTCTTTGATCGCTTTCTGTATATAATTTGTTCACAATTTAAATAAGATTATTTTCATCCTACTAAAAGAAACGATGTGAAGTTGATATTTTAGTCACTGGCTTGACTTATGCATAAACAGTATTGAATGATTTTGAGAGAAAGATTACCTGTCTGAACTTGAACAATTAGGCTACACATCAGAAATTGTTGCTTGGTAGCTCGATGATTTATTTTCATACGTTCATCGAGGCCAGCTCTGTATGGGCCCAAGTTGAGGAAACAGTCGTCGGTGAAATGTTTGGACCATACACAATTTTGGGAAGTTGTGTCGGCGCATTTCCAGAGAAAATAAAATTAACCCATCATTGTTTCTTCAGAGGCTCGGATGAAGGAACTAAAAAATACTTTTGTGTTCATTTGTACATCCGAACACTGATCAACTGCCATGTTTCGCTCGTTTGTAAGCCATGATATCTCTCGAGGGAAAAACTCAAATCGCGCGTTTCCTAGCTCATTTTCTCATGGGCGAGCCAAATTCTCTGGGCGGGCAAAGCAGAGCAGGGGGAGGTTACCTTTCCTCCGTATGAGGTCATACGGAGGAGATTCAAGATCAGCTCATTTGAGCTTTCATTTTCTCAAAGGCAGAGAAAGATAGCCAAAGCTCGGTTTACACTGATGGAAATTTCTAGCCACTGGGGGACCATATACAGGCTAGGGGAACTCATATTAATGTTAAAAAAAATGCTTTCTTGTTTGTTTTTTAAAAGAAAACAATTTTGTTTTTTAAAAGAAAACACAAATGTGATTATCTAAAATCATTTTTAGCTTACTAGTATGTTTGAATTGGATCATCGGAGGTCAGCAGCAAAGACATTGGTTTATAAAGTGAGATTAAATATAGCCACCGGTTTCACAGACAAGGCTGTTTGAGCTGTTTTAACTGAAAGCAACCTGCACTGACATGTACCTTAACATTAGCCTAGAAATCTAGACGCACCCTAGCGGCAGCGAAAATTATTTCGCAGCCAGTGTGGTCTAGCAACTCTCCATAGGCTTTTGAGCTGGAAAAACCAAAAACTGGTCAGGCCAATCACATCGTGTATAGAGTCGGCGGGCGGGCTTAACACAATGACGGCACAGTTCATGACGTTCCGCGTGATTTCAATAGGTGATTTCCCTGCTACTTGAAAACAATGAAGATGCAGCGGTCTTTCGAATCGGCTTTGGCCACGACTCTGGAGGACTTGGAGTTAAGAGAACGTCACTTAAGTCATTCTTAAAAAAGGAAGATGTGTTCGGATTTTTGCCGTCCTGATACGGCAAAAGTTTAATATATCAATTAGCTCTGCTGGTGGAAAAACTTATGGGACTCACTCATCCACAACCGTTCGTTGCTCTGGTTGGTTGTAGCGTTATCCTATTGCGTGCAGAGGGATTTTGAAAGGTAACCGTTTATCCCGCCCCTCAGATTGAGGCATGTCAATGGAGAGTTCCCAGACCTAACATCTTGATGTAGGTCTGGCATGCCAGGCTACCTTAACATGTCAATGCCATTGTTTTGTCTCAATATGCACAACAGTATTTTTTTTTTCTCTAAGGCATTTTTATAAAAAACTACTTAAATGTCATAATTGAACTAAGGCCTAACCATGGTTTAATCTAAGCCCTGTCTGTGAAACAAGGGGCTATACCATGAAGCAGGTTTAGGTGTTTAGCCAGGTGTGTGTCAGTTTAGATTGCACCAACCCTGGGTTTTAGGCACCATGAAAGGGGCTCAGCTTTTTCTGGTGTTCATCACCATAGTAACTTGAACTCTACGGCTAACCTGCTCCAGGGCAGGTTATGTTCTGGGTAAGCGATATCAAACTGAAATTGAACCAAGTGATTGACTATTTGTCACTGATGTCACACTATCATGTACACGTGCTCCATGAACTCTGAAACAAACCCTGAGCTAACGAGAGAGTTGATGATCAGTGTCATGGTACCAACAAAGCCTGAATTAGTTTGGTTTTGTCAGCTTGAAACTAATCCTGTAACCTTGAGTTTGTTCAACCACCATCATGGAATGGGCCTCTGGCCAAAGTATGTTTGTATTATTTAACATTTCATTATTGCAGGTTTGCGTAATATTTTGAGCTTACATTTCCCTGTTTTATTCATTTTGAGGAATACTGTTTCTGTTTTGTGCAAGTGAGATGAGTAAATGCATGCTCACATTTAGTCTAGGACTACAATTAGCATCATGTTCACACAGCACACACAACGCCTCTGCACTTACTCCTGATTTTTCTCAACGTGGGGAGAGGAGAGCTGTCAGGCAATAAATGGGAAAACAAAGTAACTTGCTTTACTACTTTGAAAAGTAACTTTTTAGTTACTTTACTAGTTACTTGAAAAAAGTGATCTGATTACATATCTCATGTTACTTGTAATGTGTTACCCCAACACTGCTTATAATTATGACTTTGTCATAATTTTAATCTTTTTAGATGTAAATAATTTCAAGGTTTTTTTTATCTCATAATTATGAATTACCAAAGCAAATATGTATATAAAATATCAATTTTCTATAAGTCTTTGTATTACATTGTTTAATATATAGTATTGTGTAATGGTTATGAGTTATTATAGCTCAAAGGGCAATACCAAGATAGTGGATGCCTTCAAGATGTACAGTGACAGTAACATCATTTAGCAAAACCTTTTACAAAAAGTTTTGTTAATCTGAGTTCCAGTATGTCCCAACATGTTTTCTTTCTTAAATATTTCTTTCTTCTTTTTAAATTTTTTTTTTTAAAATGTATTCTGAAGTGTAAACCATCTGTTTGTCTGAAACACCAGATTTCCCTTTGAGAAGGTCCACCTGCAGTACATTGTCTCACCTGTTTGACACCATCACATGGTGGGCGCTCGCATCCGTTGATTGCTTCACCCGTGGTTTTTTCGGGAGTCTCCTCGGGAATGGAACAATCTGTCCATTCTCAGTAGAGTACTTTTTTAATGAAAAGCATAGCACTGCTGCACAAGGTGTTTGGCAAAGCTTCATTGTGTGGGTGCCAGAAGTTGCATTACGCACCGTTTTACGGTATTTTCTTGGCAATGACTTGGCTGACAACATTGAGTCAAATGTACACTCACATCAAATATGTCAAGTTCATAAAAAAACGTATGATTTTAATAATAATAGTTCACTTACAGTGCGCTTCTCTATGAGACTGCCAATAAATTCAAAGCCAACCTTGAGAAAAAAAATAAGGTGATATATAAAAAAATTAGTGGTATTATTTTACGACTTATAAGTTGGGCTGTCAATTGATTAAGTTGGGCTGTCAATTGATTAAAAATGCAATCAAATTAATTTCATGATATTATCACAAATAATCACACACATCTGACTGCTTAGAAAAGCAGTAAAATTAAAATCTTTCAAAGACATTATGTCATTGACATCACGCTCAATTGATGTATTAAATGGACAGCTGTTCATAGTTTAAACAGTTTATCTTATTGCATGGACTGTTTTTGTCATACCGTGTTTCTATTCCAGTATCAACAGACAACTGAGCCATGATTTACGCATGTAAGAATAGGCCTCAGATATGATTGCCACAGCCAGAAAATAGGTGAATTGTTCTGTTAAACCGACGATTGTGAATCAATTTTATTTCTGTATTGACTGATGTGTGAGGAAAGCCACCTCTTTCTGTTAAGACCAATCATTAGCAATCCTTCTTGACGTGCGACATTATTTGCCAATGAGGCCTCTTCAGACATTCACCAGGATGGTACATAATCTGGAGTACAGTAAAAATGGACAGTTTTATTATTCTTGACAGGCACACAAATTACTTTTAATAAAGCTGAATTCTCAGCCAGTCTGACATACTGTTAACTACCCGCACAGAGGAGAGGGTAAGAGAATATCACTTTGTGGAAACTGCCTGAGATTTTTAGTTGGAGAATGCTTAAACTAAGATAATTCATTTTGTTGTGAGCCAGGCTGACTGTCAGGAAGCAGACTTTGACAAGGAAACCGACTCTGACCTTCAATTAGACTCTGGAATGATAATGCTGTGGGGAGAAAGTAGAAAGAAAAAAAAGCGTTAGTGCAAAAATCAATAGCTCATTTTCTCCTTTTTTGTATAGGGATTTTGATGTTTGCTGAGATAAAGGCCGACAAGACTTAGGAATGGAGTGTTGAAATGAACTTGAAAAGCAGAGAAAATGTCACTATCGCATGGACTCAATTCATTTTGTCCACAATTTACTTTTATGTGCAGTATTTTGGGAACATTTTACATGAGTCATCCAGTGAGGGAAAACTATTTTAAATCACTACAGTATATGAACTAAATACAGCTACAAACACACACATATGATTTTTGTCAAAATAAATCAGTTATAATAATTTTGTCATTTTGAATAGTCATTGTTTTTTGTTTTAAATGTCTGGTTTTTTTTTTTTTTGATGAGTTTAAACTCACAGTCTTTATATTTTATTTCAAGTAAAGAATCTTTTTTTTTATTTTTTTATGGATTTAGTTTTAGTTAAGTTTAATAACCTTGCTGTGTGCGAGTATTAGGTTCAACCGAGGCTAATTGTCAGAAGGGCTAAATCTCAAAAACTAGAGTCATAAACAAGTAAATATGTGATTTCTCCAGCAGTGCTTTTATATGTTGTTTCAAACAATAGTTAGTTCAGTACTAGTTAATAAAAATTAAGGCCTTTACAATTTATTAATTAAAATGCTTGTTGGATAAAACAATGTTTTAATATATTTGAATGCCACATTTTACATTTGTGCTGTTTAATTGATAGTTTTGTTTTATAATGGTTATAAAAATTTAGCTGAAAATCTGTTGACTAGCAGCTTCCTTTGTGATAACATGTCCTGTTGCTGGTAAATTAGAGGATTGATTTGATTGAAGTCAAGACTTTAAGGTCCGTGTAAACTGGAGTAAAAATGTGACAACTATAGCCTTCGGTTTCCTCTATGCATTTTCTTGGTAGCTCATGCAGCACACAACTTTTGTTGAATATTTTTGTTGCTCATTTCTGGTTTGTAATTCCTGTCAGAATTACATTTAACCGGTGTGTAATGGCAAATAAAACTACCGGCACAGATCTTTAAAGTGAGGAGTCATATTGTGTGCGTATGTAAAGAGATGGAGTCTCTCAAGCGTGCCTTCCCCATCTCCCTGATGTGTCTGTCTCTCTTATGCTCTTCTGACAGTCCTGTTGCCTGCTATACCAATCTCCCCAAGAGAGCTGGCAAAGAACATTTGTGTGTGTGTTTATAAAAAAAAAAAAAAAAAATTCATCAGAAACACTCAAATCTCTACGCGGCATGTACAATTGCAGGACACATAAACACGTAAATCGTGGTGCAATCACAGCTCACTTTGCACATAGCAATCAATTTCTCTTTATCTCCATACAACCTGTTTTATTTATTTTATTTTTTTTGCCTGGTTTATCTTTAGGTCGTGTATACAAGCACACGTCTAGAAATCTAAAAATTGCCCAAGAAATAGAGAGATGTGAGAGGGAGAGAGGGAGATAGGGATAGGGTGGGGTTAAAATACTCTTAAATCAAACTCTCCTTCTCTCCTAATAGTGAAGTAGAGCAAACACTTGCAGCGTTTGATCTGAGACATTGATGACATAAAGATTAGACGATGCTACAGATGCCACAGTCCCTAACCAGGCTGCCGGGTCTCTAATGAGTCCTGAACCGTGTGAATGTTAAGTGGCATGTGTAAGGTCCCAGGGTACAGTTGTTTGCAGTCAAAGGAATAGAGCTGAACTCCCTAAACACCTGCTCCATGACAGTTCTGCACCTCCCATCCAACTGGAGAAAGCTGTCTTGTGTGTTGCCAGATCCACAGTGAGCAGGTTGCACTGCATCTTAAAATAAAGCAGAAGCACCACAACATCATGGAAAATTAATCAGCCGCTACAAGGCTGTGAAGTTCAATGAAAAGCCTGAGCTTTACTGCTGCAGATGAAGATGAAGAAGGAACGGCACATTGTACAACAACAGTCCGTTCCTGCGGGGTCTGAACAACTGAAAAGTGTTTTTGATGGTCAGGAGTTGATTGGGGGAAACTTTGGAGAAAAGCAGGGTGAATCTGGGACATATTTTGCACTTGTGACTTATTTAACTTACTGTCATGTCACAACACTTCAGTGCTGCAAATGAGATGCTGTGGGTATAGTCAGATGTTTTCTTACATCTGCTTTTTCTTACCTCATCTGCTTTTGATTATCTGGGACAATCTTCTAAGTCTGGAATTCCCTAATTTATGCAGGTCAAGCCTCTTTGACTCAATCAAAGAGAGTTTAGATTAATTTAAATGTGACTTATGACTGCTGACTGTGATATTGTAACATCTGAACTTTGCAACAACACACAAAAAAAAAAAAAAAAACAGGGATGCAAAACTTTCCCAGAACTTTGACTCGTTCTGGCAAGTTTCTCTCAAAGTTATGAGCAAACATCAGAGCTGCCAACTCTCACGCATTGGCCGTGAGACACCCGCATTTGATTGGTTTCACACGCTCACACGCCACACTCCCGATTTCTCACGCTGAAGTGTCAACCCGGCCGGTCAAATGCCTGAAAGATGAGTTTATCTACAGATCTACCTGTTGAGCCACTCGTGATCGACTTATACCGCAAATTCGTTAAAAATCTCCCGCAATCTAGAGCGAGCGTGCATGCGAGACAGAGATTGTGATATCCAAACCGCGTAGAGCGAGCGAGAGACCTTGTGTGGGCAGAGAGCATTCTAAACTGCAACATTAGTGTGTACAGCATAAAAAGGATATCAATTTTGGGATATGCTCAAGACCGCATTTAACTGTTGTGTTAATAAATTATTAGTGGTTTTAACTTTACGGGGGTGTTAGAAGATGGCTATAGTAATCTAAATGTAAAATTGGGGGAATTAGAAACTAATTGCCCAGTATTGTTACAGATACTTTTAAAAACATAAATTAACTGGTTTTATTTGTCAATAATGATAATTACATTAATTTATAATTACATGCATTTATTTATACAAACAAAACAACTGATAGGGGTTAAATCAGGTAGAAACAGCTCTGTGTGGTAACAATATTGTAACTTGGTTTAAAAAAAAAAATTTAACAGCATGTCATTCTAAAACATTGAATAACTGTGAAACAAAAAATGTCCCTAGATTTGTTGAAACACATTTCATTGTGTGAACCCATCTCAAACATCAGTTTGGAACGTTGTTTTCTTTTTGCTCTTAACAATAGCCATGTGAAAGATCTCATGTCACTGACTTTTGGGATATTTTTTCCTCTTTGACAATTGTCCCAATCTTCCCAGTGACATCAAGGCCATGCAATCCCAACTGGAATATGGTTGCGATAAAGCAAACAATGCACACATCAGAGTTTATTTGTCCCAATTACCCTAATTCACCTTACATAAAAGAATCTCTTCATTTGTAAGTTCTACGACATGAAATACTCTTAACATCTTTCCTGTCATCCAGTGATTTTATGGCTGGTTTTGTACCATGATCAATAGTCTTCGACAGATCTGTCTGGCATCCGAGAGAAATGCATTTACTGTGGCTCTCATGAGGGAAATCTCTGTCAGCAGATATATCTTTGAATTTGTGCTTCACAGCTGTGACACATGCCAAAACAGTAACAGAAATGTGACTATGGCATGGAAGGGAGGTGTCAGTTATTGAATGACCCCTTATATATTGGTGGAAAGGAATGAGGTGTCACAGCAAGCAGTGGTAATAGACTGGAATACATTAAATAATGGGGAGCATCCATTGAGCTGGAACCAATCTGCGCTCTCTTGAAGGTTCAGGGACCACCAAAACCTGACTGCATGCTGGGTATCTTGATTGTGTGTTAGCGATCTGGAATGCGCCGAGCAGACGGGAACAATAAATTACATCAGCTTTGGTATACATTTCAATGAGACCCTATCAGTACAACATAGAGGAACAATACAATTGAACTCCAGGAATTCAATCAGTGCCGAGTATATGTAATGGCACTTATTTATTTCATTTTTGTACCTTGTTGACATCTCATAATACTTATGCAAGCAGAGAAGAACACTTCAAGGTATACTAGTAACAATTTGTATAGCTTTTGTTGCAGATGAAATAAGCACATAATACCATTAGTCAAAAAGGCAATCTATTTAGAAATGGAAAGATTTCATTATTTTTGCAGTGTCAGAGAAAAATAGCCTGCTACCTTTAACATTTTTCCACACTGATTTCTTCCCAGATTTCATAGATTCTTCTCATAGAACATGTCATGATCTTATTTTTTTTCTGCTATTTCACATTTGTTACATAAGTTATATATACAATTAGAAAAGTTATAATTTCAAGATTAATAGCCATTAATAAAAAAGATTACAAAATGTACTATTATTATTAAACTTAAACTTCACATTTATGTATAGAGCACATTTAAAACATCTCATGGTTGACCAAAGTATTATTATTTTTTTGCAACTTTTTCCAATATAAAAGTTCTAAGTCTTCTCTTATAATGCCTGATGAGTTTGGAGAACACCTGACAAGAGATCAGAGACCGTTCCTCCATACATAATCTCTCCAGATCCTTCAGATTCCCAGATCCATGTTGGCGCTTCTTCTCTTCAGTTCAGCCCACTGATTTTCTATAGGGTTCAGGTCAGGGACTGGGATGGCTATTGCAGATGCTTGGTGTTGTGCTCAGTGACCCATATTTGTTTTGATTTTGGTTTTTTTTATTTATTTTTTATCTGTTGGTATTTTATCGAATCCATGATGCCATGTATCTGAACAAGATGTCCAGGACCTCTGGCAGAAAATTAGGTCCACAGCATTAAAGATACAGCAGAGTATTTCATTTTACACATGGGGTACTTTTTTACCCCTGTGTGCACCAAACCCATTTTAAGTGTTTGCTGCCAAAAAAGCTCTTTTTTTTCTTTTCATCTGACCATAGAACCCGTCCCGTTTGAAGTCCCAGTAGTGTCAGTTACTTTGCAAACGTTCTATGGACAGATAAAAAAAAAAGAAAAAAAAAAGAGCTTTTTGCCAGCAAACACTTAATATGGGTTTGGTTCATACAGGGATAAAAAAGGACCCCATGTGTAAAATTAAATATTCTGCTGTATCTTTAATGCTGTGGGCCTAATTTTCTGCCAGAGGTCCTGGACATCTTGTTCAGATACATGGCATTATGGATTCAATCAAATACCAACAGATAAAAACAGGTCACTAAGCACAAAACCAAGCATCTGCAATTGCCATCCCTGACCTGAACCCTATAGAAACTGAGTTGGCTGAACTGAAGGGAAGCGCCAATATGGATCTGGGAATCTGAAGGATCTGGAGAGATTCTGTATGGAGGAATGGTCTCTGATCTCTTGTCAGATGTTCTCCAAACTCACCAGGCATTATAGGAGAAGACTCAGAGCTGTTATCTTGGAAAAAGGAGGTTGCAAAAAGTATTTAATAAAAGGGGGCAAATAATTGTTCCCAATGCAATGTGTTTTGGAGAAAAACATTTATTTCATAATGTGATTTCCCCCCACTTTCAATTCTTTTACTTCAATAAAAGGTTAGATTTTAGATTTTTTTTTTTTTAATAAAATATCAAAAGGATAAACAATGCAGATTTATTTTTTACAGACTTCTTTGTTCATATTTACCAAGGGGGCAAATAATTCTGACCAGCACTGTAAACTAAGCATTGTTTAACATTCATAGTTGACAATCACAGTAACATAGTTGACACAAGTAACATTGACAGTTGACAATTTCCTCATTTTGCCTCATGATTTCAATGGCAGCCCTTGTTTGGCCAACCAAAAGTTATTTTTTAATCAGGTTAATCTCACATTTAAAATTTTACTTGAAATAAAATCATAAAATGATTGCAAACCATAACAATGTACCCAACATAGTTGATGGGCAATTTATATACTCCTTGACAAAAGGTCATTGGAGATACAATATATATATATATAATATATATATATATAAAAGAGGATATTTACAATAATGTGTTTTTGTTGTTTTCATTACATCACATAACCATTGTTTGGTTAGTAATGTAGTTGACAGAGTTTTTGCGGACATTAATAAAAATTAAATATTTTCTTATTTCAAAGAAGGTATTTAGATTGTAGGAATACATTTAATATAGATAGTCTTGACTTTTCCATTTTTTTATCTTTAATCTCAAGACCCACTCACTTAAAAAAAAAAAGTTAATTGCAAAAACTTTCATTTAAGGGGCATATAGGCAATTTCAAGCAAACTGAAAATCAGTGCATAAAATAATACTGTGAGATTATAGAATGTATTCTCTTAATGGATCAAATATATTTTTCTGAAGAAAACTGTTAGAAAAAAAAAATATACATATAATTATCATCAATGGACATGAAATACCCTAAATGAGAATGACCCTAAAAGTAATTATATTTTCCTTCCAGTCCCATTTTCAATAAAATGTTCATCCAAAACATGAAAAGGCTGTTTTCTCAGTGTGATCCAGTTGATTGATTCTATAATAGGACGCTCTGACACATTAAGCCATGACTTCATCATTAAAGAAAAAACATTACTCCCTTATCTATGTGTCTTATGAGGATTTCTTTGACATTTCAAAGGCTTTCATCCAAGTACACCTCGCAAGTCATCTTAAACAACTAATCTCAAAGCATCAGGATGCATCAGGGCTGAAAGCTGCCTAGATCTGCAGTTTTGTCCTCCTTGGAATTGTGGCTACTCCCTACTGATCCAAATAGTCAGCTTTGGGAGACTATGGCACAAAGGCACATGTGTTGCCAGGGCACAATAATAGAAAACTCTATTCCAAGTTCAAAGGACCTCAAGTTTGATACACTGTAGCATATTTCTGAAGGACTACACTCTATTTGCAGATATTGTAACACATATTTCATGGACTGACAGAATGGTGGAGAGCGCCTAAAGCTCTAGGCTGGTAATCATAGGTTGCTGGATTTACGCTGAACATTATTTGGGTGGGGTGGGGGTCCAAGCAAATGTCTGCTACAGATTTCAGTGTTGGTTTCTTTGGAGACTTTGGAACTTTTCCTCAGTCTGTAAAACAAATGCATTTTTAAATGTTTTGAGATCAGCTATGCTTGATGGTCTATATGTAGTTTGTAGTCATGACTACCACCAATGCCGGGCAAAGCACTTAGTGTGTTTAGATGTACACCAACACTCTGATATCTATAAAAAATGAGTTAATCATATATATATATATATATATATATATATATATATATATATATATATATATATATATATAATGTTTTCGATGTGAAAGCATAAATAGACACACGTATAAGCCAGTAGAATGACATTCAAGATAATTAGGGTGAAATTGGGGTAATGAGAAAATATTTGTTTCAGTTTTGCTTAAACTGTTATGCTTATGACCTTTGCCCAATAATAATAAAAACAAAACAAGATATGGCTTTTACATGTGCATGAAGTTGCATGCATGTAAACTCACCAAAGAAAGAATAATTATAGAATATTCATATAATATATTAATTCCCTGTATATAATAACTCCAACACATAAAGATTAAGAATAAACTTATAAGATTAACTTTAAACTTATTGAAAAATAAACTTATTAAAGTGTAAAAAAATTTTTCAAAGAGACCTTTCAATTGCATGTATTTTTGCTCGCTTTCTTTGAAATTGTTAAACTTGTTTACAAGACTCCAGAATCATTGTGCTGTTGAATTTGTGTCCATGGACTTTTTTTGATGTGGCAGTTGGAGAATGAAACTCCACTGGGTGAGAAAACCATCTTTGATCGGCACTTCAGATTCCTATCAAACTGTCTACATAGGCAATTCTACAATAAACTCTATTCAACAGTTAGCGTAACCCTTTGCAAACAACACATTAGCACAATAGAAATATTGGGTAGAGTCAACGCTGATAAAGATTCCTATTGTATAGCAATGGAAAATGAGTCCTACTGGTGACTCCCTTGTTAATTTTCCTCAAGAAGCGACAGTTCGCAGTCCATCTGGATGCGTTTCTGAGCCAGCCAGATTTTAGAAACTAAGAGGGAGGAACTGAGGTTCCAAAAATGTCTGTGAGCAAAGACGTGATTAGTCAGACGTGATTATTAAACAATGCTCAGGGATGAGAGCGAACCTTTTTATGACTCTCCCACGAGCCGTCGAGGCCAATATTTGGCATGATGAATATCATAGGTAATGAACTTTTCACACCCCTGAATTAAGTTCTATTGTGCATCAGATTATACAATTAATGCACACTTTAGTGGAATAATTTAAACCTAATTTTCCATTCATTATAATTAAGAGGTAGCCTCATTGCCATTGTGGTATTAATTTTATTGCCACTGGTCTCCCTGTTTATTACTTTTCTTGGTGATCTAAAATTGAAGAATTGTCTCTCCAATTACAGTAGATCAGCAAAAGCAATTATTCCTCCTCTGATACCACATCTCCATTCCCTCAAAGGCTTTCTGCTGTTCTTTTACTCTTAAGCTGTGATTCAATTTGGATGCCAGTGTGAAATTTCGAATTGAAAGTTTGCGCTCTTCAACCACCATCGAGCATCCAATGCATACATTGAGAAAAGTAATTTTTAAAAATTCTTTGTGAGCCGTTTTCTTAATTTTCCCACTTGCCAATATGAAAGCCCTGGCCGCTGCGAGGAGTGTTCTGTGTGCGCTCTTCACCGTGCTCCTAGAAGATGAATCATTCTGGATGATGCTATTTTCTCAGCAGCATGCAATGAGCCCATCATTCAGAGGGAGCATCGTCTACATAGTGCCATGGCAACAAGCCATGGGGCTGCTCGGCAAGTTATGTGCTTCACAAAGGTTATACAAGAGGGTCATCCTCCTTTAGGGCCATGGAGACAGAGCTGCAATATCACAACTGTCTACCTTTCTCCCACTTTTTTCTTCTTAACTCTCCTGCCAAATAAATTATTCTAAGACTGGCACAAGGATGTTTTGAACATTCTTTTTGGAGGTCACACAGCGCATTGTGGTCGGAGATTGAAGGAGCATTAGGATAATATAATAAGATTATAAGGATGTGCATACTGATTTACATTTACAAGCATTTACCTAAGCAGGGTAGTGCGCCTTTCGGAATAAAATTGCGATGCCTTTTAAAGGGATACGTAGTTCACCCAAAAATGAAAATTTGGTCATCACTTACTCCACCCTCATGCTGTTCCAAATCTGTATGAGTTTCTTGTTTTATGTTGAACACAAACAAAGACACATTATTTTAAAGAATCTTAGTAACCAGACAGTTGACGGGAAAAAAAAATATACTATGGAAGTCAATGGTTACCATCAACTATTTTGTTACCAACATTCTTCAAAATATCTTATTTTGTGTTCAACAGAAGAAATAAACTCATACCTTTTGAGAACAACACGAGGGTGAGTAAAGTGACAGAATTTTAATTTTTGGGTGAACTATCCCTTTAAATTACAATGAAGTTCCTGGATTTGAATTGAGGTACAGGATGCAGAATGAAATAATTTGCATTAAAAGTAAATGGGTACAATTGAAATGAAATTTGCTGCTGTAAATGTTGGCTTTTTAAAGAGTTTAACCAGTTAGGAATGAGCTACAGAAACACGTGCCTTTAGAAGTTGCTGTACACGGTGTAAAAATATAAAGGATTTACAAGACAAGCTACCATTTTGGTGGGAAAGTAAAACTTCATGTCTGATTTTTAAAAGTGATCATGTTAATCCAATTAGATGATCATATGACTCAGCAGTTTCTCTTGTTTCATTATATATATATATATATATATATATATATAGTATACCAGTGCAGAGTTGGTTGTGACTCAAAAGTTCAATTTCTGAGTGGCAATCTCTGCCGCAGAACCTGCAGGTGAACTCTGAGGCAGGTTGGATAGTTTGGCTCCTGGCCTTCCTCCGTAGCCGCTTTGCTTGAGACTGCCGATTGAATGTCTCCTCGACGTTGGAGAGGCCTTTTCATCACAGCTTGTCTTCACTGAGGTCTGAGGCGGCAGCTTCACAAGATGATAGCCAACCAAATTGGGCAGTATACGCGTCTATGTTGTTTTTTCCCATTTAATTCACTGTTGTGAATTAAAAGTTGTCCTATTTGTTTACATAAGTAAATATAACTACCACAGTACATTCATGCACACAAACATCAAGTTATAAACATTTAAACAAGATGTATTACAAAATGTATTCTATTACATTTAATAAATTAATTAATTTCATGAACCACGGACGACAAGCATATTCCGCAATCCTCTAATTTACTGCAAATTAGTCTTCAAAACAGAGTCAAACAACATTATACAGCTTACATGTAAGGGTGAAAACCTTAAAAGGGATATTTTAATGATAGTGAAAATTCTGTCGTCATTTACTCACTCACCCTTATGTTGTTCCAAACCTGTATGAGTTTCTTTCTTCTGTTGAACAGAAAAGAAGATATTGTAAATAATTTTGGTAGCCAGTAGGGGTGGAATGTTTAAAAAAAATTTTTTTTTTACTCTTCCCTTGCCCCTTAACCCACCATACCACCAAACCTGTCCCTAAAGCCACCTAATATAAAGTTTGACCAAAAAAAAACACAATATTTCTCTGTTGTGTGACTGGAAATTCATCTCTGAATTGTTATTCAGTGAATATCTCTTCCTGTCATTCCAGTTTAACACGGGTGTGGGGAAGTCAACTCAAAATCCAACTCCTGAAGAGAGCCAATTCCTAAATTCAGAATTTTTGCCCAGCCCTGTGCCTTAGTAAAGAATTCAAGGATAATGCGAATGTTTTCATCCTCTTCTCCTCTTAGTTGCGTGCTATTGCTATGGACTGCTGTACTTAGAATAACTTGGAAATTTGAAGATGCTGTGAGAACATGAACATGAATATAGAGTGTCCTTGTATATATTATTCATAACTCACTTACCAATGCACTTTACGAAAAGATAAAAACCTGCATGGCTATTATCTGTCTCCAGATGGTTAGATGATAGCACTTGCATGTTCAGCCTTTGGAAAAACATAGTAATAATGACATTTATAAGCCGACATTGTCTTAATGATGTCTTTCACAATCGATCATTATTCATTTGAAACCACAGCCAAAATAACCATAACAAGGCGCACATGTGCTAAAACAAAGAAACACACAACCATAAAGGTTTATCCATTTACCTTTAGTCTACATAATGTTGCCAATTGCACTGCACATTTCTGCTCAACAGCCCGAAACCCTCCCATCAACGCCATCACAAAGAACTGTGCTGTCTCTAATTAGAGGAAATGTATGGATCATTATCCAGTTGGCCAATTAGCATTATTTAAATTAGTCACTGCAATTGTCAGTCATTAATCAGCACATACTGAGGACTTTCTACATTTCGTCAAGGCTGTCAGCTCACGTAGAGCAGATTTTTGTAGCCCTTATTATTTCAATCACACAATCACCTGACCTGGTCCAGAGCTCAGTTCCTGTGAATGGAGGAGACTATACCTCATTTTTAATTGTTCGATCTGCTCAACTAACAATGTGGCTTTGAAAGCCTCTTTTATCTGAGAAAGGGTCTTTGTTAGCAACGGTTTCAGAACTTGTGAAATTGTGAGTAGATTAAAGTTCCAAAACTGAGTTTTGAGTAATGAACAGGAAAGATAAATCAATTATTCATTTTCTTGACAGTGTGAAATCTATAAAGAAGCGATTAGAGACATTTGAAAGTTTCTGCCCCTTGCATTGGTTTTATATCAACTCATTGTTTCTTGCCATTCCAAAATAACAGTTTTTATTATCACACGAAATTTTTTCATTCTCTTATCTGCTGGTACTGAGTTTGTGGTTACAAATCTTAACCCATAATGACAGTCAAAATAATCAGAAACTTGAATTTCTACAATTTGAAAAAAAAAAATGGATTAACATCAAATATAGCCATATAAAGTTGCCAGATTGAGTGTATCTTGCGCAAACATACCTACTTTCACCCGTAATACAGTATGATTGGGGATTTGGTATATAGTATCTCACTGTACTGTACAATCTTAATACTAAGAACCAAATCTTTTCATCTCAAGTCACACATACTTCAAAATCACTGTGAACATGATGAGCTCTTGCTGCTTTCTGGTCACAATGTTCTTTTTTTCTTCTTATGGAAAAAATGAATTGGCCTATGGCAAGACGGTAGAAATTGAATTCCGTGTGAGAAGCACAAGAGACTGGACAACATAATACTATCAGGGCAAGAACCAATGTGCATTGAGCCTAATGATTGAATTAGTTTGACCTGGTTTTTTTTATATTAAACCCATTTTCAGAAAATACAGATTCAATCTAGTTGGACTGGTACAGATACACTGTGTTTACTATTTAAAGGCAGGGCAGGCAATTTCAGCGAGGCTAGCAATAGCCAGCTTTGAAAGTATAAGATCCCACCCTTGCTTCAGAGTGTCTCCAAAGCCACACCTCGTTCAAAACACATGAATGCACAACCAGAGCAGAGTCTGCAAAGCGCCACGAGAGACGGTGTTAAATTACCTCTAGTCTCAAAGCACATTACAGAAAAATGTGAACGTAAACAAATTACAGAGCTCTTATTTGTACCACCTGACTGCTGCAGATTAATTTCAGCATTCATATTGTTGCCAAAGAAACGCATAAATCCGAGTCTGAAGCCGCCTTTCCACTGCACACGACATTCACATACGATTGTCGCATTTCGCCCCCTAGTGTCAGTCGCACGGAACTTTGAAATTGGTCGTGAAGCAACCGTTACCTCGGCTATTCACAATGGTAAAGTGAATGATTTTAATGAATGTAATGCATGCATGAATATATCCACACAAAACAAATGACCCTCAATACATCTACAATAAAAACAATAGATTTTACAGAGCTAATATTGATTCAATAATTATAAAATATTTTTTTCTGCCATAATTATTAATAACTGACATTTTACAGAAATAGGGTTTACAGAATAACATTAAAGGTGCTATATGTATTTTTAGCGGCCTCTATCGGTGATATTTCAGATTGCAACCAATTTTTACAAGAGCGCTCGTGCTCTTGCGCGTGCTCGAACACAAGAGCGAGTGCTCATGGTACCGGCCACACTGAGACTTTCAACACACCGGAGAAAGCATCACACAACATACTGGAAACTCATGTAAACTCCCACTGCAATGTTACAATTATAGGCTACTTTTATCAGCTTGACGTTGAACTAATGCTCCATGCTCGTACCATGATAACGTTACATTGACTGCATTTAGCCGACATGTGGTGTTATCTATAAGGCATTTCACTAACTATTTGTGTATCTTTCACAATCAGCAATGTCAACATAGGTGAATGTATAATATGATAACGGTGAGTGAACTAGACTGAACAATTTCAGTGTAACAGTCATAGGAAGCAACATTACTGTTCTGAACATGTCTGAAAATTATAAACAATATGATAGTAGTGGGATGAGTGACGTTAGACAGTAGATCTAGTACATAAAATAAAAGTTACATCCTAAAGCACCTACTTTTTGTTATCCTGGAACAGTCTTTTGTATTCATTTCATGTCTCATGTATGTTGTCAGTGCCGCTGCTAGCCATTTTGGTGCCCTAAGCATAATTCCTTTATGATGCCCCCCCGCCCCCCCTAAAAAAAAACATTTTCATTTAGGATTTTCATTTAGGGGGGCTAAGCCACCAATGAGGGTATGATTTATAAAAAAATTAAAAAGCTAAAAAGCAACACTTTAGATTAGGGTCTAATGCTTACTATTAACTAGTTTCATTACCATGCAATGGCATGGTTTTATAATCACTGGGATCCCGAATTTGAGGCAGGTTAGTTAGGGGTGTTCGGGGGAAATTTTGGATTTTTCTGAACTACAGATGTGCATTTTAAGATGTTGTGAAGGCAAAAAAAAAAAAAAAAAAAAAGAATTTCGATAACAACAGCTTTAAAACCATGTCAGTGGGCAGCTGATTATTTTTCTCTCCTCATCAGCATCACACTCTTTTTCTCTTTGTTTTTATCTTGCCCTGTCTCTTCCCCTCCTAAAGTTGGCTTTTTTAATTTACTAAAGGTTACAATTTGTATTTTATTCTCAATATGTACACATTCATTATAAATCCTGTGCCTAACATGATGAAAACGGCTTTGTTCATGTTTCTTGTCCCCTCACAATGACAGTAGCCTAAACTATTACACTAGGCTACATGTTACATAGGCCTATTTTCAGTTCAAAATGGCGAAATTAGACAAAACTATATTAGTTTGCCTAATTATTTTTTGTCATTCGTTTAACATTTATGACCTAAAAAAAACTGTCAAATAAAGTTAAGTTTAGCTACTTACATCTTATCTCGCACTTGACCGTACACTGAAGCGTCGAGTTGCACTGTTAAAATTCGCGCTCAGTGTCTGTGAACATAAAGCCCGCCTACTTTGATTTGATTGGTCATCTCAAATATTCTGACATTGACGAGCAGTGACAGACCAATGAGGCTCAGATGAACACACACATGAACACACACACACACACACCCTGTCCTGTGTTTCTGACGTGCTCTGTCTCTGCTCGGCGCCGCTGCGGAATGAAGAGGAAGAACGCGCTGAATCTGATTATAACAAGAAGTTTGATGATTGGTTTTTCATTAGGCTATTTTTGGTGCCCCCTCAGCACTTGGTGCCCTACGCACAGCGCGTGATGCGCGTGGTGGGAGCGGCGGCGCTGTATGTTGTAGTTTACCTTGCCATTTCATTATAGTTTACCATTTCATTACAGTTTACCATTATTTATTTCAGCATATCTGAAACATTGCAATTTATCACAATAAAAATAGCGGAGGTCTCTCCATAATTCAAACGCTCTGCCGATGTTGATCCGTGTTTTCGTCCCGAGTCGATCCGATTGACGTTTGGCCTGACGAGCTTCAGCAGATACATTTTTGTTTTGTTTAGTTTTTTATATTTATGTGGAGTTTGTGTTGCAGTTGTGTTGTGCTGGAGGCAGGTCGTTGTTTGGTGTTATCAGACTCCATGTCGTCAGCTGCAGTGCCGTTGCATAGAATGTATATAAGAAGGAGAGAGGCTCGGGAGCGCGCATGCACGTCACATCCGATGGATTTCGCAGAAAATCCGACCCGGAGACTTCACATAGAAATAGGAATACTGGCCTTCAGAGGTAATAGCAAAACCCGACAAGTAGGCTTGGGCGGTAATACGGTAATATCGTATACCGCGGGATCTAAAAATAGCAACGGTATCAGTTTCAATATCGTCATACCGTCATAAAAAAAATCCAATGCACTTATATAGGAGACAAGGATTAAATATTAAATATAATTTATTTAATGGCTAAAAATGCTTATGTGTGGTTGTCATCACGTGACAGTGTGGAGGAGAAAGAGTGGGGGAGAGAGGGGGAAAGATGGCAAGTTGCGCACCGAGTGACCTGGTCTCGAAGAAGAACACGACTTCTGCAGTTTGGCAGGGATGGGCATTTCAAGCAAAAATAATATTTGAAGATCGCCTGGTATTATTTGATTATTATTCGAAAATCGCACCCTTCCACCATATGCACACACACATGCATGTAGGCTACACAGCTATACAGCGGAGCGGTGTGACACTTAAATAGGCTATAAGTAAAAAAAAAAACGTATTTCTTTTCATATTTATGTTTAATAATATAATGTTGTTATTTTTTTATTTCATCTATGTTGATTATATGAAAAGCAAACTGCATGAGATGAATAAGATAGGATGATAAGATGCCCAATATCGGAAAACATTTGGAATGGGTCAGACATGATTTTTGACCACTTATTACATTTTGTTTTCAATTCAATTCAATTCAAATTTATTTGTATAGCGCTTTTCACAATACATATTGTTTCAAAGCAGCTTTACAGAAAGTGCATTTCAGAAATGTACATAGAAGAATATAGTTAGTTAATCATCATGTATTAATTTAGGGCATAACATTTCGCCGGCGTCGAGTCGTCTCATCGCAGGTGTTGGGGCATCTGAAGTCTCCGTGAGAGGCTTTCGTTTTGTAGAAAGCCTTTCTTTAAAGTGAATTTCATTTTGTATAAATTGTATCTTAATTTTAATCAATGTTTCATCAACGAATTGCCTGGAGTAATAAATAAAAGCATATATATTAGACAATATAAGCCGGACACGGAGGCACCGGCGCGTGAACTGGAGCGCGTCTCCTAAAAAAACGAAACTCAGCGTATAAGATAGATGCCTTAAATATCTGAGAAGTGTATATATATAGTAAGCTTGAAATGTCTACTTTTAAACAAAACAATTAAAAACTAAAATAAATGGGCTGCTCTCTGTGTAGGCTAATTCATATGAAGTGTGCATTTCTCTCTATGCGTGTTCACTACTGCGAAGATGCGAGTCTTCATCGTAAACTTTATCTGTGCAGCCACTGACATAGAAAGTTTTTCATTAATAAACAATTCAAATGTTTCATGCATTATAATTACTTTTGCCGGTTCTTTGTGGCAAGCTTTATGCGTGCTTTGAGATGCAGAATAGGCAATATATTACGAAAACGCTCATTATGGTTTAGCATTCTCTCCTATATATATTTAAGTAATTTAATCAATATAAATATGTGATTAGACTAATGGCTTAAATCAACTACTACTAGTCAACTAGAAAAAAAAACTTTAGTCGTGCACGGGCAGCCCTACTTCACATGTTTTCTAACCAGCATGTCACTGCGGGCGTTCTGAGCGCGCGACGCTGAGTGGACTGAGCACGCGGCGCGGGATCTTCAGAAATGCGCTCTCTGCTCTGGAGGAAATATTACCACTCCGCTCGCATGCTCTGGTGTGAGACAATGTGCATCTTCTCCTGTTGTCTGAGAGTTGATTGACAGCTTTTAGATGCATTATTGGCATCGCCACCCTCTGGTTGAACGTGTCACCACCGCATCAGAACGGAAAACATGGGGATTTTTTTTAGACAATAATCCCACAACCTATTCCATATTCTATAATAAAATCAAATATTCGAAAATTGTGACTCATCCCTGCTCAAACCAACAGTTTGGTGATGCCTTCTGAGCCTTATGTCATAATTTTGAATTATCACGCGGTAATACCGTATACCGCGGTAAAATAGGGAGGAGGTTTGACGGTATCAAAATTTGGATACCGCCCAAGCCTACCGACAAGTGGATCATTGTAATGTGTGATTACAACCCCTTCACACACAGGCAATAAAAAAAGGATTCATTTTAGAAGAAAAGTTACATTTAGCACCTTTAAAGAGTTAAAATATTGGTAATTCTAGCCTCACGCTCATAGTTTTGATTAGAATACATCACATCCGGTCGGCCGGTCGCATACGGTCTAGCCGCAGAAGTTTAGATATTTCAACGGATCCAAAGCTCAAATCGGATCCGAATTTTCCACATACGCATTTGATCGGAACTCCCCGCAGCTCCCGTATGACTCTCCATTGGAAATGAATGACTTCCGGTCCAACGGCTGTCGTTTGTCGTGTGCAGTGGAAAGGCGGCTTAAGGACATGAACCAAAACAGAAATGATTAGTTCACCTCCTGAGTCGTTTGTTCTTTTGTCATATGACGTGACAGCCGTATTTGGATACAGAAATTAGTCAATAATTCCCAACCTTCCATACAAAAAAACGCGTAGTTCAATTTTTTACTGTTACAGACATAATACGTTTCTGTCTCATATTGCTCACAATTTATAAATTCTGTCTTGATGGTTCTTTTCCATTACTCGTGATGAACGAGCGACTCAGACCGAAGACTCGGGAGGTGAACTAATCATTTCTGTTTCCGGCACAGACTACTTGGGTTCAACCTATGGGGATGTGACGTGACAAAATAACGAATGCCTCAGATCGGGAGGTGAGGTGCACTAACCATAATTTGGCCTTGGTTGCATTATATATATTTTTTTATTCTAAATGTGATCAACGTTTGCATAAGTTGATGTGTTGGGGAAGTTGGCTGTTAACATGTAACATTTCAATTGTATTCTGCTGAAATACAATGAATGAAATGACTTGAAAAAAGATTCATTCATTTTGCTGAAAGAGACCCAGTCAGTAAAATGATCTGAACTTCCCAACACTATTACATATGTTTTATGTAATTTAAAAAAAATAAATAAATACTTAGACCACTTATATTATTCATTGCTATCAGGATATGAAGAGAGTTTTAACCAGAGTAACAAAGAGTGATTATGAAAAGAATTGCCTACTGTACCTTTAAGGATTAAAGCTACAATGAAGAAGCATTAATAAAACATTTGAGAGAGAAGGAGTGAATTGAATTCACTTGTAGAAACAACTAGTATTATCACAAACAAAATAGACAGTAACTTATGAATTAATTTACAGGGCTGGCACATGGGTTTGTGGAACCCTAGACAAGATCATGGAAATTGGCCCCACTGGGGTAAAAATGTCATAACATTAAACCTACCACTGCAAACATGGCAAGCAGCTTATTTTTAAAGAGAAAACACTAAACATAAGAACACTGCACATGGGTAGTGGAAAAATAACATGTCCACAAACTTTTTTCACATTCAATATATTGATATTTTATAAATGTATATATATATATATATTATAGATTAATACATATATTGTTATAATATATTTATTTCAATATATTTCAGAAAAAAGTATATAATTAGGACTGGTCAAATTTCAGTTAATCTTTTTTAAGATTTTTATAAAATTTTAGCTTTTAGAAATTCACTTATGGTGTGACATGTTGCCATTAATTCATAAAATGTTTAGAATAAAAGCATTAACAGAGTTGCATATATTGTACGTTTGAAATAGTTTTAAACTTGAATGTTTTAAACTTAATGTCAACAACCCACATAACTATATATAAATGTTTAGTACAACATATTAAATTAACAACAAGTGGGAAAGAATTATGCACAAAACTGATTGAATTATCAGTGAAAATCAGGCACATCAAGAAAAAAATATATACAGAAAATAAATATAAGTAATGACTAAACAGAAACACACATACCTTTTGAAGATGGGTTAGTTTAGATGTGTATCTTAATTGCTCGGACCCTGTTAATACAAATGTAATTATGTAATCAATAAAAATCATGGTTAGACATAATATTCTTTATTAACAAGTACTCGATTTTTTTGCTGATTACATAATTCATCGCTGATGTAGTCAGTTACCCAACAACGAACACAAATATTAAATTAAGTTGCCTTCATTTATATGTCTGTCCCTAGAAAACGTGTGGGATAGTTATCATAGATACATATGTCTTCTTCTACTTGACATCTATGTAATGGTTCAGTAAATCCATCCATGATGTCAATCAGGATATACTGCTGTATAAACCTTCTCTTCTCTGGTTCCATTTTTCATATTAAGGCTTCAGAATCGTATTTGCATGAATGTAATCATTTGACATTCAAGAAAATCAGGTCCTGTATCATTGTGAAAATGAAAATATGAATGAGCTCTGACTTTAGTCATTAGTTTAGACCTAAGTATATGCTTCTTTTTGTATGCGTCAAGCTAGATGAAAGTGTAATATTGATACGAGTCAGAATTGTCTGAAGGCAATAAAACATCAATTTTTATCACCAGCTCAAAAGGAACCTCACACCCTTTGTGTAAAAATCTTTTCCCTCGTACTGTACTGCTTGATTACCGAATCGGAGGGTTCGATTTGAAAAATCATTTAAATAGTTTTGAGCATACAAAGTTTAGAGTCGAGGTCTCTGAAGCAATCTCCTCAATTATGAATTATTCACCAGATATTATTCCAAAGGTCATCTTATAGTAATTAGTATCCTGCTGTAGACAAAACAGCCTCAAGGTACCTGATGGCCAGTTTAATTACAATTTAAAATGAGCATGCTGTTTGACACCCTCTATATGTTCAACCAGCGGCCTCTGCAGATGGCACTTTGAAAACGAAGTGCGTCTCCTCTAAAGAAACATATTTGCAAAGTTAACAAGTGTTCTTGAAGCCAGATACAAATGGACAATAAGAAGGTGTGAGTTGCTTGCAAACGGCCACTTTAATCAATTTCCTATTTTTCAGCATCACAGTGGTCTGTTTGGTATATAGCGAATTGTATTTTCAGCTTTTTCCAGAGACAAATTACAAACGGCTTGCTCTGTGATTCAATAGTAACTTTGTTATTACTTTGTCTCCGTACCAGTTTAAACTCTCGCTCGCTCTGTCTTCCTGTATTCGCTTCTGATTTAAAAAACTATTGCTGGATTTAAACGCTGGGTCAACACAGCAATGAGACATAAGCCACACTGCTGCACTGCCTTCAGCAACCCACTTGAGCAAAAGGAAAAAGCTTTGAGCCGGAGATCTTCAGCGGTGATGTGATGACCCCATCTAGACGCCCTTGATGAGATACTCTCTCTGTACACATAAGCCCCCTCTCTGCAGACACAATGTCACCGCATAGTAACCTCGAATCTAGCAACTCGTTTAGCTTCTGCGCTCAGATCGCTGCATCAGAGGGGACTTATCCTGAGCGGGAACGGGAACTCAGGTGGGCTTTAGCCACACAATCAGTGTGAGCCACAGTAGTACACTCACTATGCTGAAAGCGGTTGAAGTCTTCTAGTCCTCATTTTGAACCGCTACAACTAAACTGGGTTGATTAGCTCTATGCTAGCCAGTCATGTTTCATTCATCTAATAAAATGGCCATGGGGAATAATGCTGGGAAAGTGTGGAAGGGCTTCCATGCATGTGTGACTGTAAGACCCCATCTATAACCTTTTGCCCATTACCTTTTATCATGTCTCCCCATGCATATCAACCCATTGTCACAGCCGCTTAATGTCTCCACATGCACTCTCTGGTTGCACACTCCACAAATGCAGTTTTTACACTATGCACAGACACAATTGTTTAAAATCCCCTCTTTATAGGGATAGTTCAACCAAAAATGAAAATCTGTCATCATTGACAAACCCTAATGTCATCCTTGTCTTTAATCCTGTCTTTTTTTTCTTCTTCTGTGGAACATAAAATATATTTTGAAAAAACATTTTTGTCCATTTTATTAAAGTCAATGGGATCCAAAACCGACATAGTTGCTGTAGTTTGTGGATTGATTTATTTCACTCTATGGCGACACTATCCTGTTAACTAATGTTAAACCTTATTGGTTCTTGTACTTCATTGGACCAAACTTAATGGTGCTTGATGTTTGTTTCGCTATAATTGAGGTATTGTAGTCTTCTTTTTCTGTTGATAAATGTTTTGCTTAGATTTGATAGTGAATAAAGGCTTAGATTTCAATTCGTTCACCATACAAAGTGATCATGTCGCTTTAGATTACTTAGTTTTCACTAGTCTAGTAGTTTTGAGTAATATCATGCTACCTTTTTTGGCAGTGTTATAGTAAATGAAAACTAAAACTATTAAAAATCATATTTGGTAATTTGAAATAAAGCTGTAAAAACAACAGTAAATATTAGATAAAAAAGATACTAAAATACTGCCTTTTTGGACCTTGACACCTTTAGACCTTAATGTTGGGTCCCGTTGACTGATATTTTATGGACAAAAACCGTTTGAACATTTTGCAAAATATCTTATTTTCTGTTCTACAGAAGAAAGACATATACATGCACACGAGGGTGAGGAAATGATGACAGAATGTTAATTTTTGAGTGAACTGTCCCTTTTAAAGTAGTATTTGCATGCCGTTAAACTCTAATTCATTTTTCTCTACTCTATCTGCATTGCAGTCTGGATGCCCAGTCTTTTTTTTTTTTTTGGACTAACGAGGGAAAGGAAGGATAATTGAGCTCACCCCTATATGAAAGCTCACACTCATATACACATACGTGCTCGTCAAGCATTAAAAATGTAAAGCCAGCAGAAAAAGTGTAACTAGGCAGTTCAGCAAAATGTTCAGGAACTTGCAGTGCTGTAGGTAGACCCTTTTGCTCGGATAATCTTTATTCATTTGCTTTTTTAAGGCTCCCACCTCTGTCTTGGGCTCGGTCCAAAGCTGCAGTACTGGCACAATTGCAGAGCACATAATGGTGGTTATATGGCCAGACTCACCAATTATTCTTAAGTCCACCTAGGTGGCCTCTTCTCTTTCTAACTAAAATCTCTCAGGTGTGTTTCCGAAGCCCTCCTCCTACTGAATCAATGGCTCTAACGGCTGTATAACTGCTATTGTCTGTGCAGACGGACTTAATCATAAGTTCCCCCTGCCTTCCTTTTCCGCAAATAGACAGTGTTTCGTATGCATATTGCTCGCTTTCCCTAATGGAAGCCGGTCCATAACCGAACCACGTTTCTTTCTTCTTTTTTGTTAGCATTCTCCACCACCTGCAGTCTACATCAAGGCTTTTCTGTCCATAAGAGGAAAATAGGATTAAAGTGTTTTGAAATGATAGGACACACAACAGAGTGTCTAAAGATACACAATATTTAATGGTTCAAGAAAAAATTCAAGACAAGAAAAAACATTACAGCAAATGTAAATGAGCATGTTCTTTTTTCTTTTTCTTTTCATTTCTTTTTCAACTTCTAGGAGTATTTTACAGGGGTGTGATATCAAGATATACTTCAGTTGCTCAACAGTGTTCATTTCTTGAATGCTGGCACATGAAAGCTCGCCTCCAAAGAAAGAAATAATTGTGAAATACAACAAATGATGTTTAAATTACAAGCAGATTTAATATATCAGCAGTTTTATATTCTTTTCAGGTTCTATACAAGATACATAGTGTGTACATACATTATCCGGCCAGCTTTGTGCCAGTATACATACATGCACACACACAAACGCACGCGCACACATATAATAATATACAGAATGCATATGTTTTAAATACATTACAACAGAGATTGTCCTCATTTTCATGATTTTTGTCTTTTATCAACTTTTTTCAGTAAGTATAAACCACTTTTCCTTTTGTTAACACATACGTTATGTTAAAGTATTTTTCCTGGGGTTAATGCTAAGTATATCTATGTACACTTTGCTCTTGCTTTTTTTAATATATATTTTTTTTAAACTTTTTTTTTGTATGGTAATGATGAAAATTTATTTGATTTGTGTATCGACGTGTTGGATGCTGAAAGTGTGTTGCCATTCTAATGCTTCATACTAACTATAACACAACCCGAGAGATATGACCATTTGACAGCACACAGATTCTGATTAGTGTCAGAACAAGAGTTTAGTGCTGCAGAACACAGTCAGCCAGCGAAGGTCAACTGGAACACATGCAAATGAAGATGCCTGACTACTGAGATGATCTGCCATAATATTTTCCAGAAAAAACGTTCAAAAATAAAAATAAAAATACCAAAAAAAATTGTATTTCAGAGGAAAGAAACACCTCATTATCAAGGCTGCTTACATGATACATCAGGGAACCAACTTTTTAGAAAAGTACAAAAGTGCTAGAGGGGAGAATAACCATGGATACTGGAACTTTCTATTCATTTATTTATCAGTCACAAATATTGTTGTTTTCATTCATTCTTGCACAATTATTTTGTCCTCTTTACTTAGTTAAAACTTTGGCACTAATGTAGTTGCTCCACTACTCAAAAATGTCCATTTCAGATTTCAGAAAATACGTATCTTCAAGTCCATACATTTTTAAAGTCAACATGAAATAGCATTTGCAAAGCATTTATTTTACTCTGTGTATGTGGTAAATTTCTGATAGAAACGGAATATCCAATGAACCCCCCCCCCCCCCCCTAAAATAAAAACAGACAGGGCTTAACTCTTTCCCCGCCATTGACGGAAATTTCCGCAATTTGTGAGACAACGCTTACCCGCCACTGACTGTATTTTCCATGTTTTCAATGTTATACGGTAGGGGGCGCTATTACACATCTTCTGAAAGAGTACAGAATCTCCTGATCAAAGCGCATGTGAAGAAGAAGCAGAAACAGTCAATATCATATGTAATCAACTGCATATGTAAAATAACGCGATTGGCATTAAACGGCCTAATTTTACTGAATGAAATGTCGACCCAGGACAAGCTATTGGACTTTGTAGCTTTTGGAGTGTCGAAAGCTCCACTCGATCTACTCCATCTGTGTTTTGATCATCGTTCTGAATCTGATCTGGATGTAGTCTTACAAAAACGTGAATTTTCTCAGCTTTTTGCTCAAAATGTTGCTTTTTTATGAAACTTACCCACATTCAAGTGTTGATAAAAAAGAATGCATGAAGCTAGAATAAAACAGGTTTTTGTTTAAAAGCAGAGGCTCTGTTCTTTCTTTTGATATATTGTATGTTCAGATATTTATACAACAAAATACTCTGGGGGCCATGACATTTTTGTGAAAACGCTGGCGGTGTCCAAAAAAAAAAAAAAAACGCTGGCAGGGAAAGACTTAATTTTTTATTTAATCAATCGGGATATGACTGGACTATGAAAGGTTTCTATTATTATATATATTATTTATATTATATTATTTATTTATTATATAATATATATTACATGACATAACATTCTACAATCACTACGCAATAGACCTTATTCACAGCATTTTTCATTTTTAACAGGAATTCAAACGAGGCTGTGAGGGATAGAGATACATCTCTTCAGTGGGTTGTACTGTTATTTAATGTTGTTTTTGGATTGTTCTGCTGACAAAACACTGCAAAAATATAGACAAAAAAACTCCAGACAACATGAGCTGTGGAAAATTATAAGTGATCTAGGAGCTTCATACAGCTTTTTACAGCAGATGCCATTGAAATGAAAACACGGCAAGTCTCTCCCTCACACAGCCTCGCTTTCATACCTGTCATGGCGCTGCTCTGAATAAGTTCTATAATGAGTGTGTGCATCTCTCAGAATTCATTAAATTATTTAAACCTTGTACGATATGATACGAAAATGAATGAAATAAGCATAGTACGATCGCAAATCAAATAGCCGTGTTGCTGTCTCTACCTGTCTCTCACAAACCAGCTCTCTGTCAAGACTAATATCAACTAAGACCGAATGATGCGGATTTTCTACTACTTGATGTCTATTTGAGTTTTTTAAAACTTGTATGATACGATAGGCTACATGATGTTTCTCTGTCTCACTGTCTCTGGGACATACTGTCTTTATGTATTCTTTATCATTTATTCAGATTTGCCATTGGAATGCATATCGGCTCCGATATAATATTATAAGATATTTAAATGAATGTTAACTTGTAATTATTTATTTAAAAAATATATATTATGAGTTATACAAGGAATATTTGTTAAATGATAAAAATTTAAAATGTAAAAAAAGCAATATTACGAACTTCTGATTAAAGCACCACCCACTTCCGGTATTATACGAATACAGATAGGAATAATATTTTGTGCAAGATTGTAAGAGATACAGATATTGGCACCTCTGCACACCCCTAGTAGATTAGCATTTTTTCCGTTAAAGAAAAATGTGTACAGATGAATTGTTGACAAAGCATTAAGACAGTATATTAGGGTCAGCTTTGATTTCATGTTGACTTTAAGAATGTAAAACCACTAAAATGATCCAGTTCTGAAAAATAAAGAAAATATTTTTAATGTGTTATGAAACTCTACAGCTCATTGTTTTTAATTATTGGAAGCTCAAAAGACTTCCAAAAACTGATGATAATCTTTAAATAATTTGCAACTAGGTGCTTTCTGTGGTGTGATGAATGAACACAAAGCAGAGATTTAACGGCTAATATTAGTATTTCATACCTTGTCTTGTCTTTCGAGCTTTTCAGATTTATTGTGTGGATTAGGAGAGTGCGAGTTGAGTCGTCGTCCTTACACCGTCACTCAATACTCTTGTCTCAGCAATAGTCACAGTTAGCACCAGGGCACTGCTTCCTTCCATTGATAGAGTCCCACACTGCAATTATTCCTCTTAATCATGAGTGTTCGGCAGATTTTATACTGTTGTTAGGGAACAGCTGCCGGAGTGATTGTCAGTTCTCTCACATCAACACACTTCCAACACGTCTTCGCTGTGACACGTCTCTTGTCGCTGGCACGCACACTATTTCATAGTGAAGTCATTTTTTGGATCACTGACCCAAATATTTCTGTGTCATCAGTATATACTAAGGAGGACTGTTAGCGAATTAAATTTGTGCTGATTTCTCAATCCGCACAGCCTCTTTAAGGGATTACTCTGTTTCAATATACTGAATGTTTCGACAAAAATGTGACACGATTGTAAGCAAACTTCTACTTCAATAAGCAGTCATCACATCCATACAATACACATCTACATCTTAAGGCTGTTTCTTTGACATCGTTATATATAAATCTCACAAACACTTATTTTTTTCGCAAGTTTTAAAAAGAAGTGCGCACCATTTAGCTAACGAGCAGTCGCATACGCACACACACGCACTTACAAAAGGTAGCCAATTATACTATTATAGAGCAGCACTCGGCTTCTATAACGGTTACAGTGATTACTGATCAAAGTAATTATACTATTGGGAGATTCTTGTAATTGGTTCCATGGCACTTATTGTGGTGCATACATTAGATATATATCAAGAGGAAAACTTGATGTAGGGGTGCGGGTGTCTTTTTAGCCATGTCTGAGCCTCAGCTAATGAGATAATGTAGAAAATAAGCGGGCCTCTTATAATGGGAGAGAAAGGGTGTCAGGTGCATGGAAACTACCAACACGCTGGAAATCAGAGGAAGGCTCTAAGCTCACCAGGGAGAAAAGAGCCTAACGTCAAAGTTTAAGAAGAAAAAAGCACCCTAATATACAGTATATAAAAGTTTCTGTGTGTTAACACCGAGCAAGACTAATTTTTGCAGAGAGGCTTGGCTATCTGTAGTCTTGACTGAGCAAGCTGCACATTAAGGGGCATGGAACTAGGTTTCTTTAGCAGAATAAAACTGGCTCAGGCGGAAATTCAGCTGGAAACGACGCACCTCACCGAAGCCGAAAGAAATACCAGGGTCACCGAGCGCTCGCACATAACACTTAACCTTATTGACTACGCTTACATGCATCGTAATATTCCAAATGCGGTTCTTAACTCCAGAGCCTAATTTTCATTGTTTTGTTTACGAGTGTGTCTGCGTTTATGTGCAAAGCACAAAGAAATAAGCACTGGCTTTGCCGTTAGTGAGCACCAATTAAACCCGCGAAGACCGCTAATGCAGACGTGCAAGGATACGGATTTATAATTAAAGAAAATGTGTGCATATTCTGCACATTATTTGGTCTAAGTAACAAGAACATGGCGCTTACATGAGTTTTTTTTTGTTTTTTTTTGTTTAATACTGCAATTTCATAATTAAGTAGGAATATCGGTGTGCATGTAAACGTATGCAATGATTTCCTCCAGCAGTGTACACTTAAAAGTAATTTGCTGTCAAGTTGCATTCAAAAGGCGCACAAAAAAAGAAATAAAAATCTCGTCCCTTTTGATCAACAGTAAAGCTTAATTCATTTGCCACTAATCTGTCACTAAGACATATTTAAACCACTTTTTTTTTTTTCGTTTTCATTTTTTACTTGAGTAGCTACTTTGGTCTATATCTACCATTTGTCTACTGTACATGTTTCAGTTTCATTGAGGATCTTGAAAGCTACTGTCTTTTGCTTTAACCTTCCCTTCTGGCGTGTTTAAAAACATCACGTGTCAAGAAACGTTTGACAGATGCTAATAATCATCAGAACCCGTCAGCTTTTCGTTTTCAATCACTCTCATTATGCCGTGCTCCGAGGCCTACCCTCGCTTCTACAGCTGATGCTCGCGCAGGAAGGAGACTCCGCTCGCGGTCGTCTGAGGGCTGGACGTGGCGGAAAAGCTGGCTAGAGGGATGACCTTGATGGTATCCTCTTTCTTGCTGCAGTGTCTCTCAAGTGTGTTGTAGAATTGGGGCCGGTTGCTCCCTTTGTCCAGATCATCTTTGGGCACTGACCTGCCAAGAGTGTGACGCCCATCTGGCTTGGTCCCCCGCGCCCAGCTTTGTTGAAAACCAAAGGAGGGCAGAGTGGCGGCGCCGGACGTCTGGAATTGGGTCAGCGCTGGCGGCATCCAGCAGCTGTCAGAATGACCCAGGATCAGACATTCCTGGGTACAGGTCTCCGAGGCTTCGGCGAGAGCCTTCTGCAGGTTGACTTCAATAGCTGTGGATGATGAAATGACAAATGCGAAGGCTCAGTCAAGAGGTGAACACAAGACGACAAAATAAATCATACTTTCTCTTATTGCCAAGGCACTTGGAGACAATAAAAAATTGGCGCTATCAAAAGGTGACCTGTAAATGTCAGCTTCTGAGAGAAATGAAAGGCAGTGATAAATGTTTAATTCATCTCATAATGAGAAAAACAACACCAGTTCTTTTAATTTAAATGGTATTCCCATGGTTCTGAGTGTTTACCTACAATATGCACTGAATTCCCTGTAGCTTAATTAAATCTTAAAAAAAAGTCTCTGTTGTTTGTGTCTGAGATTGGCTTTTTACATATTAAAGAATTAATGAACTGCTCTAAAACCATTGTTTATTTTAATCCTAGTCATCGTGGCACACCTCTCTTCTGCTGATGTCTCCCACTTAAATCAAGTCAATTAAGAAAAATCAAACAGTAATGCAGCGATTCCTCCTCCTTCGCCTACTTGTTAACGCAGCTGACACGTACAGTATTAGGCTCGGCAAACGTCCTACAGTAGCTGTGAGTAGCATCAGAATGTGATTCACTCGAAGGAAAGAGAACAGTAAACTACAGGACTCAAACTTTATCTCATTAAACCTGCTCTGACATCACATGCAAGATGTGCCAAGGAAAAGGCCTCAGTATTGAGCCCCAGCCATAAAGCCTGTCAACTCTAATAATTAGAATGTAAAACAGTGCTAGCGGAGGCAGGCGGGAGCCCTACAGCGGCGCATGTATATCTTAACCTGCTAAGAAAAGGGGCTGAACATCACTGGTCCCCCCTCTAAGCTGTCATCTAGAAATTATTTAGCATATTTGCATAAGTAAAGTTGTTAGAAATAATTAAAAGCGACTAAGTCTGGTTCCTCTTGCACTACATGCTTAGGTTATTTTTATTTTACCACCAGGAGCCAATATAGTTTTCCAACAAATATCATGCAAAGGGAACTCAGAAAATATTGAACAGCAGCAATACAGAATAAATATTAACGCATTTATCTTACAGTGCACTTAATACATGTGACAGGTTCAATTCCCAGGAAATGCATGAACTGATGACCTTGCTGTGTCTGCCTAGCAACATTATTTACTGTTTGAGCCAAAGATATCTATATGTAGATATCGTAATATATCACTATACGTAAGCCATCCACCATATTTAAACAGTCAAAGCCGGCCTACTCGAGATCAAGATGACTGTATGTAACCATAGTTATTCTCATGTATGAATCTATAACAATCTATAATAGTCTTTAGCATCTGATTTTCTCAGGATTTGGTTTATCATTAATGTTAGATAATTATGCATAAATGCTAAATAATACTGGGTAAAGCTCTTATAAATAGTATTAATCATCAAAGAACCCTACAATAACTTATCTATGATTCTTGGAACCATAGGCTGCATAATATTGCAATATTAGTTAATGCCTGAAATGTTGACAGTTCCAAGATGGCAAACCTGTTGACATGTCTGGAGAAGTAGAATGATGTATTTACGTATTTGACAGGAATTGCAGGATTTGAGCCACAGTAATGCTAATAAACATAACCATCTGTCAATTAATCCAAGAAATGTTAATTACAAATAAACAGTATTCAGTGTTGAAGAAACACCAATAAAAACAGTTTAACAGTTTACCTCCTCCCAATGGAAAATAACATCTGGAATGCCACTACAAGTCAGACAACCCCAAGCTCAGTGGGAAGCTTCATTTGATGCCATTTCCAAGATGGAGGTGACCAATTAGCATACAGAGCTGGTTTATGTGGAATGTAAAAATACACGTATGTATTCTGCTGCATGTATTGTATGAACATTTAATATGTAATAAATATACTATAACAATAGTTTGTGTATAAATAAATACCTGTTTTACTTGTTCAATAACTAATAGATAGACATGAATCTAGAGCTAAAGTCTGGAATAATGTACCACTATATTTAACATTCCATAGTATAAAAGTTCACTTGAATGGCATGCTGATTTTGGGACAGTCGGAACTTTAATTTATGATTTTGCCATAATTGGAAATATTCAACTTGGATATTCCCACCTCCGACTTCATCTTAAATGCGGCATTAATCCCCATCTACTGTTGTTGCATCTCAAGTCGTTTGTTGTTCTGTCTCTTCCGTTTCTTTTTCGACAGGGCAGTGTTGTTTGCCTTGTGGACAAACTAAGCATTGGAACAATTGCAAGGCGCATGAGCGATCTAAGCATACAGAGTATGCACGGTTAGAAACATTTGGCTGCACATGTACAGTATGTGCATATTGTGCTGATGCTGATATTTAAATCACATGTACTGAACGCATACCCTTGATTATGTGAGAAAAAAAAAGAAACAAAGTATATTGTGGGCTTTAGGCAGCTTACTAGGTTTTGGAACAGAGCTGCAATATTGTATTTTCAGCCCGATCTCACGGCAATTCGTACGAATTTTACGAGGTGGCTAATTCGTACTAATTCATACGACCTCACTCGTACAAATTCGTACGATTTTTGCTAATTCGTACATATTTTACGAGTTACCAAATTCGTATGATTTCGTACGAATGACCTACCCCTGACCCCACCCCTAAACCTACCCATCATGTATGAGTGAGGTCGTATGAATTCGTACGAATTAGCCACCTTTTAATCACTCGTACGAATTGGTCGTGAGATAGCGTTGGTATTTTGCATGTCGGTTTGTTTTAATAACAGGGAACTGGACAGAACAGCACAAATATAGAAAGCTATAACAGAAAGAAAGTAGAGAGAGAGAGAGAGAGACGGTCTTTACTCTGCTATAGTCTGCCTCAGAGCATCAGTGCATAAATCAGTGGAGCGGTAAACGTGTCACCTTTCAGAGGGTCACTAACTTCATTAAGGAAAAATGATGCCGCTCACTCACTCTCTGAGCAAGCAGAATGAGTCCTGGCCAGGTCGCTCTAGGAGGCTGCTGTAAATCACCCCAGAGCTGCTTTGGAAATTGGAGGTGTCTTTCAGAGCCATTGTTCTTTTGAGGGCTGAGCGCATCACGCCACGGTGGACTGATACTTGTGCAGGCAGACACATGTAGCGGCCCTAGCACAAGTCCGTAGACGCCTTTAGTGCATTTGCCCAGTAGGTCTGTGTGTGCGTGCATGTGTGAAGTCAATCAGCACAAGCAGAGGAGTGTGCGTGCAATTACATTATGTGTAAAAGGTGTTTTGAAGCCACGCTGCGTGGCTTTCCAGCGTGCAGAGGCACAGCACGAGCTGTCAGTGGCGCTATGTCAACAGCCAGGAGAGCTACTATTTTTCGCATGTGATATTTCACATTAAACAGCTCCAAAAATGTAGTCCGTATCAGTTTCTCCTCCACAGGGACTAGTACTGCTTGACTGATGTGGGTGACAGCGCTGAATGCTTTCGTCAGCCGGAGGCAGCGGCTCACTCTGATGCTGTTTAAGTGCTTTTTGTATTCAGGGGGTATCACTACTCTCCCGTCGAGCTTTTAAAAAAGAATCAGACCCCACGTGCTCCGGTCTCCGCATATATAAATGCTTGTCGGAAAACCTTGCGTTTGGGGGTAAGAGAGAGCATTTTTAATTCCTCCACAAAGATCTCCTGCAGATGATTGGATGAAGTTGAATGCTGTGTGAGGTAAATGATATTTACATTATCGCAAAACGTTCACTTAAAAATGCCAAGCCTATTTACTTTGAGAGTAATAGGGCTTCTAATAACGTCTCGCATTCAAAGCAAATTGTCTGTAGATTGAAACATTTCGCAAAATGGCCACTGGTTATTGATTGAAGTCCCGGGCTGATTCACACTTGTAATTACAGCGGTGCGAACGCTTGAAGATGTTTTCAATCTTCCCCTGCAAACATTGTCTAACACTGTCATCACAGATTGGTAATCAGATTGCTCCCATATGACGAACCTCAAAGGCCTCATCTTTTGTTCCATAACCTGAGCTTATGTTTCCCAACTAAAACGAAAGAAAAAAAGACTGAAAAGTAATTGTTACAGAGTTCGTTAAATGTGACATCTCACCATTTATACAGAGATACCAGGTTGTAAAACAATAAATGCTGTTGTGGAAAGGAAAAACAACAACAGTTAACATGCAGTTAACAGACATGTTGCTGGAATATAGTTACATTTATGCAAAGGAACTGAAAGCACGCTATATGACATGGGTCACTCCTAGACAGGAAGTGCGATGAAACTGTTCATGGACATGCTGAAGTCAGACAATAAGCACAAATGACAATTTCTGACAGGGCTGTTAAGCAAGGCAGCACGACCTGAATATATCTTGATGGGATTTACATCAAGGATGCCACAGAGATGATTACTCAAGTCATTATGTTAGCATGTGCAAACCCATTACTACCAATTAGAGGGCTAATTGCATAAATACAGAACATCATCGCTCCCCGCTCTCTCTCTCTCCTGTCTAAACATTATCTGGTTGACTGTAGAGCTTAAGAAAACCAGGCTCTAGCACCTACAGCACGTTTCTGCGTGATGCAGGAGCTTTGTCACACGAGAGAATGCAGCCTTGATTTTTTTAATTTAATACACATAGAATCGTATTGCAAAAGTGTAATACAGGATTCAGTGTAACATTGCTTTTAGTGTCTGTATGTTTAGAATTTTTTAACTTTTTTTGTGTGTGTGTTGAACAGCACGAATAAAAGTTTCATGAGAGATCATGGCAAAGGTTTAAGGGTTGTGCTTTTTTTTTCAAAATGCAAATGATCAAGTAATGAGTCTTCATGAAGTTCATTGAGTCAAAACATACCAACTGTGGGGGTAGACTATGGCATATTTGATCAAAGTTTAGTATCCTTTCAGCCATGTATGCAAATTTTACATGTATTTAATTGGTGCACTTGATATGAGCACAGTTAGAACCCTTGGGGACAAGAGAAGAACATGACAAGAGAGAATATGCATACTATTATTACAGTTTAATCAGCTGACAACCTTAAAAAGAGCTGGACTTTCTTGACCCATCCAAAAAAAAAGAAAAAAAAAGAAAAAAGTTTCAATGTGCATACATGCATACTGTAAAATGAAAGAGCATGCAAATTCAGTGGGATCCAAAATTCTGAGAACACCAGTGAAACTACTGCTATTTAGCATTGTTTTTGTTTAATGTAGGTTATTTTTCATTACTTTTTAGCTAGTAATACATTTACACATTAGTGAATGAATAACTAGCTAACTAACTAAATTAGCTAATTCATTTAAGAGTGGTTTGAACAAGATGTTTGTTGGAAACCAAAACTACTGCTAGAGAAAACACACATTTGTGTGATTGAACTGAGATCAATAAGCATCTCACGCTTCAGCAACAACCAACTCACCATCTGTGAAGGATAAAATTTGGTCAGCGTCACAAATACACTTATTTGATTACTGGACTATAATTAGTGAACTTTAAATTAGATCTTGAATTCCAAATTGTCAATGTGGTCTCAGTCTCTGTATATGCGTGTAATACAGATTAAACAAAGGGCATACACTTCAAACAAATCCCATGCTGTCAAACAAAATGAAATTTGAAAGATAATAATTGAGTTTGTAATTACACGGACTTTATCATTTTATTACACACCCACTCTGACTCCACATCTAGATTGGCAAATGGATGGTCATTAATAATAATGGAGCTATTTAACCCCATGGGTGTTTTACAAGGGGAAAGATGCCATTTTTCACTCAAGGGTTGGACACAACCATCAGGTGAAATAAGAGGCCCACTTTTCATTCTCATGAATCAGGGAAAGGCCACTTACTCCAGGCTAGATGCATTTCATCACCAGCTCCACTCCAGCACCACTCTCGTATTTCATCGCTGCTTATGAGTGATTTACACTTTTACTTTTGCAGAGGAGATCCGTATGATTTCATGCTGCTCTTTTCTATTATATATTCATGAAGTCCCAAATGTACAAATGTACAGTGGGATGTAAAGTGTGACATGCATCGCAAAAATAAATTACAACTGGAGGCCAGGGGCATGCAACACTCCAGCAACTGCAATATGTTAAAGAAATTCCGGGCTCCGTGGAGCCATACAACATATTTTCCATATGGAGGTTTTCAGCATCTTTACGAGTCCTGGTTTCTGGATTAATTTTAATGATAATAATTTATAATACATTTCGTTAAGAAATTAAATTAAATTGGTAGCCAATGCACAATCATGAAAATATATAACTCAACATTTCATGGAATTTATGTTGAGTAATAATCTGTTAAGAATTGCATAATGCAATAATTTAATATTATACAATTTAATCAAAAAGTAATATACACACAAACCACATACACGCATATATGTATGTATATATGTGTATAAATATGTGTGTGTGTGTGTGTGTATATATATGTATATATGTGTGTGTGTGTATATATATTTACACACACACACACACACTGATCAGTAGGGGTGCACGATTCAGAAAATGTCACGATTCGATTCGATACCGATTTTTTGTCTCAAGATTCGATTCAAAATCGATTTTCGATTCAAAAACGATTCTGGATTCAAAAAACGATTCGCAGTATATAAATGTAGTTTACTTTTTCCTATGTGATTGATTGCAGTAGACACAATTTAAAAGAAAAAAAAAACACATCAAATTAAATGTAGTTTGATATTACTTTATATGTTTTCATACAAAAATAAAAACTTTTGCAACTAAAAAGTGCAAAGTGCCAAGCTTTGACCAGCTTTCAAATACATTTAATTCAATTTTAAAATAAAACTTAAATAAAAATCTTTAACATTTAGCTTTAAAGTGCTGTAGTCAGATCAAACAATTATGCTAAATGTGGTTTAAGGACTACTTCAGCTACCAGGCTGACTGTTGAAATGTGAACTCGACTGGGCACATTGAACTTCCTAAAAATATATACTAATGTCATAGAACCCTTGCGAAATTATTTTAAATAGATTTTAAAAAGCCACCGCTACTGGTAACATCTATGGTTAGATTGATTTGTTTAGATCCAGTGAAGTCGTTCATGGGCGTAATTTGCGGGTATCTCCAATTAACTAGCAGAGCATTCATTTAGTTCGCTAGATAAGAGATCTGTTGTTTTTGAAATCAAGCTGAGCGCTGACAGCGCTCGTTGCCGCTGCTATCAGTGTCATGGATACAGTGTTCTCTGTGGCTCGCGCAGTCTTCACTCGGACGCGCGCTTCAATCTATCGCCGTTGTGGAGACTCCGGTGCAATCACAAAATAAAATGCACACAAACGTGATGAACATATTGGGTTTTGATGAGAGAGAGAAAAAACTATACGAGTGCGGTTTAGAACCCGTAACCTCTGACACGCTTGGCAAAAGATCTACAGAACTCAAACATAAGATCTGCGGATCGATGCATTTATTCACGGGTTGAGCAGAGAGGCTGCACAGTTTGACCAGCGGGCGGCAAGAACTTGCAATGTAACTATTTATCAGACCGGGCCTCGCAGCCTCGAAACACTACCGGACCACCGGTAAAAATCCCGACTCACCCGATTGCCACTCCGCCCGTGCACAGTGCACGCCATAAAAAAAAAAAAAGAATCGATTTTTGGAATTCTATGAATCGATTCTGAATCGGTAAAGATTGAATCGCGATTCAAATGTGAATCGATTTTTTTGCACACCCCTACTGATCAGTAACTAAATTCTGCAATAAGGAGTAATTAAAGCCTGCAATTCTACCTATACTGTAGTGCAAGACCCTGAAAACACAGCTAAGTGTGAGACAATGGCGAAATACAACAGTCTGAGCCACATGTACATTCACAAACAATGGAAAAAACAGCACAGACAGACTACAAGAACTAGGCTAAAGCTTATGTTCAACGATGTGGAACTAAAACGAGCAATATACCAACTTTTAAAGTCAATTTCTATTTACTTGACTGCTACACTAATGTCTTAAAATCATGATTGTGGGGGCGTTTTTTTCTGCAAATATATGATTAATTGCGCTAATTAATTATTATGTAATTAGTTTGACTAAAATTGATTAAAATATTTTATCAACTTAGGTCACACTTTAGATCAGGGTACACATTCACTATATTACTAGAAGTTTTCCCTCAATAAACTCCTAATTAATGCTTATTGAAAGTAAGTAGTAGTTGTAGAAGTGGTTATTTTTTATGTATGGGGTAGGGTTAAGGGAATAGTATGGTCTTGCAGAAAAGGGCATTAATATGTGCTTTATAAGTACTAATAATATATAGTAATATGCATATTAATAAGCAACTAGTAAATATATGAACCTAATCTAAAGTGTTACCCTAACTTGTTATTCAGTAATTACTGACTTGATTGAAGACTGAATAGAGAATAATAGAGAGTTGAGGAATTCTAGATTTAATGATGAAAAATGCCCTTGTTGAGATTAAATGACTGATTGACAAACAGCATGACAGTTTCATCTGGAAGTTATAATTCACTATTGCACAGCTGAGTTGCTCTAGGGTCCAGCAGAAAAGTTTTTTTTTTTTTGAATAATGGCCCCTGAATACATAAAGTACACATCCCACCATCTGTTAGTCGGCAGTAAAAAAAAAAAAACTTCAGGGCAACACATGTGCAGTTTCCTGTATTTGAATAAAAATCTGGCACAGAAGATTTCTCCTTATGAAAAAGAGCATCTCACAAAGGGAAGCATCAGCTTTACGCTTGGCAAATGTTCAGGCTTGTATCTTCTCAATTCGCTAGTTGTTTATAATCTTTCACACCTGCATAACAGACATCGCTTACAACACAAGCATATTCACAGTGAGAGTGCTGTCATACAGATATTAATCACAACAACAGTGACCTGTCTTTGTTACTGATGATACTTAAGTCTTTTTTTTATTTAATTAGACAATTATTATGTTTGCTTATGTTGCATTCACCAAAATTGTTTGTGGAAGAATTAGGGCTTATACTTTTTTGCTAAATAGTCTGAAATTATTTAATATATTTAAACCATTTGTTTCAGCTTTTTAAACCGCATCTAATTGCCTCAATCCTTATGAAATGAAATCCTCTGTGGCAGCATGAAGATGTGATATATTTCACAATCTGTCTAGTATAAAATATGTCTGTCCTCTTAAAAGGGTGGAGTCGACTGACGGCATCTCAACACATTTTTAATTAAGGTGCATATTTCACAGTGCAGCTATAAAAAAGTGGCCTTTCATTAATAGCAGTCACAATCATTAACTAATGATTGCAAATGTCCTTATGTGCAAAAACACATTTCAGGTGCATGCATAAATGTGTTACTATCATTCTAATGTTGATACATTAGGATTATGCTAAATGAATGTGCTTTCGTTCGAGTAAAGCCAAGTCGAAAAAATTAGTTAAAACACTATAAAGTGCTATATAGGGCTATGACAAAAAATATTTCGTCTTTTTATGGTTAGTCGAACGTTAATGTGATAAACTACACATGTGGTGAGTCTGCAATAGGACACCTGTGTGAACTTTAGCCGAACCAACTTCATACATCCACTAAAAATCATCTTGGGACCACTTAGTTTAAAGTAATAGCTCAAATAAATTCAGAATTTTTTTTTTTTTTTTTTTTTTTTTGCAAAACCTGCATGGTTTTATATTTATCTAATGAATGTTAGTGTGGAATAGTTCATCCAAAAAAGAATGTAACTACAGTTGAATATCATAACATTTAATATAAGAACAACATTCAGTTGAGTAAATGATCATTTTTAAAGTGTATCTCTTTAAGTGCCAAAATACCACCAGTCGTAAAGATATCATTCAAGTACCATTGAAAAGTAACATACCATAGTACCGTTCAAAAGTCTTTTTTTTGGGGTAAGAAATGAATACTTGAATACTTTATATTTAATATATTTATATTTAATTATAATAATTATTTAATTTTGGTTTATACAAAAATATTAAGCAGCATACAACATAATTCAACATTCAACATAATTATATTAAAACATAATGATAATCAGAAATGTTTCTTGAGCAGCAAATCAGCATATTAGAAAGATTTCTGGAGGATCATGTGACACTGAAGACTGGAGTAATGATGCTGAAAATTCAGCTTTGCCATCACAGGAATACATTTAATTTGAAAATATATTACCATAGAAACAGTTAATTAAATAAATTCAGCCTTGGTGAGCAAAAGAGACTTGTTTCAAAATCTTACTGACCCCAAACTTATACAGAATCAAACTTCTCCAAGTCTACTTCCTCTTTTCCTTATTCACACACGCCTCTCCATCTCACCTCACTCTCTTCTCTATCCATGATGTGTTTGACCCAATGCAACGGAAAGTAATTGCGGGCAGAAAACAACATTTAATGATTACTTCATCCCCGAGTCCTGAGGAGAGAGAAGTCACAGGCAGGTAATTTCAACAAAAGAGGGAGACCTTTTTTTCTCCCGACACACCATTTTCAGACAACAAAGAATATTATTGACTTGGCTGAGATTAAAACAGCAAAACAAATAACAGAACAAAATCAGGGACAAAGTGACCACAGAAAGAGGTTGTCCCCTGAACACGGCGGGTCAAACTCTCTCCGCTGTCTTTTCTTTTGTTAGCGTTGATTAAAAACAAGCAGGGGATAAAAGATTCCATTTGGTGTCTGATCTGTAAATAAAAATAAATAAGTAAATCGTCATGCTGCCACTCACACACTCGAAGAATAAGACGCTGGTGTCCTATCGTTCCAAACATCCCTCTATCCATGTGTTTAAAGTTGGGAATGAGAGGTAAAGGAAATTGAAGCTCTTTTTTTTTTTTTTGTTGGAGAGGACAAAAGATTGGCTACGCTCTACTCCTCTATAGCTACTTGACTTTTCCCCCCCCTTCTCCTGTGGACTGATGGTCTTGATTGTCTGGTGTTCATTATGTCTGGTGTGGTCCTAACTCTCCTCTCCTCTCGTGTGTTCAGACCTCTCCTCCATTAGGAAGACAAGAGGAGGGGGTGTTAGCATCAACACAATCAGCACTGCCCAAACACACAGCATGGGCTGAATAGAAGAGAGGTACAAACACCATAACAATCAGCAATCAGCACTGATCATGATAATAACATAGAGAGTGCTACAAGATCCATGCTGCGCTCTCCCTCCCTGCCAGGAGGACTTATTGTGTACATGGGCCAGTGTGTGAAGAAAAGCAATAAATTCAGTCGCTGTTTGAAATGTAAAAAACACAAATCCCCCAAAATAAATGGTGAAAGTGCCAATGATGACTGTTTGTATTTTTAACACCCTATAATACACTAGATTACGGTTCAAATAAATATCAATGTATAATGTGTAAGGGGAAGTGCATATTTCAGGTGCTGAAACTTTCATTTCACCATTTTAATGACATATGCTATTTATCAGTGGTGGTCTTAGCATAGAGGCATCTGTAGGCGGCTGCTTGGGGCCCCCTACCAGCGGTCGTAGTTGGGGGGGCCCCCAACCAACCTCAAAAAAAAGAAAAGAAAAAGCCGCCCCTTATCATAAATACTTCAAAAGCATAGTAAATGTTATTAATATTCTTAAGAAATACGTTGAAATGTTGAAGTAGTAGTTAAAATGTCCAGTTCATGGTTATCTGTCCCTACACATAACACCCCCTACTTTCACAATGAAATGGACTAGTCCGCAACGGTGTGCGGGGCGAAACGGCGAAAGATAAACACACAGTGACAGGAGGACTGGGAAGTACACAACGAAGCAAGACTAGTCTAAACGCGAAAACGAAACGAAGTTACCCAAGCGGCTCAAATAAAAGAAAAAAGAAAAAAGACGCCGATATGTATTTGGCAACGCTGCCAAAAATGACAAACTTTTTTACGCCTACTGTTTGGGCCCCCAATAGGCTCTATGCACAGCTGCACTACTTCCTGAACTTCAGGCAGCTCCTTTGTTTCCTGTCTGCCATTATTGGGCAAACTGATTAGTTCAGGTGTGCCTGACTAATGGCCATTAGTCAGGCCAGTGATGGAATACTCGAGTCCTGGACTCGGACTCGAGTCCGACTCGAGTCCTTATTCTCTGGACTCGAGTCCGACTCGAGACTCCATTCTCTGGACTCGTGACTCGACTTGTACTCGCGGACTGATGACTAGTACTTGGACTTGGACTCGAGAATATATAAAATAGGACTTTAGCATTCATTAAATGAATGACGTTGTTTCTGACTAAATGGATTATAAAAATTTGATAGAAGATCTTACACTTTTCCTGTTTCGAGGTCCAAGACCGGCCGTGATCTATTTTTTCCCTCACAGACACTGCTACCGCTCGCTCTCCTTGCTTGACAACACACTCACTGACGTCACTCACTTTACGCTGCATTCTCGTGCATTATTCGCGGGCTAAATGTTGACAGAGATAACGTAACACTCATTTATCACTAGATAAGTTCCTCTACATCTAATCAGCAATTTGATTTTAGCACGCTTTGCAGCAGCTGAGCTGACCACTAAGGAGCGAATGTACAGTGACGTGACAAACTGCTCTCGTGCTATGGCTGGCGCTGAGCTAAAGTCGGACGCGCTCGGCGCTTAATCCCGCTTATCATACAATAACACAATTATGTTTATTTTAGCTAACAAATAGACGGCGACCTTGACTATGTCACACATCGCAACCACTCTTTACCTGCGGTGTTACAACTGCTCATAGCGCTGCATTTTTTTTGTTTTTTTTGCCGCAGTTACATTGGGATTTAGTTTGCTTTTCAAAAAAAAAATTATTTTACCATATTCGTCAAGAAGAACGCATGTCTCCTCCTCTGTCCAATTAGGCTTTCTTTTTTGTTTTGTGTTGCAAAGTGTATATGTCAAATCAGCAAATAAACCCTTTTCAATCGTGACAGTGGTGTCATTTTTGTTCAATGTAGAACCACTTTTATAAATTTGATCAGCTCTTTAAAGGTGCCAGAGTGGAGACATGTAGGCACTGGGGGCTCGAGACTCGACTCGAACACGGAACTCGAGACTCGACTCGGACTTGAACTCAGGTAATGGTGACTCGACTTGGACTCGACTCGGACTCTTCTTTGGTGACTCGGACTTGGACTCGGACTCGAACACTGGGACTCGAGACTCGACTCGGACTCGACAGTTGGTGACTCGACTACAACACTGAGTCAGGCACACCTGAACTAATCAGTTTGTCCAATAATGGCAGACAGGAAACAAAGGAGCTGCCTGAAGTTCAGGAAGTAGTGCAGCTGTGCATAGAGCCTATTAGCTAAATCCGCAACTGCTATTTATGGTAAATGGCCCTGTGACTAATTAATTGTGTGGTGTGACTTTAGTTTTAAAAACACAAATATGCCATATCAATAGTTAAGAAATTTGTACGTAATTTCTTATAGGAAATATTTTGGAAACATTAAAATTGTAATGTTTTTGAAAGAAGTCACTTTTGCTCACCAAGTCTGCATTTATTTAATAAAAAATACAGTAAAAGTTAAAACAAATGAATAAAATACAAGTTTGATACTATTTGTGTTAGTGTTAGTATTATTAAATTGAGATGTAGCTAAATTCTTCTGTACAACAGTAATATATTTTTGTCACAACTTCAAGTTAAACCAAACTTTTATTTTGACGGGTTGCCTTGAAGACCCTCTGAGTTTCTGTGTGTGTATAATGATATGATGAAACGGTAAAATGCTCATGAAGTGACTCTCAGAGCGGCTCTAGAGATGAAGTTCATGCATTTATGTCCTCATATAGTGAGGTGGCAGAGGCTGAAAACACAGCTTTACCTGGTAAATGAAACCAGCACGTCGGCGCCATTCATTTTTCACAGAGCTACGCAGAACATGTAAGATTCATATTTAAATAGTCTGTTTGCGGTGCAATATATAACGATTCAATTTAAGTGTAACTGACCTGCTTTTTATTTATTCATCAAAAAATGTGACAAATTCCGTGAAATTCCACGTATACAGTATATCCCGTTTTTATGACTGGATCCTGCGATTCCGTCCGCGTTTTCCGCATAGCAGAAATCATAGGGCCCTATTTGCTGTAGGTTGATCCAGAAACCCTTAGTTTCCCTGAAACCCTTCACCTCCCCCAGCTCCACCTGCCTAGATCTGCTGCTGGATTTACATATGTCTATTTATCCAGCAGCAGCAGCATATCTTATATTTCCACTGCAGCGTGTCTGTGTATCTGTTACCAGTAGCAAGTCCACAGTTGCCCTGCAGCAGCAATAATCAACAGCCGTGTAGCAGATCTAGTCCAGCAAGACCAAATACATTAACGTTGCCATATAAAGAGCATAACGCATAATGTGCTTCAAGAATTTATCTTATTTATGGGAAGATCAAACAGTCCAGTATGTACCTCCACTCTGGACAAAAGCAAAGTAAAAGGCCGAATTTACATATGTGCACAAATCTCAAAGTGACGTGAAATGTTCAATGGACAACACTTTTTGAAATGTAAAAGGAAGGAAACAATTTCTTTGGGGTAAAATATCCGCCTTTTATACAGAGCTTGTGCTCTTATGAAGAGATAACAAAGATGGATGAAGCAATATGTGTGAGAGATTACAGAAAGCTTTGGAGGTAAGGGCACAGACAGAGCCATGCACTGCCTACTCGAAAACTCAGGCGCCATTCATATCAGTTTGTAAAGCTGGGATGTTCTCCATGGTGACTGATTTGAACTCAGTTACCATTGGTAGTCCTCAAAATATGTTTTTAGGCTTGCCAAGAACATCTGCAGATAGGCTTTAAGCTATTGGGTATTCTGTTAGGGCTGTTTTTGATGTGTTTACTACAATACAATGTTTCTGTGGGGAAATATGATATCAAATATGAGGAAAATAACATAAAAGATCCAAAACTGGTTTAGATGTCAAATTCATGCGTATTGGTTTTGTGCAGATGTATGGCCTGAACCGCTTTCATACGGCAGCCATAGTAGCATCGTATACAGGAACACCAGTGGGCTTTTTTTTTTTAAACACACAATAGTACATACCTTCAAATAAATTCTTTTGGGATGGGAGGGAATAAACTATGCCTCTGGATCTGCAATATATCTGCTAGTCACTTGTGATTTGTTCTTTTCCCCTCAGCAATATATTTTGGTAACTGCCTCTATGGTCAGGCAGATAGTGAGTACATGGCATCAAAGGTGGACTATCTTTCAAGCCTTTACTGGCAGGACAGAAGGCTAGCTGCCACGCTCACTCCATTGTCTCGCGAAATAAATGTACCTGCAAATGATGGAATCGTTAACAATGGCGATCCGGAGAAGTGGGGGTGGTTAATTAGCTGTTAGGAATATTTAATAAACAACCTTCAGGGTCTCTTTGTGTCCATGATATATGCCTCAGAGTGATGCGCTTTCTATTCGACATCTGATTCAAAGAAGGTCCACGTCCAATTCTCTGAAAAAGAGCTAAGAATAACCTGAGTGCTTTGAGGGTGTCTGTTTGAGATGGTTTGTACATTTCCCAACATGGAGGAGATGTTGCCTACGTTATTAGGCATACGGTTTCATAACATTGATGGATTTGGTGAATTATTTGCCATTGCTGCTGTAAGAAACGGAGAGCTGATGTTTTTTTTTTTTTTGTGACAGTAGTCTATTTATTGAAGATGGCCTGGGATACCTCAGGGGGCATGATGATTTCAATAAATCACATTTTCAAAAATGAAAAAGTTCTTAAGCTGTTGTAAAATGTTAACATTTTTGCTTCTCTCATTCTCTGCAAAATAAAAGGAAATGATTTGTCTCACTTTCTTGTAAACAGAATAGCACAGCCATCCCTGCTCTTGACCCAACACTCCTTTAAGTCTCTACGCCTGCCTCTCCTCCGAATGGAATAGAAAGTCTTTCAGGCATCAAGGGGACACGCCCTCAGTTTTGGAATATGTGAATACATTGTGCCTTCATCATTACCTCCATTGCTTTTTTTTTTTTTCGTAGTCCATGTTTAAGTCAATAAGGGTCAATTGGGCTGGGAAACTTTCGTAACTTTGAGTAAATTCAGAGTACTTTGTACATTCACACAATTTACAAACATTTTGTAAACTTCAGATTTGATAGTTAATCTAATTCTAATCATTCGTAAATAGGGCGGGTGGGCACACTCATTCAAAATTAGCTTAATCCCGCCCATGAATGCAACTATGCGAATTTCGTGTACAGCAATGCGATGGGATCTTCTGGACTCCCTTTTCTGTTTTAGCTCCAGTATATTACATAAATGAAAAGAGACTATTTGGCCATATGCCCAAAATTAGTCAATTTAAGTATTCTTGCAGACATACTACTGGTGCTCAGAATAATAATTACTAATAAAAAGGGAAAAAAGACTCTGTGGCTGTTTTTAATCATTTTTATTTATCAATTAAATTTCAATGAAGTTTGGAAAATGATGTTATATTTAATTGGGTAACTACTTTTAAAAATAATACATTTTATGGTAAATGGTGTTCAATTTGCAGTGTCATCAGTTTGCCTAAAGGAACAAAATGATTGGATGTTTTGCACAACCTTGAGAGCTTTCACGAATCTGAAAATTATGTTAGAAATTTTTTCCGAATGATTTACACAAAAATGCTTGTTTCATGAATGTGGCCCAAAGATAAAATGAAGGAAGATCTTAACTTAAAGGCTGTGTTCTCAGGTTTCTGTTACGTTTTACATTTTTGGTAAATGATAAAATGTTTGTTTCTTTTCCCATGTTTACCATTTAAAGTTTAATGGCAGGTCTCACTGTGAACTTATTTAAACAACATATATAAACACATACGTCATAAACAACATATATGCTTCACAATTTTCAAAGATATGCTATGTAAGAAAAAGAAAATGCCACAGTACTGTAAAATATTAACACTTTATAATTACTGTCAATAGCAATGAATCTGACTCGTGCATATAAATATGAATATATTATGAACAAGTATGAATCAAAATTTCATTACATTTAAACAATTTAAAAGTGCATCCACTAATAACCTATTAGCATTATGACTTATAAATGAAAGTTGTTATACTGTAAAGCACCACCAAACATTAATGTTTCATAACATCACAGCCTTGTTCAATTACAAATGCACAATAAAGCACTATCTTATATAACATCTGATGTGTTGAGATGAATGTGCTCTATGTATGGCTTCATATGAATATATTTAGAGTGTCCATACAGCAGACAGTTCCAGGGCTTCTCTTCCAAAGACATGTTTTTCCTCCACTCTTCCCCTACACTACCTGTCAAACGCCTGTCACCGGCACTTCGGCAAGGCCCAGAATATAGAAAAGATGTGTGTTAGACCAGCATGCCATTCCTCACAAGTAATCACACATTGTGCAGCAAGTATATTAAGATCCTCATTTCTAAAATATGCCATTAAATCTTAGATTTGACATCACATCTTTGCACAAAGTAACATATTTATTTACCAATACTGCAAAGCAAACACTCTCACGTATAAATTCATCCATTTTATGGAGGTCTTTCATTTTCAGGTCTGTAATTTTTAATTGCAACATCCAGGCATGAATTAGGGCCAGAACTGTGATATAATAATATCTAATCAAAATGCCTCCAGTTATTGTTCACCTCAAAAGCATTAGAGCTAAAATAAATGTGTACATGATTATTTACATCTAACTGAATTACGATAATGAGTATTAAAAATGGGAAGGATGTGATTTTTGGTTTTAATGTAAACAGGAAGATCATGTTTCCTAAAAAAAAATTGTCAACAGTTTAACTAAATCATGTACAGACTCAAAGCTGCCAGGCTTTAAGAGCAGGGAAGATGTTGTTTGATGTTATCGGTTTGTTGTTTAGGTCCGAGGCAATAGGGGAAATGAAGAAGGGGGAAAAAAATGCAATTAGACGTGATACATGAGCTCTCCGTTTTTGCTGTTTTCTCAAAAGCCATTTCACATGTTTGTGCGCATGAAAAAGACAATTATTCCTCAAGTTTCTCAGCAGCCTTCTTTGTTTATTTGGAGGATTAACTGAATCGCAGGACAAATGTTAGAACACTTTGACATCGCTTTTAACATTTACCATAATGCCTATCGTGGTGGAACGAATATCATGCGCTTTGAAAGGCTAACACATGAAATATAAATACAGTTGGTCGATCAATACATAAGAAAACTCAAAAGAGCTGGATATACACATGGGTCTGAAACTCAAAGGAAGCAGACACACCATGGTTCTGAAAAAAGACACCAAGTCACGATGAAGGCAGCTCAGAAGGACAAGACTTCCAGAGAGTGTAAGGAATAGAAAATAGCCACAGGGCTGTGTTCAATAGACAGCCCGAAACCTATTGACCTTATTGCCTTGAGTTTTTGTGTCTTGCCTGAGGCAACTGCTATCAAACATTAACACCATACTGGCTTGTTCCTCTATCCAGCCCTAGATAAGCCCTGGTCATTTGTCCTGCAGTGCCAGATGACTCCAAAGGAACCGGAAGGGGGTGTCATCAGGTTCTAGGTATTTCTTTTCCCCCAGATAACCCTTTGTCTGTCACATTTTATGGCTGGCATCTCTTACAGCTGTAATGTCAGGACCCATTAGCGTGTCTCGGAGATGGCATGGAAAGACAGAAACTCCATACTCCAAATGTCATATGCTTTTGTCATCATGTTGTGAAGTCAGGGACGAGGCTTAGCGTCGCCGCTTGTCATCAAAGCCCATTCGGTGGCTTCAGCATCTTGCTCTCTGTCTATACCGAAACCGATACCATATGTATGATAATGATGTTTCCTCGCGAAAACCAAGACAAGGTGGCCAATAGTTCTCAAGGAGCAGGCTTTAAGGCAATTCAGGTCAGACGGCGGCCTTTAGATTATTTTCATTATTTCATGGGATTTGTGTTTCTGGTTTGAGGACAGAGAGCACAGGCTTTAATTTGGAGCTAAGATTAGTTGCCATTGGTCAGCATGAGAGTTCACAGCACATCACAAACCATAATATTCCAAGGTGATCCCTTCATAATTTCTCACATTCTTTATCCGTGCTCTCCGCTCTAATATTTCATAATTAGGTGAACCCATCAGGTAGACAATTTCATTTTCAATTAAAACTCTTCGCCCCTCGTGACCTTGAGCGTAACGGGAACGCTGCATATAGACCGGTGCTTAGTATGGACCGGTTCAGGCACCATTTAAAAATACTTTTTAATTTAGGTTGAACCCCTCAGCATCTAATCAGAATGCTTGTTCACCTTCATGGAGACTGGGAGGTAAATTAAGGTGGACAGAGTAATATGTTAACAAGATTTCTGAAAAATGTTAACATGATTTGGCTTCGAGCTGTATGGGTGGACTTGGCAGTTTGAATTCAGCCACATACTGTAAATCATAGGCTGAAAAGGGCTCTTCTGTGTGCAGCATACAGAATGTACATAGTTTAATGTACATGTACAGTACATAAAAATCTAAAATATTGTAGTCTGCAAATTACTCCGTAAATACATTTATAAATAGTTTTTGGATGAATACTGCATAAAAAGATATCAAATATCTCATTTGTACTTTGTTAGGGCCCAAGCCTTGAAAAGGCGAAGGCCCTATTGTTTTCCTTAGGATTATTATTATTAGGGCCCAAGCCTTGAAAAGGCGAAGGCCCTATTGTTTTCCTTAGGATTATTATTATTAGGGCCCAAGCCTTGAAAAGGCGAAGGCCCTATTGTTTTCCTTAGGATTATTATTATTATTATTATTATTATTAGGGCCCAAGCCTTGAAAAGGCGAAGGCCCTATTGTTTTCCTTAGGATTATTTTTAGGGCCCAAGCCTTGAAAAGGCGAAGGCCCTATTGTTTTCCTAAGGATTATTAGGGCCCAAGCCTTGAAAAGGCGAAGGCCCTATTGTTTTCCTTAGGATTATTATTATTATTATTATTATTATTATTTTATCGACTATTCGGGCACTTTTGGGGCTCTTAACGTGCACGAAAACTCTTGAAACTTTGCACACTGGTCAGAACCCGCGGCCATCAGGGCCGGGCTGAAGCTGGTACCCGGGCGTGGCAGGGGGGCTCGACAGCGCCCCCTGGAACGGGGTCCGAAAACTTGGTCCATAAATCAAACACGCTTCCATGTAATAATATGAAACTCGGTACACATATAGATCTCATCGGTTCATATATCCTTTGTACTTTTACTTTTTACCCCAGCCCAACAGGAAGTCGGCTATTATGGTTTGTTTGGAAGCGTATGCCCCTGGAATTCGATATACTCCTCCTAGAGAATTCAACCAATCGCAAGGAAACTCGGTCAGCATGATGTCAAGACATTGAGGATGAAAAATTGCCAGGGGATTTTTCATATCTCGAACGGTTTGGCCGTGGCGAGGAAACAAATTTATGGCGAATAATGGAAACAGGAAGTGTGTTATAACTTCTGCATACATTAACTGATCTTGATGAAACTTCAACAGTATGTTCGCTGTAAGAGGCCGATCACATGGATGTGACTATTGTGAGTCAAAGTTATAGCGCCACCAACTGGCAGCAGGAAGTGTGTCACTTTCTAAATGCTTTTGACAAAAGTGGGGGGGTTAGTTTTATCTACAGTTACAAAACTCAGCGTGTATATTCTTCTCCTCAAGCCAAACAACTTTCTTATTTAAAGTAATTAGCTCCGACCCTCAGAAAGTCAGATATTGTGGTTTGAATAGGGTCATTTTCTCTCTCTCTCTCTCTGAGCCAATATGGCAAGCCGCTTTAACATTTAATCATTTTAACCTACTAGTCTCTATTTTCATGCTACTAGTACTTATTTTTAGATACTAGTATCTATTCCATTAAGTACTGGTACTTATTCATTAGCGACTAGTGCTTATTCTTTAGATACTAGTGCTTATTCTTTAGATATTCTTTTGAATACGTATTAGTAGCTAATGAATAAGTACTGGTATCTATTTAATAGGTACTAGTATCTAATGACTTAGTACTAGTATTTATTGAATAAATACTAGTATCTATTAATAGGTACTAGTATCTAAAAGGTCATTTTCTCTTTCTCTCTCTCTGAGCCAATATGGCAAGCCGTTTTAACATTTAATCATTTTAACCTACTAGTCTCTATTTTCATGCTACTAGTACTTATTTTTTAGATACTAGTATCTATTCCATTAAGTACTAGTACTTATTCATTAGCGACTAGTGCTTATTCTGTTTAGAATATTCAAAGTGCTTATTCAATTTTTTTGCTTATTTATATTTTCAGAGCAGAAAATCCGATTTTTCTGCTTATTCAATATTGCATCTAAAAATGTAAGTGACTTGACGTGTGTGTGTGTGTGAGAGAGAGATGTGTCTGTTACAGTGACAAGAGTTTAACCCTTTAAGGCCTTGTCTTTTTGGATATATATTTTTTTTATTAAAAAAAATGTGCATACAACCCATATATTTTAAATGTATTGTTTGCTTTAAATTAAATTAAGATTGTATGTTTGGTAATTGAACCTAAATAAATTTTAAATTAATGTGCTATATTTCAGATCAATATATTTGTTTTCCTTCATTTTAATCAACACTAACTTTATTCTCATCTGAATTATAAAGAATTTATTTCTGTATAAAATAAAAAATCCCGAATAATCCAGACCAACCAGAGCGCACTATTTCTACAACATCATCAGTGCTGAAGCGAAACTACCAGAGCCGTTCGGCAGATAGCAAGCAGATATTTTGTGTCACGTCGTGCACAATAACCCTAAAGGCACCAGGGTGGCGGTGCCACCGGCTTTATATATATATATATATATATATATATAAATATAGCTGCGAGCAGCGATGAAGGGCCAAAGCCGGCGGCACCGCCACCCTGGTGCCTTTAGGTAACTAAAGGCACCGGGGTTGCGGTGCCACCGGCTTGGGCCCGTAATCGCTGCTCGCAGCTATATTTATATTTATTATTATTATTATTTTACTACCTTTTGGGCACTTTTGGGGCTCTTAACGTGCTCAAAAACTCTTGAAACTTTGCACACGGGTCAGAACCCGCGGCCATCAGGGCCGGGCTGAAGCTGGTACCCGGGCGTGGCAGGGGGGCTCGACAGCGCCCCCTGGAACGCGGTCCGAAAACTTGGTCCATAAATCAAACACGCTTGCATGGAATAATATGAAACTCGGTACACTTATAGATCTCATCGGTTCATATATCCTTCATGCTCTGATTTTTTACCCCAGCCCGACAGGATGTCGGCTATTTAGGGTTGTTTGGAAAACCCATGCTCAGGAATTCGAAATACTCCTCCTAGAGAATTCAAACACACGGCACGAAACTCGGTCAGCATGAAGTCAAGACACTGAGGATGAAAAATTGCCAGGGGATTTTTGATATCTCGAACGCTTTGGCCGTGGCGAGGAAACGAATTTATGGCGAGAAACAAGAAACAGGAAGTGTGTTATAACTTCAGCATACATTAACTGATCTCGACGAAACTTCAGCAGTGTGTTCGTTGTAAGAGGCCGATCACATGGATGTGACTATTGTGAGTCAAAGTTATAGCGCCACCAACTGGCAGCAGGAAGTGTGTCACTTTCAAAATGCTTTGAAATCACCCTCTTATTTTTACCCGATTTGCTTCAAACTTCATCTGTATAATGTAAAAACACGGCAGATGTAGACCTGTGAAAGGATTGTTTAATATCTAAGATAATGTTGCCATGGCAACGCATCAAACTTTAATATTCTTTTTTGATGCTTTTGAGACTCTTAGCATGCTTGAAATTGCATGAAACTCGACAGACACATCTCATTTATTAGCTAGTAAACACGTGCAAAGTTTCAGAAACGGGCGTGGTGAGGGGCTCAGTAGCGCCACCTTTAGTCAAAAATGGGGTATTAGTTTTACCTACAGTAACAAAAATCGGTATGGATGTTCGTCTCCTCGAGCCGGACAACTTTCTAATTGACAGTCATTAGCTCCGAACAACACAAAGTCAGATATTTTGGTTTGAATATGATTTTCAGGAGAATTTTCTCCCTCTGTCTCTGTGTGTGGGGGGGTTGGGGAATTTGACTATTATTTTAATGGTGTTCAAGGTTTCAGGGGCTTTTGGGGCCCTTAACGTGCTTGAAAACTCTTGAAACTTTGCACACAGGTCAGCGCCCACAGCCATCAGGCCCGGGCTGAAGCTGGTATCCGGGCGTGGCAAGGGGGCTCAACAGCGCCCCCTTGAACGGGGTCCCCAAAACTTGGTCCATAGATCAAACACGCTTGCATGAATTAATCTGAAACTCAATACACATATAGATCTCATCGGGCCGAACAACCTACCCTCGGTCAAGTTTTACGCCAGCCCAACAGGAAGTCGGCTATTATGGGTTGTTTGGAGAACGCTTGCTCAGGAATTTGAAGTACTTCTCCTAGAGATTGCATCCGTTTACCGCCAAACTCGGTCAGCTTGAGGTCAACACATTGAAGATGCTAAATTGCGGACGGATTTTTGATATCTCGAACGGTTTGGCCGTGGCGAGGAAGCGAGAAAAGAGAAACACGAAGTGTTATAACTTCTGCATACATTAACTGATCTTAATGAAACTTCAGCAGTGTGTTCGTGGTAAGAGGCCAATCAGATGGATGTAACTATTGTGAGTCAAAGTTATAGCGCCACCAACTGGCAGCAGGAAGTGTGTCACTTTCTAAATGCTTTTGACAAAAGTGGGGGGGTTAGTTTTATCTACAGTAACAAAACTCGATATGTATATTGTACTCTTCGAGCCGGACAACTTTCTAATTTACCGTAATTAGCTACGACCAACAGGAAGTTAGATATTTTGGTTTGAAAATTGTCATTTTATGTGTCTCTCTCTGAGCCTACGTCTCTGTGTGTGTGTCTGTGAGTGTGGGGAGGGGGAGGGGGAGGGGGGCTAGATTAACCATTTCACTGCTGTGTGGTTTTGCCTGCATTAAAAAGGAAAATAAATGGCTTACGCCTTGTATTTTTTAAATAGGTTTTATTAATAAGTAAAGGCATATAACCAAATTAATTGTAGTGCATTGAAAATAGTTTTATATAATTAGTTTATTAATTAAATTAACTTGGTCCATAAACTTGGTCTGAAAATTTGGTCCATAAATCAAACACACTTGCATGTAATATTATGAAACTCGGTATATAGATCTCATCGGGCCAAACAACTTTAAGCCAGCCCAAAAGGAAGTGGGATTTTGGTCTGAATGTGAATGTTTTGCAAAACCAGCCTCTACATTTTTACCCACTCCTCGTAAGTGGTTTATTTTATTCCCACCAAACTTTTTTAACATGATGAAAATACATTAAAGAAGCATAATTTTGAATATCTATTGAATATCTCAAATTGTTTTGCTATGGCGAGGGATTAAAATCATGTCAAAAAAATAAACACTAAAAGCCTCATATCTTTTAAAAATTTAATTATACACCATTTATTTCTAGATACAATTATAGAAATAACAGAACTAAACCCATTTTATTCTTGTTTTCAATTTAAGAATAATGTAAAAGTTTAAAAACAGCCAGGATTCACTATTCAGTCAAAAAATAAATATATCAAGTAATACATAGGGCTATACTGCCCTCTTGTGTTCAAAATCAGGTAGGCCTATTGTATTTAAATATATAAGGTAGCCTATGTGACTCCGAGAACATTTTCTCACCGGTTATTTGACGTGTAACACCGCCGGGGGGCTTTTAAATCGCTAAGTTAAAAGTGAAAGTAAAGTAAGGACGTCCGCATGGATATTTATAGTGGTGGCGCTCGCAGTGCGCTCGAATGAATTTCTATGGAAGTAGAAATGAAAAAAAGTTCGCTCTGTTTTGCTCGCTTGTCGGACGCGCACCGTTATGAATGCCAGTGCAGCCACATACTTTTTAGTGTCACCAAAGAGTATAGAAGAACAAGAGGCGAAACTTTGATGCTTTTTTGGTAACAGCTAACCGCTTCGGTAGCGCGGCCGCCATTTTGGGGTGAAAATTCCAACTGGAGTGACTGAACAACAACACAGATAACAGTTTTTTGAGGTAGTTTTTTCTTGCATTAGTGAGTATTTCCATTTTATGCAACTTTACACATCTACTATTATTAGTTACCAACTCCACTAGGCCTGAAATATATTTTGTACGTTTTAATCCCCTGGATCATGCTACAAACATGATGACCTTAACATGATGCATTGCTGTGTCCGTTATCATATAATTGCCACTTTGGACAGTGGCTGTGTTTTTTTTTGTTTACATAGGCTTGCATGAATGAGACAGTGGATGTTTATGGATTGGTCATTGACTCTTTGAGTAAATCGATTCGTTCAAAATGCTGAATCATTTGAGTCTCTTACAGCGACAAGAGTTTAACCCTTGTTCAAGTTTAAGGCCTTGTCTTTTTGGATATATATATATTTTTTAAATTCCAAAATATGCATACAACCCATATATTTTAAATGTATTGTTTGCTTTAAATTAAATTAAGATTGTATGTTCATCTGAATTATAAATAATGTATTCCTGTATAAAATAAAAACACATTTGAACTTTATTTCTTAATCAATGTAGAATGTGTAATTGAAAAATAAACAGATTAGGGCTCCGAAGACAATAAATGAAAATCAATGCGATATGGTGAATGTCCAAAAGATGGCTCCCACAGACTGTTTTTAAATGAGGTTGGATAAATATGTTTTGCTTTTAGACAGTGTGTGCGTGTGATTTTAGTTGGGTGACAGTTGTAGGTTACAGTTTGACAGGAGTTTACAGTTTGACAAAAGCACTTTGTTGTGTTTTATTGCGACTGTACACACATATAAGTAAACAATTTGCAGTTTGAATGATGTCCTCTATGAACAAAATGACAGAGTATGTTTTTATGTGTAACAATGTTCAATCTCACACACACACACACACACACACACACACACACACACACACACACACACACACACACACACACACACACACACACACACACACACACACACACACACACACACACACATATTGCATCATTGCAATCTTGACATCGCAGCCTGTTCATTATAGCCTTAATAATATATAATGATAAAATAGTCAACCTAACATTACCTAACACTAGTGCCTATTCTTTAGATACTAGTGCTTATTCTTTAGATATTCTTTTGAATACGTATTAGTAGCTAATGAATAAGTACTGGTATCTATTTAATAGGTACTAGTATCTAATGACTTAGTACTAGTATTTATTGAATAAATACTAGTATCTATTAATAGGTACTAGTATCTAAAAGGTCATTTTCTCTCTCTCTCTCTCTCTCTCTGAGCCAATATGGCAAGCCGTTTTAACATTTAATCATTTTAACCTACTAGTCTCTATTTTCATGCTACTAGTACTTATTTTTTAGATACTAGTATCTATTCCATTAAGTACTAGTACTTATTCATTAGCGACTAGTGCTTATTCTGTTTAGAATATTCAAAGTGCTTATTAAATTTTTATGCTAATTTATATTTTCAGAGCAGAAAATCCGATTTTTCTGCTTATTCAATATTGCATCTAAAATGTAAGTGACTTGACGTGTGTGTGTGTGTGTGTGTGTGTGTGTGTGAGAGAGAGAGAGAGAGAGAGAGATTGTGTCTGTTACAGTGACAAGAGTTTAACCCTTTAAGGCCTTGTCTTTTTGGATATATATCTTTTTTTTATTACAAAATGTGCATACAACCCATATATTTTAAATGTATTGTTTGCTTTAAATTAAATTAAGATTGTATGCTTGGTAATTTAACCTAAATAAATTTAAAATGAATGTGCTATATTTCAGATTAATATAGCCTATTTGTTTTCCTTCATTTTAATCAACACTAACTTTATTCTCATCTGAATTATAAATAACTTATTTCTGTATAAAATAAAAAATCCCGAATAATCCAGACCAACCAGAGCGCACTATTTCTACAACATCATCAGTGCTGAAGCGGAACTACCAAAGCCGTTCGGCAGATAGCGAGCAGATATTTTGATATTTTGTGTCACGTTGTGCACAATAACCCTAAAGGCACCAGGGTGGCGGTGCCACCGGCTTTTTATATATATATATATATATATATATATATATATATATATATATATATATATATATATACATATATATAAATATAGCTGCGAGCAGCGATGAAGGGCCAAAGCCGGCGGCACCGCCACCCCGGTGCCTTTAGGTAACTAAAGGCACCGGGGTTGCGGTGGCACCGGCTTGGGCCCGTAATCGCTGCTCGCAGCTATATTTTTTTTTTTTCTCTTTTATTTTTCTTACGACTATTCGGGCACTTTTGGGGCTCTTAACGTGCACGAAAACTCTTGAAACTTTGCACGCGGGTCAGAACCCGCGGCCATCAGGGTCGGGGTGAAGATGGTACCCGGGCGTGGCAGGGGGGCTCGACAGCGCCCCCTGGAACGGGGTCCGAAAACTTGGTCCATAAATCAAACACGCTTGTATGTAAGAATATGAAACTCGGTACACATATAGATCTCATCGGTTCATATATACTTCATGCTCTTACTTTTTACCCCAGCCCAACAGGAAGTCGGCTATTTAGGGTTGTTTGTAAAACGCATGCAATGGAATTTAAAGTACTTCTCCTAGAGAATTCAAAGAAATGCCACGAAACTCGGTCAGCATGAAGTCAAGACATTGAGGATGAAAAATTGCGAGGGGATTTTTGATATCTCGAACGGTTTGGCCGTGGCGAGGAAATGAAATTATGGCGAGAAACGTGAAACAGGAAGTGTGTTATAACTAGTGCTGTCAAACGATTAAAATATTTAATCGCGATTAATCGCATTAATGTCATAGTTAACTCGCGATTAATCGCATTTAATCGCACATTTTTATCTATTCTAAATGTCTCTTGATTTCTTTTTGTCCCATTATTTTTTTCTCATTTTAATGCTCTTATCAACATGGAAAAGTGGATCAGCTTGCTTTACAAGTGTTTTTTATTGAAAACAATATTGGCATATAATGTTCAATTCCACACTAAAACATTATCACTTGGAGCAAATAATCTCTCTCACACAATGTAACACTGTCCATCAATAAAAGGGTGAAAGAAATACTGACGAGGTCCTGATATTGACGAGGGGGCGGAGAATTCGCATCAGCTGTGTGCGTGTGTGTGTGTGTGTGTGTGTGTGCTGGCCATCATCAAGTGGTATTCAGACTGGACGTGCTGCGATGATGATCAGTTCACAACGACAAAACGCACAGATCACTTTGGTCTTGTCAATGGAACCATTTGGCAACTTTTTAAAAGTAAACTTTCCATTCAGAATCTTATTGGCATCCATTTCGGCGTCTCGCGCTCGTCATCCACTCAAAACTGGACGTTTTGAACGTTCCTATAACATTCAGAAATAACGTTTTTATAACTTAATGGGAACGTTATGAAAACGTTCTTATAACCCAAAATTGTTAGCTGGGGAAGAGGAGAGATTCGCGATTGCACTGAACACGTTTTAAGTGCAGGCATGTTCTCTGAGCGAGCCCAGAGAAAATTCTTACAAGAGCAGCGTGTATCTGAGAGCGCGCGACTCGAGCAGAGGGATTCGTGCTCGGCACATTATATTCCGCGCGCGAGCAGAGAGATTCGCGCTCGCGCATCCGGCTCGCAAGCCCAAACAAGTGTGTGCAGCGTGCCTGTTGTTTTGTTTCAGGTCTAGCTAGATCCGCTTGCGCTTTCAAAACGTCCTCGCGCGGCGCAAGCCATTGAAATGAATGGGTTTCATAGCGTAGCGCCGCGCGTGTCGTCCTGTTGCAAAAGCATGTGAAAAAAAACCTACAAAGTTTGCTAGGCCAAAAAGACCGTTAATCGCGCGATAAAAAAATTAACGCCGTTAAAATGGGTTTGCGTTAACGCCGTTAATAACGCGTTTAACTGACAGCCCTAGTTATAACTTCTGCATACATTAACTGATCTTGATGAAACTTCAGCAGTGTGTTCGCTGTAAGAGGCCGATCACATGGATGTGACTATTGTGAGTCAAAGTTATAGCGCCACCAACTGGCAGCAGGAAGTGTGTCACTTTCAAAATGCTTCGAAATCACCCTCTTATTTTAACCCAATTTGCTTCAAACTTCATCTGTATAATGTAAACATACGCCAGATGTAGACCTGTGAATGGATTCTTGATATCTTTGATACTGTTGCCGTGGCAACACATCAAACTTTAAAATTCTTTTTTGATGCTTTTGAGACTCTTAGCATGCTTGAAATTGCATGAAACTCGACAGACATGTCACATATATTAGCCAGTAGACATGTGCAAAGTTTCAGGAACGGGCGTGGTGCAGGGACTCAGTAGCGCCACCTTTTGACAAAAGTGAGAGGGTTAGTTTCATAGTTTTACCTGCAATCTTAAAACTCGGTAGGCATATTGTTCAGATCAAGCCGGACAACTTTCTAATTTACAGATTTTGGTTCCGAACAACAGGAAGTCAGATATTTTGGTTTGAATGGGATGTTTTGGAGTAATCTCTGTCCCTCTCTCCCTCTCTCTGCATACCTCTGTGTCTGTGGGGGGAGGGGGATGTGTCTGTTTGAGTGAGAAAGCTTTTTCTCAATTATTGTTGATCAAGGTTTTGGGGGCTTTTGGGGCCCTTAACATCCTCTAAAACTCTTGAAACTTTGCACACGGGTCAGAACCCGTGGCCATCAGGGCCGGACTGAAGCTGGTACCCGGGCGTGGCAGGGCGGACCGACAGCGCCCCCTGGACTGGGACTCGAACACTTGTCCATAAATCAAAGACACTTGCATGTAATAATATTATTATTACATGCAATAATAATATTATTACTCTTTGAGTGATAGTTTAGTTTAAACACCAACTCATACATAGGGCCATACTGCCCTCTTGTGTTCAAAATTATATACATATTTGGTATGTGACTGAGGATCGAGAGCTTTTAAATACGGACGTCCACATTGATAATGGTGGCGCTTGCAGAGCGCTCGAATGAATAAATTAACTAAACGTTCGCTCAGCTATGCTCGCTCGTCGCCATGGACGCGCACCGTTATGAATGCCCAGTGTTTCCCCTAGGATTTTTTTCCGGGGGGGGGGGGGTGGGGGATTGGGGGAACTGCTAGTGTTGCGGAGCGGGTGTATTACGAATACGTGGTGTAAATTTTTTAGCAATCAAAAAGCATGTCTAATTAATTGAAATAGTGTATTATGAATCATTAAACGTATACAACATTTAAAAAAAATATGAAAAAAAATGTCACACTAATTCTGTGTTGTGTTTTTTCTGGTAATAAAATGAAGACATAAAACACAAATTTTATCATTTATCATCAATTTTAATCATATGAAATTAAATAAACTTTTTGTCAAATAACGTGCTGCACAATGAGCTTTACTGTTAAAATTAAAACATGGATTATTCCTTAAATTCAGTTTTGATGATAATTTATTTGGATTAGTGTTAGTATTATTACCTTGGGACATATCTAAATTCTACTGTAAAACGGTAATATATTTCTGTCAAGTTAAACCGAACTTTTATTTTGACGGGTTGCCGTGAAGACCTTTTGAGTTTGTTTGTTTATGTCATAATGATAGTTTTTCTCAAATGAAGCGGTTAAATGATCACGAAGTGACTTTCGGAGTGGATCTAGAGCCTAAATACTAGTATCTATTAATAGGTACTAGTATCTAAAAGGTAATTTTCTCTCTCTCTCTCTCTCTCTCTCTGAGCCAATATGGCAAGCCGTTTTAACATTTAATCATTTTAACCTACTAGTCTCTATTTTCATGCTACTAGTACTTATTTTTTAGATACTAGTATCTATTCCATTAAAGGACAACTCCGGTGCAAAATGAACCTCGGGTGTAATAACACATTGGTACAGACTAAATCGTTCCCTGAGATTTGTTTTCATGATAATCGAATGTAAAGAGTTTTATCTCTAAAAACAGTTTAGCTTATAACGCTAGTATATTGGGCATCGAGTAAGCAAAAAGAGATCGCTAGTTAATACCATCAACAAGGCTCAAATTAGCCCCACACTAACACGGCAGCATAATGAGTGTCCTTACATGCAAATCGAAGCATTGAGAACTTTGTAAGTGTATAGACAGTTTAATAAGAAGATACTTTACACAGACAGTACAGCTAGCGCATACAGACAGGACCCATCTTGGAAAACAGCCTCGATCAGTCAAACCACGAACACGGTGATACGTGAGCTGAACTGTGACTTGGAATCTCATATGGTCCGTTGTTTCCGGAAGAAAGCACTGAGCGCATAAGAGAAGCACTGAACGCAACAGAGAAAATAAAAAAATAAATATAATTCATCTTATCTTCAATATCTACACGTACTGTTCGCTCACCTTCGTGGTTCGATTGATCGAGACTGTTTTCCAAGATGGCTGCTGTCTGTATGCGCTAACTGTACTGTCTGTGTAAAGTATCTTCTTATTAAACTGTCTATACACTTACAAAGTTCTCAATGCTTCGGTTTGCATGTAAGGACACTCATTATGCTGCCGTGTTAGTGTGGGGCTAATTTGAGCCTTGTTAATGGTATTAACTAGCGATCTCTTTTTGCTTACTTGATGCCCAATATACTAGCGTTATAAGCTAAATTGTTTTTAGAGATAAAACTCTTTATATTCGATTATCATGAAAACAAATCTCAGGGAACGATTTAGTCTGTACCAATGTGTTATTACACCCGAGGTTCATTTTGCGCCGGAGTTGTCCTTTAAGTACTAGTACTTATACATTAGCAACTAGTGCTTATTCTGTTTAGAATATTCAAAGTGCTTATTCAATTTTTAAGCTTATTTATATTTTCAGAGCAGAAAATACGATTTTTCTGCTTATTCAATATTGCATCTAAAATGTAAGTGACTTGACGTGTGTGTGTGTGTGTGTGTGTGTGTGTGTGTGTGTGTGTGTGTGTGTGTGTGAGAGAGAGATATTGTGTCTGTTACAGTGACAAGAGTTTAACCCTTTAAGGCCTTGTCTTTTTGGATATATATCTTTTTTTTTTTTATAAAAAAAAAAGTGCATACAAGCCATATATTTTAAATGTATTGTTTGCTTTAAATTAAATTAAGATTGTATGTTTGGTAATTGAACCTAAATAAATTTAAAACTAATGTGCTATATTTCAGATAAATATATTTGTTTTCCTTCATTTTAATCAACACTAACTTTATTCTCATCTGAATTATAAATAACTTATTTCTGTATAAAATACAAAATCCCGAATAATCCAGACCAACCAGAGCGCACTATTTCTACAACATCATCAGTGTTGAAGCAGAACTACCAGAGCCGTTCGGCAGATAGCGAGCAGATATTTTGTGTCACGTCGTGCACAATAACCCTAAAGGCACCAGGGTGGCGGTGCCACCGGCTTTATATATATATATATATATATATATATATATATATATATATATATATATATATATATATATATATATATATATATAAATATAGCTGCGAGCAGCGATGAAGGGCCAAAGCCGGCGGCACCGCCACCCCGGTGCCTTTAGGTAACTAAAGGCACCGGGGTTGCGGTGCCACCGGCTTGGGCCCGTAATCGCTGCTCGCAGCTATATTTATTAATATTATTATTATTTTATCGACTATTCGGGCACTTTTGGGGCTCTTAACGTGCACGAAAACTCTTGAAACTTTGCACACTGGTCAGAACCCGCGGCCATCAGGGCCGGGCTGAAGCTGGTACCCGGGCGTGGCAGGGGGGCTCGACAGCGCCCCCTGGAACGGGGTCCGAAAACTTGGTCCATAAATCAAACACGCTTCCATGTAATAATATAAAACTCGGTACACATATAGATCTCATCGGTTCATATATCCTTTGTACTTTTACTTTTTACCCCAGCCCAACAGGAAGTCGGCTATTATGGTTTGTTTGGAAGCGTATGCCCCTGGAATTCGATATACTCCTCCTAGAGAATTCAACCAATCCCAAGGAAACTCGGTCAGCATGATGTCAAGACATTGAGGATGAAAAATTGCCAGGGGATTTTTCATATCTCGAACGGTTTGGCCGTGGCGAGGAAACAAATTTATGGTGAATAATGGAAACAGGAAGTGTGTTATAACTTCTGCATACATTAACTGATCTTGATGAAACTTCAACAGTATGTTCGCTGTAAGAGGCCGATCACATGGATGTGACTATTGTGAGTCAAAGTTATAGCGCCACTAACTGGCAGCAGGAAGTGTGTCACTTTCTAAATGCTTTTGACAAAAGTGGGGGGGTTAGTTTTATCTACAGTTACAAAACTCAGCGTGTATATTCTTCTCCTCAAGCCAAACAACTTTCTAATTTAAAGTAATTAGCTCCGACCCTCAGAAAGTCAGATATTGTGGTTTGAATAGGGTCATTTTCTCTCTCTCTCTCTCTGAGCCAATATGGCAAGCCGCTTTAACATTTAATCATTTTAACCTACTAGTCTCTATTTTCATGCTACTAGTACTTATTTTTTAGATACTAGTATCTATTCCATTAAGTACTAGTACTTATTCATTAGCGACTTATGCTTATTCTGTTTAGAATATTCAAAGTGCTTATTCAATTTTTTTGCTTATTTATATTTTCAGAGCAGAAAATCCGATTTTTCTGCTTATTCAATATTGCATCTAAAAATGTAAGTGACTTGACGTGTGTGTGTGTGTGTGAGAGAGAGAGATGTGTCTGTTACAGTGACAAGAGTTTAACCCTTTAAGGCCTTGTCTTTTTGGATATATATTTTTTTTATTAAAAAAAATTTGCATACAACCCATATATTTTAAATGTATTGTTTGCTTTAAATTAAATTAAGATTGTATGTTTGGTAATTGAACCTAAATAAATTTTAAATTAATGTGCTATATTTCAGATCAATATATTTGTTTTCCTTCATTTTAATCAACACTAACTTTATTCTCATCTGAATTATAAAGAATTTATTTCTGTATAAAATAAAAAATCCCGAATAATCCAGACCAACCAGAGCGCACTATTTCTACAACATCATCAGTGCTGAAGCGAAACTACCAGAGCCGTTCGGCAGATAGCAAGCAGATATTTTGTGTCACGTCGTGCACAATAACCCTAAAGGCACCAGGGTGGCGGTGCCACCGGCTTTATATATATATATATATATATATATATATAAATATATATATGTATATATATATATAAATATAGCTGCGAGCAGCGATGAAGGGCCCAAGCCGGCGGCACCGCCACCCTGGTGCCTTTAGAGGCACCGGGGTTGCGGTGCCACCGGCTTGGGCCCGTAATCGCTGCTCGCAGCTATATTTATATATATATATATATATATATATATATAAAGCCGGTGGCACCGCCACCCTGGTGCCTTTAGGGTTATTGTGCACGACGTGACACAAAATATCTGCTTGCTATCTGCCGAACGGCTCTGGTAGTTTCGCTTCAGCACTGATGATGTTGTAGAAATAGTGCGCTCTGGTTGGTCTGGATTAATCGGGATTTTTTATTTTATACAGAAATAAATTCTTTATAATTCAGATGAGAATAAAGTTAGTAGGGCTGCAACTAACGATTATTTTAATAATCGATTAATCTGTCGATTATTTTTACGATTAATCGATGAATCGGATAATAAAAAAAAGCATTAATTTCCAATCCTTTATTAAAAAACAGAACTGACAGTGCAAATTCACCGTGAAAAAAAGTCCAGTGCAAAAAAATAGACTAACCAAAAACATACACATGTATGCTTTACATCTGCCAAATAATATATGCTTTTTAAAAATAAAGTGAGCTGCTGTCAGAACATATTCCATCATCATTTTTTTCAGTCAGCTCTTCACTCTCGTGATTAATGAATTTTGACTCCTGTTGCTGATCTTTGCTGCAACTTTCGTTCAGCTCACAATTTAGTAAGCAAACACGCTTCAAATGTGTTTTTATTTTATTTTTCTGTATACATATGTGTGTATATATATATATATATATATATATATATATATAGCTTATGTTTCAAATATGAGTTAATTAACAATCGTTGGAAAGAATGATACTTTTAAACATATCACTAAACCGTCATTAGGTGTCGCCAGGCGACCGTCTTAATGAGCGAGTCATTGATTCATTCGTTCAAACGATTCTTGTACACATGTGTACTAAGATGAAACTTAGTACACATATAGATCTCATCGGGCCGAACATCTTTCCCCTGGTCAAGTTTTACGCCAGCCCAACAGGAAATCGGCTATTATGGGTTGTTTGGAAAACGCTTGCTGTGGAATTTGAAGTACTACTCCTAGGCAATTCATTCAATCATTGCCAAACTCGGTGTGCATGAAGTCAAGACATTGAGGATGCTAAATTGCGGACAGATTTTTGATATCTCGAACGGTTTGGCCACGGAGAGGAAATTAATTTTCATGACTAAAAAAGGACATATAAAGTGTGTTATAACTTAGTTAGTTTTACCTACAGTTACAAAACTCAGCGTGTATATTCTTCTCCTCAAGCCGAACAACTTTCTAATTTAAAGTAATTAGCTCCGACCCTCAGAAAGTCAGATATTGTGGTTTGAATATGGTCATTTTCTCTCTCTCTCTCTCTCTCTGAGCCAATATGGCAAGCCGCCTTAACATTTAATCATTTTAACCTACTAGTCTCTATTTTCATGCTACTAGTACTTATTTTTTAGATACTAGTATCTATTCCATTAAGTACTAGTACTTATTCATTTGGGACTAGTGCTTATTCTTAAGTACTAGTGCCTATTCTTTAGATACTAGTGCTTATTCTTTAGATATTCTTTTGAATACGTATTAGTAGCTAATGAACAGTGTTGGGGGTAACGAGTTACAAAGTAACGGATTACAGTAACGATATTACTTTTTTGGGTAACGAAGTAAAGTAACGCATTACACTAAAAATATCGGTAACTACACTACTTTACTATACTATAGGAACGCGCTTTCCTGCGTTACCCAAGCCGTGTTTGCTTGTGTGTAAAGTTCTGTCTAGTGGTGCGTGCGCACCGTTGCCATAGAGATCGATTTGAGTGACATAGCTGCCGGTGCGAAGGAGAGAGGGAAATGGAGACGGAGACGGAGACAGGGGGTCTCTGCAGCGCGAGTCTCCGCTGACTGCACGCGCACCTCCCCAAACGGACGAGGCGTTTATACTCGACGCGCTCGCCATTGTACTATTCTGTGAGACGGGGCGACTCGAGTAATTGTCCTCTTAACCATCAGGAATCAACGGTGAGAAGAAGAAAGGTCCACACGTGACGATGTTTATTTTAGTAGGCTACATCACCACCAATAACACTACAAAAAGAATCGTGTACGTAAAATCCAGTAAACCCTGAGATTATTACTTGTGACATTAGAACAAAATGTGGATATAAAAACATGTATGTAGACTATAGAACTAAATCAACGATCTCTTAAATGGTTTCTAATTTCACTAAACATTTCATTAAGTTTCGTGGACATTTGATAAAACATGGATCTTTCTATTAAAAATGCTTATTATGCTATTGTAGGCTCATTTTGTAAACATAAGCAACTGATTTAGACACGCAAACTGTGTGCCGATGCGGTCACGGTGAGACGTAGGCTACATGCTCGGGCAGATTCGGCTTCTTGAAGTCGTTCATCCTCGGATTCGGCGCCGCGCGCGCTGTTACAAAAACTCTTCTCAAGTCTTGGAGCACAGCAGGTAACACAAAACAAAACAAAATGAACAGGCTTGTTGCAGGGTTCATTGTAGAGGAATGCTTCCCCTGCCGACTATTGAATCGCCAAGAAAAATGCATTTTAAATTAAGATCAAAAATGTAAAAGTGACCTTTATTTTATTATTTTTCATTGACCACTTCATTTTTTATTTTTATTGCCATGAGTCGAATAAAAAGCTTGTTTTGTTCTCAGGAGAAGAGTTTATTCTCATGTTTCCCAAAGCCTGTGTTTTAAAACTTGTGTGTTGACCCCATTTTAAAATGACCGCATCATAGCCTCCTTTATCCTGTTGTTTGTGGATTTTACAGTGAGATATATTTCCTTGTGCAGACAGGGATATTGTTCTTTCATATGGTTTTACATGCCATTTTGTATATATTTATACAATAAACACTATGTAGACAGGCAAAGTGATGATAGGGCTATGATATTTGTCCATAAATTAAGAAACGGGAAAGTAAAGTAATAAGTAGTGAAGTTACTTTTCAAACGCAGTAACTAGTAAAGTAATCTCATTACAATTTACAGAAGTAACTAGTAACTAGTAACTAATTACCTTTTTTGAGTAACTACCCCAACACTGCTAATGAATAAGTACTGGTATCTATTTAATATGTACTAGTATCTAATGACTTAGTACTAGTATTTATTGAATAAATACTAGTATCTATTAATAGGTACTAGTATCTAAAAGGTCATTTTCTCTCTCTCTCTCTCTCTCTCTGAGCCAATATGGCAAGCCGTTTTAACATTTAATCATTTTAACCTACTAGTCTCTATTTTCATGCTACTAGTACTTATTTTTTAGATACTAGTATCTATTCCATTAAGTACTAGTACTTATTCATTAGCGACTAGTGCTTATTCTGTTTAGAATATTCAAAGTGCTTATTCAATTTTTATGCTTATTTATATTTTCAGAGCAGAAAATCCGATTTTTCTGCTTATTCAATATTGCATCTAAAATGTAAGTGACTTGACGTGTGTGTGTGTGTGTGTGTGTGTGTGTGTGTGAGAGAGAGAGAGAGAGAGAGAGAGAGAGAGAGAGAGAGAGAGAGAGAGAGAGAGAGAGAGAGAGAGAGAGAGAGAGAGAGAGAGAGAGAGATTGCGTCTGTTACAGTGACAAGAGTTTAACCCTTTAAGGCCTTGTCTTTTTGGATATATATCTTTTTTTATATAAAAAAAAGTGCATACAACCCATATATTTTAAATGTATTGTTTGCTTTAAATTAAATTAAGATTGTATGTTTGGTAATTGAACCTAAATACATTTAAAATTAATGTGCTATATTTCAGATAAATATATTTGTTTTCCTTCATTTTAATCAACACTAACTTTATTCTCATCTGAATTATAAATAACTTATTTCTGTATAAAATAAAAAATCCCGAATAATCCAGACCAACCAGAGCGCACTATTTCTACAACATCATCAGTGCTGAAGCGGAACTACCAGAGCCGTTCGGCAGATAGCGAGCAGATATTTTGTGTCACGTCGTGCACAATAACCCTAAAGGCACCAGGGTGGCGGTGCCACCGGCTTTTTATATATATATATATATATATATATATAAATATAGCTGCGAGCAGCGATTACGGGCCAAAGCCGGCGGCACCGCCACCCCGGTGCCTTTAGGTAACTAAAGGCACCGGGGTTGCGGTGCCACCGGCTTGGGCCCGTAATCGCTGCTCGCAGCTATATTTATATTTTGTTTATTTTTTTTGCTCTTTATTATTTTAATGAGTTAATTTAAGTGCAGTGCTCTACTGGTGCACATTAGGTCTGGTTAGAGTAGATTGCGAGTGGTGAAAAATACCACATGGTGAAGTGGCGTAACAATTTTGCGAACTCACCCCATACAGTCTTGCCATTGTAGCCTATAGCATGGTTTAGACATGAATAATATTTTGCATAATGCCACAAACAGATAATATATAACTGGTGCGCAATCAAAGAATCCATGAACTCAATGTGGTGCCAATCAGCTGAATGTTTATTCAGCAAGCTCCTGCTTTTCATTTGGAAATCAGCAGAGATGTCACAGTGAATCATCAGTCAATTGCTCTGAGCTGATAGAAAAAGTTGATTTCTGATGATTCCCCCTCACCCTGCATGTGCCGAATACGCTGTCAGGCATTGCTGGAGCCACATCCAAAAATAGCTTATTATGGGCACTAAAACAGTCAGCCTTCATGGGCCAACAAACTATGAAAACCTGAGCTCTATACATCAACAGAGAAATGCAAAACTAATATATACAGTGAGAAAATGATCAGGTAATAAAAAAAAAAATGCTTTAGTTAATACCATCTACTGTATATTAAAAAGTCACAGATATTTAATATCTTAAAAAATGGTTGTATTACATACTAATTGTTATTTACTGTATTATGACTAGATTCATCGGATTAAATTAAATTAAAAAAGGCTAAATTAAACATTTTCCAAGTTAGATCAGGTAGAAATATCTCCTTAAAGTGCACATTTTCAGTTTTTTTTGTGATGACAGTCACAGATTATGATAAATATGATCTTATTTGTTTAATTTAAATCAGTGAAAACGAATTACATCATTTATAGATGGAGATTCCATGGAGATATGAAAACAGAATTGCAACATATAACTACTCTCTTCTGCAGCAATTGTATCACACAGAAAGAACAAATGACACAACTATCTAACTGAAGTAATTGACTATCTGAAAATCCTTACCTTACCACCTTCAATCAATACAACACTCATAGATAAGAGTTTTCATTTTCGATTCCCCAGCTCAGCAATAACATGAAATGATGTGGTTGCAAACAGATAGTGACATTAATTTTGCACAACCCTTTTCTGTGGTCACAACGTCCATCACGGCACGGTCTAGTATATTCCATACTGAGCACTAAATTATCGTAATTCGTTTTTATTGTACGCAAGAATCACGTAATCAAATACGTTGGCCATTAAGAGCACAGCTCTCCTCCGCAGCGGTTTTAAAATGGGGAGCTGTATACATGTTACCAAGATGAATTCATTGAGTTTGACATTTTTACTCCTTCCTGCCTATTTCCCCTTTCCTCCGCTGCATCATCAGAGTCTTAAACCTGCTACGGCTGGTTCATGACCAGAATAATGGACTGAAATCACTAGCTGAAAGCACAAATGATCATTTCTGTGTTAATGTGAATTCATGTGAAATATGGCAGTGTAAAGGCATAATAGACATTTTGCACCCCAGAAATGTCAAGAACAAAGACGACAGGAATGACAAAACATGGATTCTCAGTGGAGGTGCAAAATATTGAATATTCTTGCCAGTTTTTTTTATATTGGAAATGCGGAAGGAAGGAAGGAAGGAAGGAAGGAAGGAAGGAAGGAATGAATGAAGGAAGGAAGGTTCTAGGTATATATACATACAACACAACGTCAGCCGTCACGGTTAAATCTGCCATCAAAGGCTGAAGGAGCTCAAAGACCATTAACCGCACTGGTTGTGTACAGGAAGGAAGGAAGGAAGGAAGGAAGGAAGGAAGGAAGGAAGGAAGGAAGGAAGGAAGGAAGGAAGGAAGGAAGGAAGGAAGGAAGGAAGGAAGGAAGGAAGGAAGGAAGGAAGGGTTCCCCTATTTAAGATTGAACCTTGACAACTTTTGTTTTGCTCTGTCTTGCTTCAGTTATTTATTCAGATGGAGGCAGAATTGTTCATCCCCACACGGTTCTGCTTGACTTGTGTAGGTTGACTAAAGCCTATCCATCTCTCTGGCAAGCTGCAAACTAATTTACTAATTTGCTTGTGGCTGACCTGGGTCATTTTTATTTATGATCCATTAGTGAAATATATTCAGACATCAAACCCCACATTAAGGGAATGATGGAGAATTACATAGCCAAGTAGTGGAGAAAGCCCAAACGTTTGAAGGAGGAAGGCATGGTGACAGGCACCCTTTAAAGTTAAAAGCACAGACCGAGTGATTTGAAACAGGGCCGGCTGGCAGGAGTGCACAGGGAGAGGAGCTCGTAGGTCTCATTTATAAACTGGACTGCGTTTCATACAAGGCACAGTAAAGTAGGACAATTACCATTTATAGTGGTTGCACGCCCTTTGCAGTTTTTTCCCTTGCCTTTTTATATGAAAAATACTATACATTTTGCTATTGCCTAACATATTGAGTGAGGGGACACCGGTGAGCTGGTGTTTGGGCTATTGAACTTTTGTAAATGGGCGCAGATTGCTCCAATGCTTCAAGTGTCAGCTCCTTATAAGATGAGAGCAAAGTAAAGTAAAGTCATTAAAAAGCGCTCCAACAAGAGTTTCATCTTCATTTATAGCGAATGCTGCAGTTGATGTTTTAAGTGATGGCCGAAATCTGTGTCTGCACCGTGTTGTTCTTCGCTGATTTATGGAGCATCTGTTATATCATCAATCATTGCGCCCAGAAGTGAATGAAAATAAAACTGACAAATAATGCACAAACAAAAATTAACCTCCATATCTGCGGATTGGCCAATCGTGAAGAATGAACCCCGCGTAAAAGGCTCACTGGGGGTGACGGAGAACAGATTTGGATGGAAGGTCACTGGAAGAAAAATCATGGGCCCGTCTTAACTATAAATAGAAAGTAAACCATGGCCAGGAGCTATGAAGCAGCGTGAACACACATTATTAATTTTACTGAATATTTTAGTAGCATGTCGGTCTCTTTTTGAGGAGCTAAAGAAGCTTCTGAAGTGAATCATTCTCGAATTTTCTAACTGCCTGCTTGTGTCAACACAACTTCGTGTGAGGTGTTGCTTGCTGTCTGCAAAGCTGTGATAAGTGTCTTATTCCAAATGAATAGCAATTCACCACAGCGGTCTGTGTACATACGTTCACTTCAAATTGTTAATTAATTCATGTCCTCTTCTATTTACCTTTGATGTTTTTTTTTCTCCATTTTGAATGAGAATCCAAAATGAGGTGAACAATAGACGAGTGTGCTGGCTTTCTCTCTCGCGCGGGGTTTCATATTTATAGATGCACCATGCAGAAATGAAATAAAGCAAATCAATAAGGTAAAAAAAAAAAAAAAAAAAAGAAATTCCTGAGAATATCACTATTTGGACACAATGTTTGCCAGGGCCATATATATACACAAGTATAGGAGAGACTGTAACTAGTTTCCACTGGGCTGAATGTTACTCATGATGGGCTTATTCTCAACACCATAAACAAAAAAAACAAAAAAAAAAAACTATTATACATTACTACTGTTATAGTTTGGGGGCGGGTTGTAGTGCATCACACAACAGTGGGGGGCATGTTGTCACACTATATAGGTTCAGTTGCCAATTAAGGATGCTTTTACACTCGCAGTTTAGTTGGAAACAGGGCACGATTTGCATGACAAATTGGCATTGTGAAAGCTGTCATCCGGACCCAGGAGCGTACCGGGGTACCAAACCCGGTGGTGGTCACCAGCAGCCATATCACCCTGTAGCCCAAGACTGGTTGCTAGCAATCCTTTGGCCAGCATCCTGGCCAAAATTGTCCATTGGCCTCTGTCCATCATCATGCTGATTGGCTTCTCCACCAATACGCTGGTGTGTGGTGGGCGTTTTGGCACACTATGGCTGCAGTCGCATCATCCAGGTGGATGCTGCACATTGCTGGTGGTAAGCACTTTGATACATTATTAAAAACAAACAAACAGAGTGAGTGTGTGTGTGCACGTGTAATTTAATAGGGATTTGAACTAGCTGTGTGAAACCAAAAATACAAAACCAAACGCATTTTACTCCAGTGATGCAAAGCAAAATTTACAGCATCATTACTCCAGTCTTCAGTGATCCTTTAGAAATCATTCTAATTTGCTGCTCAAGAAACATTTATTATCATTGTCAATGTTGAAAACAGTTGAGCTGCTTAACATTTTTGTTACACTTTATTTTAAGGTGTCCGTGTAACAGTGTAATTATGCATTTAATAATTATATTCAATAATAATAATTAACTACATGTACTTAATACAGGGTAAGGATTAGAATTGGGGTTTGGTTGAGGGTTGTATGATGTAATTATGCACAATTTATAGTTATTACTACAGTAACTACATGCAACTTGTAACAAGGATACTGTAAAATAAAGTGTTACCAAACACTTTTGGGAGATGGATACTTTTTTTCAGGATACTTTGATGAATACAAAGTTCAAAAGAATTTATTAAAAATAGAAATCTCTTGTAAAATGATACATGTCTTTTAGTGTGCTGTCACTTTTGATCAATTTAATGCATCTTTGCTGATAAAAGTATTAATTTCTTAAAAAAAAAAAAAAAAAAAAAAGCCCTTACTGACCCACTGACCCCAAACTATATGGTGTAGTAGCTGCTGTCCGATACGCTAGCCTAACAAGGATGCGGGCTCTCTCCTCTCCGCAGCATGTGAAAGGCGAAGGCCTGTTGATACTGTGCTTGAAGCTCTTTGATCAGTGCATAGCTATTCCCCGCCCTGCTGAGTCCCTCTAGCCAGTTCTCAGTTTGATCAATGAAGATGAGTTTCTCTCCCTAATGAAATCCGCACTGGATCATGGGTTTGTCAATGACCACCACGAAAGGTCAGGCCATAAAGAGGCTGTTTCCCTCCTGGAGAAAAAGCATCGCCTGTAACGAGTTTACATTATTTTACATGAAATCTGACGCCAGAAAGTCTATGACAAGTCATACCTTCAGTTTTAATTAGGTAAATAACTGAATATAGACTGGGTTAGAAAATCTCGAGGCTAATTGAATTTGACCTCTGCTCTGAACTGGTCAAGTTATTACCACCTGTGTCAAAACACAGCAAGGCTCGACAGCACAGTCTCACTCTCGAACACACAGTGGGTCAGGTCAGACATAAGAGAAATGAACACAACAATTATGAATCCATATTTATCTCAGAATTTTTAATGTACACATTCTCTTGCTCTCTCTCCTCATTTGTCCATCGTTTTTGAACACCATTGAAAAGCAATTAAATGCTGACCCATGGAATGCAAGTCTTTCTTTATCTCACCCAATACAAAGACGGCATGAACAATTAGCACCACAAAGCCTAATTAAATTTACATTCATGTTTCCGTAAGCTTACAAGTCATGAGATTTTTTTAAATGGATTTTTTTCTCAAGGATCGAATGCACATGCACCTTGTATCTTATCACTAACCACTCACAATCCATCATTACCTGGTGCTAAATGCTTTCAAATAGTGCTGCTTAGTATTTAAATTAGGCAAATAGTGCAAACTGCCTATGCAAATGAGGTTGATTATAGAATGCACTGTATTCACAATGTGACGGCACAATTAACAGTGATATTACAGGGATGCACTGATATGGAAATTTGGCTGATACTGATAAAAACAATTTGAAGCTAATAGCCAATACATTGGCAGCTATTACGGCCGTTTCAATCTAAATTCTGTGAGACTGACTACTAAAAAAAGCTAACCTTATAAGTTGAGATCTCTTTGTGCTACAAATAACAGAAAACTTGCAGTAAACAACAGCACTCTAAAAACTCATTCAGGGGACCTGTTACCACAACTTAAATAAATGCATGGTTGCAAGTTAAAAAATATAATTTATTGTTTTAATTAAACCTTTTAAGTTGCAAACAGAATTTTGTAGAGTTCTGTTGACATAAGAATTTTGATCATTATACGTCAACTTAATGTCGCCTGTAATTTAAACTTAGCTTAGCTGTAATTAGCTTGTAGTAACTTTATGAAATTGTCTTGATAACTTTGGAAATTAGAGTGGATTTCTAGTTCCCAGCATGCTTTGCATAGGACTGGATAATGAGAATAAATGTTGAAATTAAGTGTCAATTTATTTGTTTTTAGTGAAGGGAAAGACCTGTTAGTGTTTAATGCTGTTATGTTTGACATTTAAAAGAGTTTCTGTAATGTTGAAGTTTGTGTGGTTGCCATGAAGAGTAGATACATGAAGATAAACACTACATTGACTCTATAAGCAATGACTGTGCTAATGTCAGTGACAAGTAATATCTTACTTGTTTATTAAATATATATGTTAAATAAGTTATGTAAGGATGTGCCTTGCTGAATAGCTGTTGCTTTTAACTGAAATAGATACGATTAATTGGTTCCAGGGCTACAACTTTGGTAGTTGGAGTGAATTATTTTTTTTGGAGTAATCAACTTAAAAAATTGTGTTTATGCTACAAATTAAGTTCCCTTTAACTCAATGTAGCTTGTTGGTTGAACGTAAATTCATTAAAAGTTGTCAACTCAAATAAATTAATGCAAACTTTTTTTTGTTTTGTTGAGCCAACACTTTATATTTTAGAGTGAGTTTTCTGCTTTTAATTTTAAAATAACTTCAGAAAACAATATTTTCTAACGCACAATCATTTAACAAAATGTATGGCTACTTTGAAGTACTAGAATAAATAGTAGAATAATTTTACCCATTTGCTATATGAACATAATTTTATGAGTATAACAATGGGTAGGTCAACCATAAATAATGTGTGATCCCATTATTGTTGACTGATATAATTACTAATATAAACTGTGCATCACTAATTACAGCTATTTTTATTTAACCCTCTGGGGTCGGCTATCGCGCCGGCGCGACAGGCTCACTTTTTTCCTTATCAGTGAAAAAGAGACTCAAATTACTCTGTTGATTTTGATCTTACACATAAGTGTTGTACATCATTAGATCCTGTTAAGTGTCTATTTTTTTGTGGATACTCACAATAAAAACAAAGTGTTCTGCTTTTTGTCAAATAAAGAAAAATAGACATGATGCGAATTTTGCCTTCTCTCTGTCAGTGAAGTTCATTCTGAAACGCGTCCGAAAATGAACTGTAACTAAGTAAATACTTGTCACACAGTCACGGAAGATGTTTTGTTATGAAGCTGAAATTCTCTTCTTTTAAATGAAGTAATTTATATAAAAAAACAAATATTCACAGTTTATGTAATCTGTATGAAAAGAGAGAGATGTCAGCCTTTTTCCTTTCAGCTAATTATAGCTAATTACGTGTTAATGTGACCACGCCCACAGAGAGCGCGCACTATTCAAACGCAAATGTTGAGGCAAGCCATGAAAACACCCACATCAGCTGAATAAAACATCCAGTTTAATAAGAATCTTGTACTTTACCTCGTCTTGCTGCGCTGTGAGGAATAATACTATCGTAATAATCCTGGAAAAGTTACCTCAGAAGTGCTGGTAGTTTCATTTCGATGAGCACGGATCCAGCTGATGTAGTAAGTTATTTATTCTTAAGTGCTTTGTTCTAATCGCGTTATTGAATAGTTTCTGTAAACTGCACAAAGACTGTTTAAATATGAATTGCGTGTCTGTGTGTGAATGAATGAATGGCACAGACGCGCGCACGATGTTGTTTACTACAGATGTACATTGCATCTCGGCGTTCATTCACTCTCGCTCCTACATTAGTAAACGTTATTTTTACATGAACACATCCAAACTATATTGCTATAGCCTACTGAGATTTGTTCTAATCGCGATATAGAATAGTGTCTGTAATGACAACATTTCGTTGACTAGTTTTGGATAGATTATAAAGTTTTTACTCTAAAATAGACATCAAATAAGCTTTTGTTAGACAGTTTCCGCTCATATGTTAATAACCCTCTGGGGACCAAGGGTTTTTGGGGGCCCTTGTGATGTTTTGACATGCACTGACATTTGTGCTTTTTTCAGTTATTTATAAACATGTTAATGGCAAAGGTGTAAATTCACTCTATATAGCACAAACGGGGCTACCATAATCTGTGAGCAACATGTATGTACATGTTTGTATTTTTGAGAGAATATTATTTATGCATGGTTACTGAAAAACTTAAAAATAAAAGTTTCTGAAATAAGGCCACAAAACACATATTGATTATTTCTTCACAAGACTTTTGAAAATTGTATCACATAGTCTAGAATATTTGCTTCAAAACTATGTGAGAATCATCCTGACTACTCATTCAGATAAGTCAATAAAGTATTTTATAATGTGTATGACGTGTTTAGTGTGAGAAAGCTTTATGCAAGGAGGCGTGATCTCTCATTAATATGTATGGCATTTCACACTTGAGAAAGACAAAGACCCTCCCATAATTGCCCTATTAGGTGCTATCAGGCCCCATTACGAGGAGCCTTGCACAAAGAATGAGGAGATTTAAAAAAGAATGTCTTTTAGATTGTTTGGATTTATTTACAACACAACATAATCCAAAGATACACAACAAAGGACAAAAAAGCACATTAGTAAACACTGATCTAAAGACAGAGGCTTGCACAGTCACACAGCATTGTCCCATTCCTGAAACATAGTAGCTACATACCTGTCATTTCCAAGGTGTTTGATTTTTCATTACAGTCTCCTGTGAATGGTGAAGTCAGCAGGACTGATATCAAGAGAAACTATATGGCTGCGCGACTTTGGGCATGCATTGTAGATTTTTCTGGTTAAAATAGCTTTTTAATTATAGGCCATATATATATATATATATATATATATATATATATATATATATATATATATATATATATATACACACACACACACACACTGCTTAGAATTAGAAGTGAACACACCCATGCTAAAGTTGACTAAAAAGAGTAATAAAAAATCTTAATGCCTTAATTTTAAAAAATGAGGAAAACTCTAACCTTTAGGGACCTGAATAATGTGCCTGAATTCTTTGTGAATGAATAATGTATCGCAAATAATTAAATGTTCTTCTTTAAAATACAGGGTGCATACGTCTGGACTAGGGGTGGGACGATACAGGTACCTCACGATTCAATTCTGTGGCGATATGTGGTCCACGATATGATAATATCACGATTCGCGATATCTACGATATTCAATATATTGGAAGAAATTTCATCAACGATATATCACGATATATGTGACTGAAAAGAAAGATTAACAATGCATGTGTACATATTGAGAATTAATATACCGTAAAACTTCCCGGGTTTTTATTTTCCCAAATCGTCGAACTGCACCGGCTTGTATTCGAGACAGGCGTCTATATGAGACAGGCCTTTATAATTTAGTGTTGAGATGTTGTTCATTGAGTTTAGGCGAGTCTCTAATCTCTAAAAATCTCCAAATGCTCCACGTGAAACTGCGGTCTTCCGACCTTTTACTATCGTGTCAATTGATTTTGATTAATATGCGCGAGGGAGAGAGCAAGACAGCGCTCGTGTTGTTTGAAGACGTGAAAGTGCGCGCGCGCGGCCGTTGCGCTCTCTCTGCTCGTAAAACCCGAAGTGTCTCCACACTTTAGAGTGGAAACTAGCGGGTGGGTCTTTGATTCGTTTTTTATTGTTTTCCGCCATTCTTCTCGCTTCTCTCTGTTGTTGTTAGTTAACTTGTGTGCTTCACCGGCCGCTGTTTGCGCCACTTTACCCCTATTTACTCGAACAGCGCCCCCCGCAAACAGAATGGTAGATATTGGGTAGTGACAGTGACACTGACAACGGGTAAATTAATCATTTTGTGTTGTAATAAAATATCGATATTGGGCGTTAGTGTATCGATTATTTTTTGCGACAGAGAGCACAACAATATATTGCAATATCGATTTTTTGGACACTTCTATCCCCAGAAACTCCTAACAAAAGCTGATGTCTTTATTTTGAAGCTTATTTGATGCTTATTTGATGCTTATTTGATTTGAAAAACTTTATCCAAAACTAGTCAACGAAATTTTGTCTTTTATTTCGTCTGTAACAGACGAAATGTGCGTTCGTATGTGCGTTCATTCATTTATTTACACACACACACACACACAGAGAGAAACATGATTCACATTTAAACAGTATGCTATTTTTCCGTTTACAGACACTAACGTTATTCTATATCGCGATTAGAACAAAGCATAGCCATAAAACACTTACAGTTCTCAGCTGAATCTGTTGCTCCTCCTCGAAGTGAAAATAAACCAGCACTTCTGTATTAAATGTCCCAGCATTATTCCTCATAGCCGCGTAAGACGAATCTTAATCTGACTAAAAAATATAGTGCGTTTACAGCATTTGCCTGGGGGCGTTTATCTATTTTGCAAATGGCCTCAACACATTATCTTATGAATAGCGCGCTCTGCGAGTGGGTGTGAACAAATTAACGATAATGAGCTGAGACAGGAGAAACTGTACTTCTCTTTAGTTTCAGACAGATTACATTGCAGGAGAATATTTGTTTTAAATGTGAATTGTTTTATTTAAAAGTAGAAATTTAAAGCGTTCTTTAGACGTATGTTTCATGTTTGTGTGATAAGTATTAGCGGAGTTTCCGTTCATTTTCCAGACATGTTTCAGAAAGATTTTTGCGGAGACAGAGTGAGCTGAAAGCGCACCCTGTTTATTTTATTTATTTTAAAAAAACCACAAGGTTTTGATGTTAATGTGAGTGTACACAAAAAAAGAAGACCCTCTATAGTTTATAATCATGTATTGATTTTATTTATATGACCATAAATGATGGAGTATTTTAAGTCTATGTTGCTGCTATGTGAAAAAAAAAAAACAGCAAAACGTGCGGGCGCGTTCTTGGTCCCCAGAGGGTTAAATATATGGTATGTTTTGTAAAAAATAAACTAATCAACTTTTATAGTGTTTGTTCCAATGCAAGCTAGGCTATATCAAAATAATGAATCCTTAACTTTGAAATATGTATGATAAAATGTATTGGCCTATATTTTAAAAAAGAGATTTATGGAAAAAGACAATTTTCTTTTCAAGATGTTTCCAACTCTAACTTTGAACCATATAACCTATTTGAACAGGATTTGTTTCCAGGTATGACTAAAAATGTGCTTTTGACTTTCATTTATATTTTGATTTTATATATATATATATATATATATATATATATATATATATATATATATATATATATATATATATTGTCCTCCAAACAAAAAAATGTTTTTCACAATTTAAAACAATCTATTGTTTTATGTAAATGATTAGGCAGGATGATTTTCAGATCATTTTGAAGCAACAACTCTAGGCGACAACATCCATTAGTCAAAATTCTTGTGGAGAGATATTTAGTATGTGTTTTGAGGCTTTATTTCAGAAACTTTAATTTTTAGTTTTTTCAATAACCATGCATAAACAATATTCTCTCAAAAATACAAACATGTACATACATGTTGCTCACATATTATGGTAGCCCTGTTTGTGCTAAATAGAGTGTAATTTTACCTGTCCCATTACAGTTTTTCTCAAATGCTAAAACACATTTCACAAACGTTTCCTCCATGTTCCCCAATGTCTAAACACAACACCCTTTTCTAAAGCTACATAAACACAACCACACCTTCTCACTTCAAAACTCAAACTTTCACACCAAAAGAGCAGCTCGAAGCTTTCAAAAATGTAAACACTATACACATCATTACACACTACAGCAAAACAATTGAAAACACAATGCTCAATTTGTGAGAAGGTTCTTTGTTTCATAACTGCCAATGCATATTTTTAGAAACTTTACAGTAATGGATCTTCTTAGATCTCTGCAGAGGATTAGGCATTTAGATTTGTGAGTTTCATATGAAGAGTATAAATTCTGCATGTACACTACTGTAACACAACTCAATGCAAAAACAGAATCTATTGCACACAACAGTACTCTTGAAAACATGATCAGGGTGTGAAGTTTTTTATTTACTTTATTCACACCACACACACACCACAATCACTGTGCGGCATCGGGCCACATCACAGGCTATATTGTCTCTTGCCAGGCACCGTGGGAAAAACGCCCTGGAATGGCGAATCCATCCTTCGAAGGCCTCCACTGGGATGTCAACACAGGCCAGCTCCATTGCCCTTAGGAGGTTCTCTCTAGTGTATGGTTGTCTGTCATAAACCTTCCATCTCCACGATGAGAAGAACTCCTCTATAGGGTTCAGGAAAGGGGAGTAGGGTGGCAGACAGACGTTTAAAAAGTGGTTACTGTTGGTGGTGAACCACTCTCTGATTTGGTTTGTTCTGTGAAAGCGTACATTGTCCCAAATGATCACATAAATGCTCCTCTAGGAAGGTGAGGAGACGTTGGGTGTTGTAAGACCCAAGGACAGCATGCCGGTGGACAAGCCCCTCCAAACCCATGGCCGCACAAAGAGTAATATTACCCCCCCCGTTGGCCAGGAACCTCAGTGATGGCTCTTTGGCCAATGATGTTACGGCCTCTTTGCCTTCGTTTCTGCAGGTTGAAGCCAGCCTAATCCAGGAAGAGGTACTCATGAGGTCTAGCCATCGCGTCCAACTGTAATATCCTCTGTGAAAATGTGAAAGTGCACAGGTGTTCAGAACAACAGTCAATCAGGTAGCACAGTATTGTCCAGAAGTACTGTAGGCCACTGAGCAACACAGTATGTCCACTAACTGTACTGTGAACATGGATGTATACTTACTTGCACATACTTGTAACGTAGGTCTTTGTGTCGCGCAGAGTTGCGCTCAAAGGGAACCCTATAGACCTGTTTCATCCGCATCTTTTGGCGCCGGAGAACTCGGTCTATTGTGGCCAAGCTGACATCATCAATGCTCTCAAAGTTGACATTATCGGCAATGACTTTGTCTCTGATCTCCCGGAGTCTAATGAGGTTGTTCTCACGAACCATATCCACAATGAGGGTTTCTTGTGCCACTGTAAATATGGCAACCCTCCCACCTCTATGTGGCATTCTTTCAACTCTAAAGAAAGAAACATGTGTTGACAATACCTGTTGTGTTGTCTGAATGCCCTGATAATGGTGGCCACGGTGAACCTACTCAGGTTTGGACGGACTCTTAGTCCTGCTTCAGCCATTGTCATGCCATGGACAATGACATGGTCAATGACTGTTGCTCGCATCTCGTCCGTAATGATGGTGCGAGGTTGTCTTGCTCTCCCTCCTGGACCTTCTCCTCTTCCTCGTTGGCCTGCTCCTCTTCTTCCATGGCCAGCTCTTCTCCCTCCTCTGACTCGAATTCCTCTTCCCCTGACTCTGCCTTCATCCATTGTGTTTGTTTGTAATCTTCAGCAAACTGTGCACTCTGAACTTGCTTTTATACATGTGGTCACAGCATTAGCAACAAGTGTCTTCAATTTTGAGTCGTTGTGTGTAATGAATGACGCCAGGTGTGTTCATTGTGTTCAAATATTGCTGACTGTGGCAAGCATTTTGCATCACATGAGCTTTCATTTGAGAATATGAGCAGAGTTCTTTTGCAACTTGTGTTTTAGCAAGGAAAAATGTGTTAAGATTTATGAGAACGGAGGATTGTGTTTTGTGAATTGTGTCTTCATGTGAAATGTGTTTATGATATTGGAAAATGATGGCTAGATTTAGTAAATGTGTTTAGACAACTGGTCATTTGATTTAGAGGATTGGCTTTTGTGTTTTAGCATTTGAGAAAAACTGTAATATGTTTATAAGCAACTGAAAAAAAGCAAAAATGTTTGGGAATGTCAAAACATCTCAAGGACCCCAAAAACACCTTAGACCCCAGAGAGTTAAAGAGATGTTTGTGAATATCTTCTATTGATCATTGCAGTTCTCCAATGATAGAGAACAGTGTTACAAGCAGACGCACTCTCAGCATTTTAAAGAGCTGATTCAGGTGTCTGGACCTGAGCGAATCTGTACAATCACTACTAAAATGTGGTGGTTTGCTACATCCTCTACAACTAGCACTCAGAACTAACCCACTAGATGGAGAACTACATCATGCCAATTGCGTTCAAAAAAATAAATATGCACCTGACCATATTTCCTTTAGTGAACGATGTGCTAAAACAACATACAGCGTGTGCAAATAAATGACGCCATCAGTGGACATGATTCATTCTCTGCGAATTGTCCCCTGAGGCATGAGCAAAGGAAATATTTCTAAAAAACTTGCTGAAAAAATCTTCCTATATCATCCACGAGCACAGGCCAGGAGTATTTCTTCTCCCGTTGGCATTTTTGATTCTCTCAACATTAATATTTGATTACTGTAGGAAAGAAATATTACAACACACAGGGAACAAAAAGGAAGCACCTCTCCCTGCCAAAGCTAGGTATCAGTAAGGAGGGAAGTGTCAAGAAATAGCCTACACACTGGAACAGATACAGGAGGTGTTGCATACTGAATGTTCTTCCCCAGAACCATGATATCTAATGCAATGTTCCCTCATTACAGTAAGACATCTCCTCTACTTAGAACAGCTGGCACATTGTGTAAGGAATCATTTTGCACATCCAAGAAAAGCCTCAAACTGTTAACACATTGATGCTGCTCAACACATCTGAAAAGCTCCAGGCCAATGCAGCCAGCAGTGCCTCATCACATCCTATGACCTTTCAACACACTCTAAAGAACTCTAGATCTCTGCGAGTTTCAAAAGCATTGACAAGCCGGTGTGTTTTATGCAGTAATAGGGTCCCAATTGTATGAAGCATTCATTGCTGGAGAGGGGAAGGCAGACTCATGGTCTCGTGTTAATGTAAGATTTTGTATCTGCTGGCTTTAGAGAAATGGGGAAAAAGAGAAAAGACGAAAACAATCTATCTGCTTTCTGCATTCAGACAAAACCAAAAGCTTTTGATCAATAAAAAACAGTGACTTGATGTGCAGTCAACATGGATCATTCTTTATTATGTGGCCTAAAGTGATCAAACAAGTAATCATGATCACAATCACATGATTGGGGATTCGGTCCTGCATTGAATTCATAACGTTTTAAGTTTGTTCAACTTCTTTTCTCTCCCTCTCTTATGTTGAACTGCATCCATCCTTTTCTTGTTGGCCAGAAGAGGGCAGATGAAATCCCTAAATAGAAGATGCAATGCCTTGAATGATTACCGAAGGCACTGCTTTGAGCAAAATCCTACCCGTTTTTTAATGATGTAGCGACAGAGAGGACGTTGTATCTTCAAAAACTGAATACACAACCCCATAGCCACCATTTAGAAGAATACAGTCAAAAGCCCCTGCTTAATTACAGTGCAGGGGGGAAAGAAATCAAGAATGATTCCTGAAAACATGCCGTATGCCCCACAGATGGTAATTTATACGTGCCAGTGAAATAGCACACCACTGTTCCCCTTTAGAAAGTAATTACCTGATAATTATGTGCTATTTCACATGTGACAATGCATAGATTATGTGGATGTGCCCGAAAACCACATGTTATCCGTCACATGGTCTGTGAGATGGATAAGAGTGCCATTCAATAATGGGAGGACAGGCTCTCCTGTGACAGGTGAAAAAGGTGGCATAAAGCTGTGAGGTTGTAAGACATCCATTTAAAGTGCTGTGTAGGTTACACTACACAGGGCTGTTTGTTTCTCCCCCGATCACTGTGGGCCGGCTCCACCACGCTCTAGTGCTGGATGTGACAGCGTGGCCCATGGATGGACCTGGATTAATGGCTTGTGACAGCTTCGCCAGCCAGAATATGAAGTGACATCTTGCTGCCATTATGTAAGTGGAAACAGCTGTTATTTCAGGAGAGGTTTCGCCTGGTTTCGGTCTTCAGCGAGCGGGGGAACTGAGTTCATATTTCCCACCCCACCCCCAAGAAAAAATATCAATCTGAATTAATATGAATAATTCTTTATACCTTAAAATCTTGATTACAATAAATAATTCAATTAAAAACATAAATAATTAAAGTAAAAATAAATAATAATACTAACACTAATAATAATGTATTTTATTTATAATAATAATAATAATAATAATATATTACCAATAATACATTACACTACATACACATTACACATAATACACTACTGTTCAAATTATAGGGTCAGTGAGATTTATTTTAAATAAATTACTACTTTTATTCAGAAAGGACATATACATATTAAATTGAAGTGACAGTAAAAAAAAGTATAATGTTACAAAAGATTTCCATTTAGAATAAATGTTGTTCAAAAATTTTAAGCAACACAGCTGTTTTCAACAATGATAATAATAATAATAAATGTTGGATCATGTGATTGAGGACTGGAGTAATGGCTGCTAAAAATTCTGCTTTGCCATCACAGGAATAAATTATATTTTAAATTATATTAAAATGCAAATCAGTTATTTTAAATTGTAATACTATTTCACAATATTACCGTTTTCACTGTATTTTCGATTTAATAAAACAAAACAGATTTTTTCTAAAAATCTTACAGAGCCAAAACTTTTGAAAATGAAGTTTTATACATAAAGTGTAAAGTTTTATATTTACTATTTAAACGCATATATTTACTTTATCTGTTTACTGTTCAAATACATGCGTATATTATGTGTATACTGTACATGCAATGTAAACACAAACAATTCAGGTAAGAAAAGTTACAAAATAAGGAATAAAAAAAAGGTAAATGGAGATATTCAAACCTCAACAGCTTTAATGCATCATAAGTTTACTATCTAGATTATAAAATTATAACCCATTTAGCAAAGGAAAGTGTGGCTCTGCTGGCATTGTTTGGATGTTGTAGACAAAATTCTGCAGATCTTCCTCCAGACACACTGCTATGCCTCTATAAGACAAAGGACAACAAAACATAGGAAAGGCTGCCTTATAATTACTCTTTCTCAGTATAAGTACATGTGCGTTGTGCACCGACTACTATGACACAATTAATTGTCTTTATAAGGGATTCAGTGACTGCGAGGACAAACAGAGGCAGTGCAAAATTATACCAGAGTACAGAGGCGAGTGGTGTCTGCAATTAGATACGCCATCTTTCCTCGCAATTCACGCGCGTAGAGCAGCTTTGATGCAAAACAATCAGAATTAGATGCTCTATTGTGATGCTTTCATGTTTTGACGGTAAACGTACATGGCAAAAAGAAGAAAAAAAAACACCCTCTTGCCCAAATAAAGACAATAGGCTTTTTTGCATCTTATTGCAATGTGTATTACAAGGGCTTTACGTCTATTGTATTTGGGTCATTCATGTGAGGAGAATTGAAAGCTTGTGTGAGGAGTCACAAATTCCTATTTTTAGTGAGGATGAACAACTGAGAGCAGTAATGATCACTCTCCATTCAAGCCTTTGCTTTTGTTCTCTCAAACAGCGTTCAGGGGAATGAGTGAGCTTCATCAGTGTGCTTGTTGCATTGAGAATGTACTATTGTATAAAGCAATCTGGCAGTGAGAAGGAATCAGAGCTCTCTGAGGCACACCAACACATGCACGCTCAAGCACACAAACTCATAAAACCCAAATCCTACGCGGAAATACACGCGTGGACATGTAAACGCAATGTAGCATATCTTAGGCAACGGACTGAAAACATACTGTACAAGACAAACCCAGCGATGGGATTCTGCTGTAGTTGATGAATAATTTTTTTCCAGCAGGATTCTGAAATACTGTTTGCATGCTAGAGTTCAGTGTCCTTGCTTAGGATTCAGCAGATGGAACCATGGGATGGAGGTTATCAGGCATCTCATCTCCCCCTGGACTGTAATTCAGTGGTGACAATGTGCTATGGACCCTAAAGGCTGGCCATCTGCTGAAGTTTTCCTTTTCCTAAGGTGAGAAAGACAGACCTCAACCTGGAAGTTCCAAAACACATGCTTAGGCACACGCTCGCATGAACACACACACACATACACTCATAAAAAAATAGCAATGGATGGATTGACCTTGGACTATTAAAACTGCCAACTACTATATTGGACATAACTTTAGACAGACAAGTGTAATACACAATTGTATCAGAATAGTCTCACGCTAACATGACACACATTCAAACAGAGAGATCAGTGCTTGCATGTAATGACAGAGAAATCATCAGAAATCAATTGTGAAGACAATATGTGACATGTGCTTTTGTGTTGTTTTGTGGTCTTGTAATTTGAAATAAGCAGTTGTTCCATAACTGATTGTGCACTATAATTGTTGTTAATAAATGATCATTTTTGTTAATAAATAAAAAGGAGTCTGATAATTAGCAGTTCAATGTCAATAATGACAGAATGTTAATTGACTATAACTACTAATTTTATCTTCAGAAATCACTGAAGCATTAAATGTAACAGAGGTATATTGGTCCTGGATCAAAAGCAAAACAAGTGGTATTACCCACTCCTACAAAAAAAGCAAAAAAAAAAAGAAAAAAAAAAAGCTGAATTTTCTGAAAATGAAAACTCGACACCCTGAGGGATTCTTAAAACCTTCAAAAATGTAATGAAATCTGACATTGGTTGCGCCCGGCTAAGAGTGTCAGATGACAGAAACTCTGCAATGTTTGGACAAGATTAATTGCACCAATTGAGAAAATAGCAGGGCATTTGTAGGACTGAAACATTTGCTGTGAAACAGATACCAATCAGGATGCCATTAGACTGCTGAAAGGACAACAAGCGTCACAAGAAAGAAAGAAAGAAAGAAAGAAAGAAAGAAAGAAAGTAAGAAAGTAAGAAAGCAAGAAAGAAAGAAAGAAAGAAAGAAAGAAAGGAAGAGAAAAAAGAAAAATAAATGGCAAGAATCAGATTTCCTGATGCTAACCTCCAGACAAAGACAGGAAGTCATCACTCCCTATAGTCTATTGGCAGAGAGATTTATCTCACCTATGACTCACTGTCTCCAGGTATTCCGCTTCATCTCAGACCTAATTTTGGGATGGATTTGTCATAGTTTGAAGCTCACTTGAATTGGATGTATAAAAATGGTGTGCTGTGGTGTTCTCCTGTAGAGGTAATACAGCAATAGACAAGAAAATCTTGCACTCCCAGGTAATAACATGACAAAATAGTCACATGAAAATAATCTAAGCAGAAGTAGAAATCACTCGTGTTAAATAACATGCAGACTACAGTTTCGCCTGCAGCACACTTGATTGATATCAATTGATAAAGTCGCTTCCTGGTTTTTGTTCTACACCATAATGTTGCATTTGTGCTCTGTCTCTCTATCCTTCATTCTGGAATCGTTTCACTCTGAAATAATCACAGCTACGGCACGCAAACTACAACAGTGTCTTCGAGAGGCATGCCTTTGTGACAAAACTAGACTTCACACCATCATAAACAGAAGCAAGTGACAATGAGAGCAAACATGAACAATGATTTGGGGTCAAGAAATGCATAAAGAGCTCAACTTTGTGGTGCGCTTCAAACAAAAGCTAAATATACATCAGTAGACTGCAGCTGAGTGTTGTTTCTGTTTGGTTTTTGATGATACATGAGGTATGCACCCGTTTTCTGTTCTCCGGAAAAAAAGAGACAGACTAAACGCCGTTTACAAATACAGACTGACAAGTCGGATATTGTTGCGTTGCTTCTTTTTTTTCATATCAAAGACGGGCAGTGACATTTAACAGGCAATAAATAAATAAATAAAAATAACCCTAAGAAATGACCAAAAGGCCTCATATTTGGATGATTATATGACCTTCACTGACACAGAAAAATAACTGGACATAGCATTGTGAGGTTTCCTCCCATTACAGCTTAATATGTCAAAAGTGCAGTAAAAAAACCATCTGAATAAATTGCAAAAAAAGCCCAGACAGAATAATGGGGTGAGACTATCATAATACCATTGATAATGAAATAAACATAATGTCAAGCCAACCACGATCATTTACCCTAGGCTTAGTAAACACAACCTTGGGGGAACATGGATAAAATAATTAGGTGTCTGACAAACCCTGTCACTGTTACACTGTGGGAAAGTTATTTTAGTCCCTCTCAAATAAATAATGATATATCAACAACCAAAAGAGTTCCCTTTTAACACGCGTTGGAACATTGTTTCGCTGTTGCCTGACATGTGCACCTGAATTCTCTCTGTGTGCGTCTGCATTTTGCCTTCTATTTTCATGCAGGATGAGGCGCATAAAATCCACAGAAATCAGAGCCCTTGAAATGGCCTGTGGCTTCATAAAACAAGCTGAAGGTGGAGGCAGGCACAACACTGGCTTCCTCCATTAATATCAGAAACAGACACCGGCAGAATGCCATGCATTCCCAAGCAAGACAATTAAACACTCATGACTTATGAAAAGACGGAAAGGAGTCTTTCCTACACAGACAGGCAGCTTGAAGTGAAACACAATTACATTTATGTCTGTCTGTCAATTTATTCATCATTTTAATGGATAAATGGCCATCCATTAGTCTGTGATATCATCATGGAAAGTCCAATCTGAGGAACTGCAATTGCTTTGGGAGATAACGTAAGCGTAACAAAAGGAAAAAATCCATGTATCCGCACTCTCTTCGGAATTTTTCAACCAATCAGATACTTTATCAGGCAAACTGTGAGGTTATGAATCGTCTGGAATGGACACACTTTGTATTGCCGAATGCAAAAACAACATTCCTAGTAAATTGTGCTGACAAAGAACAAAGCGTTTAAACTTAGAAAACCCCTCAGATGCTGAGAGGCACACACTGTAATTTTTAGTTATTAAGAATTTGCACAAGTACTGTAATTAGTGTGTGAATGACAACAGTCAACTCAGTAAGCCCTAATGCAATCACTAAAATGTAACGCAACATAATTTTTTTTTTTTTTGAGTGAAGACACTACAAACATAATCTTCAGATAATAACTTATTTCAGTAATATATGAATAAGACCAATGAGATGTTTTAGGTTTTTTTATTCGTTAAACAGCACAGTTGGGGCAATTATGTGTGATTAACCTCCATTAGTGGAGAAAAAAAAGTAGACGAAAGAGCACGTACTGAGAGGTTTCTTCTTTTCCGTGATTTTCCCAATATTCAATATAGGGTTAGGACAAATGTCCCTCAAATCTGATTGGATTGGACTGGTTGAGTGGAATGTTGTTTCAGGAACATGTTGTACTTGTTGAAATCAGGTTCACCCAGCTGGACGACAGCCAGCTGGTTCTGAGTTTTGTTTTTTCTTTCTTCGAATTGCACAGATGTAAGTTACACCTAGCCGCATTTATGAAGCTGAAAAGGTTTGCAAGGAATATTGTACTGCTATACAGAGAGATGATAGTACTCATTTAATATTCATTATGAAACAAGAATTAATTTCAAATAAGGTCACATTGTCTGTGACACTGACGTGCTTATTAGTAGCATTAAAGTAGCTGCAATAAACCTTGCTTGTACTAGACATAAAAGTAGCTACATCGGGGGATATCAAAGTTTTTGATCACCATATATGATGATCCCATTGCTAAGGACCCCTAGCCTGGCAAGCCAGACCTACATCAAGATGTTAGGTCTGGGAACTCACAATTGGCATACCTCAATCCGAGGGGCGGGATAAACGGTTGTCTTTCAATATCCCTCGGCACGCAATAGGATAGCGCTACAACCAACCAGAGCAACCTGTGGCTGAGTGAGTCCCATGCATTTTTCCACCAGTGAACCAGCTAGTTGGTATATTAAACTTTTGCCATATCCGGTCGTCAAAACTCTGAACACATCTTCCTTTTTTAGGAATGACTTAAGTGACGTTCTCTTAACTACAAGTCCTCCAGAGTCGTTGGCAAAGCCGATTCGAAAGACCGCTGTTCGCCAGCAGCATCTTCTTTGTTTTCAAGCAGAGGGAAATCACCTATGGAATTAACAGCCCGTTCTCATCCTTTGGCGTCATACATGTGACGCTTTGGACATTTCGTAGAAATCTTACGCACATGGCATCCTTTAGCATCAATATGAGACGCAGAACCCAAGGCGTCATACAGGTGACGCTCGTCTAAATCCAACGCACATGGCATCGTTTAGCGTGAATATGAGACGTAGATCCCAAGGCGTCATAACCGTACCCTACCCCAGACCTAAACCTACCCATAACAGTGCGTGTTATATTGACGCTAAAGGATGCCATGTGCGTAAGATTTCGACGAAATGTCATATGGCGTCACCTATATGACGCCAAAGGATGAGAATGCGTTGGGAAATCACGCGGAACCGTCATAACTCTGCCGTCATTATGTTAAGCCCGCCCACCAACTCTACACGATCTGATTGGCCGGTCCAGTTTTTGGTTTTTCCAGCTCAAAAGTCTATGGAGAGTTGCTAGACCACACTTTGCTGCAAAATAATTTTTGCTGCCGCTAGGGTGCGTCTAGATTTCTAGGCTAAAGGACCCCCTCTCTAAAATAAAGAGGAAGAAATACATATTTTATGTGTCAGATTTACTAAACGGCAAATTAGCGTGAGAGCGAAATTCCAAAAAAGCGCAGATGGGAGTGGAAAGTAAATCAAATTGAGGAACACAGCCGGATCATTTCCATATTGACCAACCCAATCAACCACTTTTTTGGGGGTGGTAAACACCAGTAAATTGACGAGCGCAAGCCTTAGTAAATCACCTACTAAATAATATTCAATATAATTGGATATTATATTAAATATTATCAGGAAAATAGTATTGATAATTCAGAGTAATTAATAATAAATCAAATGTATTGGTATAAACTCACATGTAGATAGATTCCCCCCCCCCCCCCCCCCCCCCCGGCCAGCATCATTCCATGGGTTTGGTTTCTTTCTTTTTTTAAATGGCGGCATCAAAACGCTAATGCTTTCGCAGCACATTCTTTAGGGCCGAACTGAATGCATTGTTTCAGTTCGGCTGGGTGATGCAATCAGATAATGCAGCAATATATCACTGACATCACAGCTATCAAAGCAATGCATTTGGCAGGTTATACTCCAATCAATCATGTCAGGATGGCGTTGTGGAAAGCCTGCTTAAGCCCTGCAAGTGTAGGTGTGCAGGAGAACATTATAAAAGGCAAGGATCAGAGCGTGCGCACGCCAAGCAACAGTCAAAACTTGATCGCAGTACAGAACAGCTAAGGTCATTGAACAAGCCCAGCAATTTTCTTGATAGGCTTTTAAAGCCATGCTCAATCTACCTGAACTATCTATCTGATAACTTCTCTGATGTGAGGTAAATTGCTGTGCGAAAAAGGCTGTTTGGAGATGTTTGTGTCCATGGAGGAATTAATAATGATGGTTTGTATGTCGGTTTATAATGATGGCTTGAAATAATGCTTTGTACTAACACAACATACATTTGTATTGCTGTTGTGCTTGTTAAACAGAAGCAGAAAAGAAGATGAAGACGACAAAGAACAAAAGTGGAAACTTAGAGCAAAGAATCTGCTCCTTATTTTCAAAGACAATTTGTGGGCTGTCTTACACAACAGCGCCATTAATACTTACAAATGTCGATGCCCCATGGGTCCTTCCAGTTATTTCTCAGCTCCTCAGTGTATACCTTTAATTAATTGATTTTGTTTTTTAAACTACTGGCTTCTACAATTGTAAGTTTGGTGTGAATTTGGCTGTCTTTATTTTGGCCGCCTGCAGAGCGTGGTGCTTTAATGATGAAAGGAGAATGGCTTCAAAGAGATTAGCTCATCAGTTGATGCCAATAGACGAACAATACGGCACCATATTTCTGCTCGGGCATTGTGCATCTGAATACTGAGCTTTCTGTAATTTGATTATATTGGACCTTCCATTTCAGTCCTTTGAGTAGGGAAGACAAAGACTTGAACAATGACATCTATAATGTGAATATCAGCGAAAATCCATTGCAAAATATAAGTTTCTTATTTAGTCATTTTGTTTTGCTTTTCAGTAAAAATAGAGGATTAAAACTGCTTAAGTTGTTAAGATTTGATTTTAAAGAATACATCATGAGTTACGTTTATTATTCTTACAAATTATTTCTTGTTTTAAGAGTAAATCAAACATTCAGTGAGGTGTAGGCTTAAAACAAAAAAACATTTTTTTTTTGCTTCAATTAAGATTCTCTTGATTTCAGAGAATATATCATGTTTAATTAAGTTTATTATTCGTACTCTTTTTGAAAAATTGACTTTCTTTTAGTTTAAAACACGAAAAACCTATTTACTAATTTGTTAGTAAGAAGTTATGAAACAAAGTTACTTAAGATATTATATTGTGATTTCAGAAAATACATTTTGAATTAAGTTTGTTTTGCTTATCAAACTATCAAATTGCATGTTCTTGTTTTGAGAATAGATCTCCGCAAATAAAACTGCGTGAAATGTGTGCAAGAACACAAGAAAAAACAATTTGCCAAATTATCGGAAAACAAGTCTTGTCATCTTACATAACTGTGCTTCTCAAGTAAACTTATCTTGTTTACAGGATGTTTAGATTTACATGAAAACAAGACAAACATACTGATTAACAACTTTTGCAGTTATGACCTGTTTGAAACCTTTTTTTTTTTCACAAAAAAAAAATGCCTTGAGGGAAAGCATTGGTGGAAAAAGATAAAAAAAAAAGACTAAATAATTAAAAACGAAGGCTCTAACCTTAAGATCATGTTGTGTTGGACCGGCTCACTGCGATGGATGAACTGCTCTGGAGGGTCAGCAGGGAGCAGCAGGACGTATAGTTTTTTAGACACAAATGTGTAGCTGGGACCCTCGTTCCACACAACCCCTCTCTGAACTCGTGTCTCTGAGCTTGTTAAAAAGGCCCAGTCATGTGGTGTGTTATTTTAACGGCTGTTCCCATAGATTGGCCTCAGTGGCATCATGAAAGCCCATAACGGCAGATTCATCACTCTCATTGTTCACAGAGGGCATGATGGCCCGATACGAGCGCCTTGTAGGTGTGCTAAAGTCACTCGTGATGAAATCTGTCAACACAACGGATGCCTCGTCTCAATCCACTGCCATATGCCTTTTATCTCCCGTAGGACTAGATGAAACTGCGTTGGCCTTTGACAGTCTTTAGAAATTACTAGCGAGTGCTGACATTTGATTTGTGCAATAGCCCTGCTGTGCTCAACCAGAACTATAACTAATCAGTGATTGATGGCATCAAAACTGCAATGACACATAATGCTGATATACAACGACAGTATAGTGTACGACTTTTTCACTGTGCCATTTCTTTTATGACCTCTTTTAACTATCAGGTGGTCATTAGCATTTGACGAGAATTATGCATGAGGTTCAACCCTCGGGACGATTGTGCGCCATAATTTGCTGCGACTGAAATTTCTTACGAGGAACGGCATCTACAAATCTTAACCACCAAAGTTAAGTGTGTGTTTTCCCTGGGAAAATGCATGAAAAGCAACTAAAATGAAATGGATCAATGTGTCAGAGCCATCTATTTCTTCAAGCGAGGCATTTGTATCATTTCTGAAGTAATATATATTCCATCAATATATAAAAATGCATATTGTAACAGTGTAGCCTAACTATTTTATATGCAGAACTCCATAGGGAATAGGAAAATATGCTTCCTTATATGCCAAAAATGAATGCTGACTGCATTTTCATCTGATTTTGTAGGACTGTAAGTGATATCAAGTTTCAATATAGAACAAATTGTCTTTTATAAGTGCAGATGCAATGCATCCATACTAATATAGCTGAGACCCACATCTTAGAATGCTAATTTTACTAGACGCGACAGAGATCGAAATAGATTTCTTTGAACAGCTACCTTCAAATCTATGCAAAAAGATCACATTTCTAAAGCATACAAATAGAATATAAAGTCATTTGCGAAATGATACAAAAGTATTCATTTTAACCCCTTCAGAATCACAACAGGCCCACATTGATTAATCTCTATTACAAAAAAAAAAACTCATGCTTGGCTGCCACTTTCGGTGACCTTTTCATTATGTCCAAATGCCGAGTGGAATCAAAATAGGGATCATGATGACATCATAGCACGGATGAACTCTTATTTTTCCCCTGTCTCTAGACGTCATGTTCAAAGGCAAGCCAAAATCCATGTAAGAAGTTTTGTCTCCACACAATTTCTAATCTTGACAGGTGGAGGATTCGGAAAATGGATTGAGTCTGGATTTGGAAGGGAGGTGTGTCAGGCTGTCTCATTCTATTTTTTTCCCTCTCAGCTCTGCACCAATTTCATATTGATGAGCTCGGCACCAACTCAAATTGCATGTCTTCTTTAAACATTTAACCAGCAAAGCGAGCGATCATACTCTTTACTGAAATCCTGCTCAAATCCAAATGCAAATCCCATTGCAATGAATAGATCATAGAGAAAGGATTTCACAAGCAGCATACAAAGAATCATCACTTTTAAGATTGCTACACACACTTTGAGCAGAGTTTGAGAATGTTTCTTAAAGTTGATTATTATATTCATATATGTATATCACTTCTTTGCAAGCGGACTCTTTAGAATACGAGGCTTTAAACATGTTTTGATATTGTGTGGATGAAAAGGATCACGATCACTTTGCAAAAGCAAAAAAAGAGTGTTTTTCTGTGCGATACTCAAGGGAGGCATACATTCAGTCAACAATTATCCTATACTCCTGCCCTATTACACCCCTGCATTGACTTATCCATGGAAGCGATACAGAACGGATCAGTTACTCTCTCTGTAAGTACTGGTTTCAATGAATTATTGGTGTTGTTGCCTATGGTGACATGTAATTATACTTTGTCTTAATTTTTTAGAGAGGTGACAGCTAATTGCTCTGTAATTCTTCAGCTTTTTACTTACGTTGGCACCTTTTTTGAAATATTTAAAGAAATTTCTCAATTTTCTTTAATAAAAAATACAGCATTCATAATATTATTAAGATTTAAAACAACTCGTTTCTGTTTGTATATATTTCAAAATATAATTAAGTGATGGCAAAGCAGACTTTTCTGCATCATTACTCCAGTCTTCAGTTTCACACGATCCTTCAGAAATCATTCTGATTTGCTGCTCAATAAACATTTATTATTATTATTATCAATGTTGAAAACAGCTCTGCTGCTTAATATTTTTGTGGGAACCGTTTAAAAAAAAAAGGATTCTTAGAATAAAAAGTTTAAAAGAGCAACATTTTTTGTAACATTATATGTTTTTAATGTCAATTTTATGCATCCTTGCTGAATTAAAACAAAACAATAATAAAAATCTTACTGACCACAAAATTCTGAAGTTTATAATTATATAAATATAGCCATTCTTGTAATATCTATTCAATGACTGATTCATCAGCCATAACAATGAATAAATTAAAAATCTTCATTTGGGGGGTTTTCCTCGGCAAATACTGATAGATGCAATTAACTGTGATTAATATGATTAATTAAACCACGTATTATAATAAAGTAATGGATTTGATTAACATTTTTTTAATTGACTGACATCCCTACTATTTGCATACCAATGCAAGACAGTTTAATCACGTACGTAACTTGCTGAGATGTTTGCATTTACAATTCTAAGCTGCATTTAAGAGCTTAGAATGAAAAGAGATATGAAAACCCATGCATCCTCTGTGCCAGTCAATCCCATCATCTTGAATGGCCTGAAAGGACACAGCTTAGAAGAGATAATCAAGGAATATATAAAGAAATCTTTTCTGCCCCAAGCCAACCATTGGTCCTTTTGCAAATTCATTTGCAGCCTTCGGAGGGACTTAGCATTATATCTTAAACTCTTCAAGAGATAACCAAATCAAGTGAATGGGGGAGATATGTTTTACTAAACTATTTAATAAACCACGCAATTGTTTTTTAAATAAAAAAAATACTGTAATCCAGTGTGACTTAGTGGCTTCATTGCACAGCACTGTAAGCAATAACCGTGTAACAAGCCTATAAATGAACAGTATATTTGGGTGCGTTATTGCTATGCTATTCCAAAGTATCTCCACATGATTGAAAATGGGTAGTTCGAGCCCAGATACAGAAACTGCATTTATTGGCAGACAGGTAATCGCTCTAATGGGCTATTTCTAGACGATTAAGAGTCATCTTTTGTGTTTTATTCTTATTGGAAAAAGAAAGCAAGGGAACTAACCCAGAGCGGTGCATAAATAATTTTGAAGCGTAAATCACGTCCTTACATGAAACCATGACAGAGTTAAAGAAGAGAGGGGGTTGGAAGCATTGCATCTCTGCAGCAAGAAGCCTCGAATACCCAGAACTATTAGAAAAGGCGGCAATCGCACACCTAATGTATTTGAGGGCAATCCACTTGAGATGGGCTAAATGCCACGCTTGATGCTATATCTTAACTTAATGCTTTGTCAATATTTATTCGCCGCCGTGATGATCGTGAGGTTCTGTAGCTGTGTGTGGTCTTCAGCCTCCTTTAAGTAACGGCTCTCCTGTGGCACATATGTCAATTTGTCTGGTGATTTATGATGTTGACTAACTGAGCTGGTATCACCTAACTCATTCGGAGAGAGGCTGTACGGGATACTTGGCAGGCGTCCACTTTGTAATGGGAAAAGCAGTAGGCAAGCATAACCCTCATGAGGCAGCCAGGAAAGATGAGAAAATAAGTGGGTCAAGCACTAGGCACAAGGGCACGAGGATGGAACAGGACCTATGAAATCAATGCCGCTTTCTTCAAGAGTTGCTTTTGTGGGATATCGAACACTGCAAAATGTGTAGCAGAGCGGCGGCTGACAGGGACGAGGTGATATCCTTTTATATTTAGCTTTGATTATTTCATCCTCTGGTGATGGCTGTCATTTAAACGCATAACAGCCGACAAGGTTCATATTGTCTCCCCCGCCACGCTATTCTTCTCCAGCCCTTGAGCGTGAGGAGTAATCACGGATTCTCTCTGTGTGTAGACTTTGGCGCCACCAGGAACAAAGCTGTGCGTTAGGAGTATCCTGTGATATCCAAAGCACTTTTACACAAAATTCCCACTTTGTTTAATGACACCACGGCGAAGGAACATTTGTGGCTTTAATGGAAAACATTTCCCGAGACAAACCCCATTGCCAAAACGACTCTGTTGTGTATTCTGCACGGATTCCTGAGGTGTCCAGCGAACAGCGAATCTCTCACCTCGCTGACAAGATGTCACTGTTTCAAACAGAAGAACCACATCAGAGACGCAGCATGCTTCTCCCTCGACTTGAAATCATTTATTTATTGCATTCTGGCCATGGGCATATTGCCACTGCTACTCTCAACCCTAAATGTACTGTACTTGTAGCAGTGCCTTAAACATTTCACCGCTTACTACAGGTGTGTTTTCTCAAAGATAAGCTATTTTGCTCTAGGTTAACCTTGTTATCTACCTTACATTGCAGTGTTAGGTTTATCTTGAGTTAGCACTTCCTTTGGTGCCTTTAGGTCTCCCACAGGCAAACGAGAGGATGTCTGGCTCATCAACTGCTTTCTCATTACACTTCTTTTTTAGTAACAATACAACACAATAAAGGATAAGGTAAATTGTAGGGCATTATTAAGCCTAATGAACAATGAATCAATGGAACGGAACAGAGGTGTTCAGAAACGCTCAGAGGGAATTAAATATAGGAGATTTATCCAGACCAGTGCGATACTTTCTAGACTGGCTAGATATGAGAAGTTTCTGATGCAAGCAACAACGCCACAGGGGAATTCCCTGTGAATGAATTATGTGTGCCCAAATTTCAATCATTTTAATGCCAAATTTGGTTTGTCGGTATATACATTTTAACGTTTTTGAAAGAAGTCTCTTACGATTACCAAGGCTGCATTTATTTTGATCAAAAAATGCAATCAAAACAGTAATATTAGTGAATATTATCATATTTTTTTAATTTATCCCTGTGATATAAAAACAGAATTTTCAGCATCAGTATTCCAGTCTGCAGTGTAATATCATCCTTCAGAAATCATTCTAATATGCTGATTTTCTGCTCAAGAAACATTTCTAATTATTATCAATATTAAAAAAGTGTGTGCTGTTTAAAAATTTTTTTGCATCTATTTTTTTCAGTATGCTTTGATGAATAGAAAGTTCAAAAGAACAGCATTTATTTAAAATAAAAATGTCACATTTGATCAAATTAATCCATCCTTGCTGAATAAAATTTCTGTAAAATAAAAGAAATTACATATTTTCAAATATGCAGACCCATTTCTTTATGTATATAATGAGTGTAATATTATAAAGACAACATGCTTCCAAAATTTTAATAATTCGTTTTTATTTTGCCATTGTTCTTAAGCCAAAATACGTGATTCAAAATTTCTGACATACAGTATATTGATCTGATATTAAGTTAAAACCTGATGAAAAACATAATATTCCGGATGCCAATAGAAAAACCAACAACATTTAATCTCTAAACCGGTCTTTTGAAAGCAGAATGAATCAGTAATAAATGTAAAACTGTAAATGTAAAACACTAGAACTTTTCAATGGGCCCCCGAGCATGACCCCAGTTTGAAAACCTCTGCACAAAAGGAATGACACAAATCACAATACAGCACAATTGGGCAAACCAAATATGTGCCACAATTGTTGAGTCAATTTGCCTCTATTTGTCTGATTGCCGATTCAAGTACTGTATGATTTTCCCAATTGTGACTATACTGATGTAATCCATTGAAGAACTCATAGCAATCATAGCTTTAATATTGTGTGTGAAATTAGACTAGAGACACTGCTTCTGCAAGGCCATATGGGATGCAGCACAGCTAGAGGTCTGTATAGATACGAGATGAAAGCATAATATAGAAAATGGGAAAATGCATGAAAAAAAAAATCTAATTTCTATATATCTACGGTTAACCAACTGAGAGCAATACAAAGCAATTGTAGTGCGTTTCGCAATTGCTGCTTCTGTAGAAGCAGCGGGAAAAAAGGATAAAACTGCTAGAAGGAGACGGTTTCCAAGCCCTCTTGCATGATTTTAGTAAATGGTTTAATTTGATATAAATCATCGTCGAGCTAGATGGGGGAATATCTCATTTACAAATTGTGTCCTCATTTGTTAGTGGCACGGCACCTCAATTACCCGCCAAGCAGCTTTTTATTTATTCATGCGCACAAAGTCATGTATTCATGAGGATTAAGCAGAGACTCTCAGAGACTGGCAGCCACAGACAGCATATTTTAACAGAAGGGGAAAATCTGACACAGATTAAACTATAAGTAGATGGGGGAGAATGGAGGACCCGTGGCTTTGTGCATTCATAGGTCAGTGCTTGGTCAGTTTCCCAAACAGCTCCATTCTGAGAAATCATCCTCAGAAAGAAAAGACTTAGGGCACAAACTTGAAAGAATAGGTAATCGAAAAATGAAAATTCAGACATACTTTACTCACCCTCATGTTGTCTCAACCTCCTTTCTTTCCATGGAATGCACAAGGCGATTTTTTGAATTAAGTGAAAGTGAATGGGGACTGAGTGTTTCAGGCTCCAAATGGCAATAAATCAGTGTTTCTTCAATAAAAAACACTACTTATTTAAGGGATAAAAAATAAACATGTTTTCATTTATTTTATTTATTTATAGTACAACAAATGCAAAGTGGTACTTACAACATTGTGCGTTGCTAAAAAAAAAAAATTAAGCCATACTTTAAGTTTGTATGAGAAACAGACAGAAATTTTTGTTGTTTTTCAACAACCTTACGTTTATGAGAGAATAGCATATGATTTGTGAATGAATCATTCGTTTGAGTCTGTTAATGGTTAACAGCTGGAGAGGAAGATCCTCATTGAACAACAGCTATTGTATGACTTCATAAGACTTAAAGTACATGGGTCAAATGGACACTTTTATGATACTTTTGCTTTCTTTTTAAAGCTTGAAAGCTCCAGTCTCCATTCACTGTCAATGCATGGAAAAGAATGAAGTTGAGTAATTGACGACAGCATTCTCATTTTTGGCTGAACTGAGAATAAACCTGGTCATGTGGATTTAAATAAAAAAAAGATGTACTGTATATCCGAATAGGAATGCATCCCTGCTATGCCAGTCTAATGAATTCCCACTGTATTGTACATGCACAGACGAGGGGGAGGTGATGTAGTGACATTGTGTAGGAGAATACGGAGAGTGAATTGGTGTAGCTATTTGTGTGACTGATTTTTATAATAAACCACATGACCGCATTAAAACATACAGTGCAGCTTGAAATGCGCCGCAGGACAAATACTCATTCTTGTTACTTGAAAGCGAGGAACACCAGAATTCTCCATTTGTCTTCCTGGCTCGCACTTCTCATCAGGAAATCCTGGTTATTTTTTTTCTCCAGCCTGTACTCAAACCCACATTAGACACATTTATCAGGATTCAGCAACACCATTATGACAGGCCTTATCAAATTATCTGCCGGCACAACTGGCTGTGAGTGAAGAATTAGAAACACTAACTTCACTGAGGAATGCAATTTGCTTGGATATAGCGTGTCGAATGCTCGCGAGTGTGGCGCGGGGCCCAGTGGAGCGTTAACAGAATGGCCGCTGCATCCTGATTGGCTGTCTGTTGGGACAGATGTCCTCATGTCGCTCCGACTCGAGAGGTGGATGTCCCTGCAAGCCATGACAGATGCTCCGAAAGGTAAAACAGATGGAAGTGACTCGGGGAGCGTGCGGCTATGGGCAGTTAAGTTGAGGAATAATGGGAATAATCAGTCTAAAAAGCAAAAAGCTGCTCATCACCAAGAAGAAAAGGGGTCCGTGTCTATGCATACCCAGACAGCCCGGCAAAGGGACAGACACAACACTCCTGAGAATGATTAAATCGTCTCCCACTGTTCGGCACAGGCAGCTATAATCAGATGCTCTGCTACCCAGTATTTCTCAGACAGGGGAAGAACAGGTGTGCATCATCACACCGGGATCCAAATATGCAAACCAGTTCCCAAGCTCAAGAGTGTTTACCGGTGTTGCTAAGAAATGGAGCGTAAAATGCCTAATTAAATACACCTTGTACACCGTGTTTGCTGAGAATTATAAATTCAAAATACATTTGGCATAATGAAATGCCTACTAGCAATCTTAATAGGATGATTAGTCACAGGACAGGCCAGTTTGAAAAACGTGTGCTTTGATTTAGCACTAAGTAGAACCATAATGCAGCGTTATGCGTCTTTCTGAAAAATCAGCCTGGCTTGGTGGCGTCTGTGCCACGGAAGACGTTACATTACCGATATGAATCTCAGCCGGCTTGTGTTTTTGCTCCTTCAGGTTCTCTCATTATTAACTTATGAAACCCTCTTCACAGGCGAGTTTAAAAATGAGACAGCAATACAGAGCGGGCACATTTCTCTGAAAATAAGGGCCCAGGCATTCATTGGATAAACACAGGACCTGGTTTATGGGTTCTATGTGCGGGTTGCCATTGGAGACACGGTGTCTCTACGAAGACATGCATAATTAACTGAAACTGTAGAGTGTGGAGGTGTAAAAGAGATCTACGAGCTGAAGCGCATCAAGACGTCTATTATCAGTCGAGCATCTCTCGTCATTAGAATGCAAATCTAAAATTTCAAGGACAAAACCCTCATCAACTGGTGCAATAGTCCTCCTCTGTCCTCAAGCTGGGCCCTCACGCCATACATTTGCTCTGTGGTTTGCAAGAGCCTAATGCTGTGTTTTGCTTTCCCGCGTGTGTGTGCCTTAGCATGCCTTGCCTCGTTTGGAGTTGCATTTTTACACTGACAGCAGGTCTGATCATCAATTATTATAGCTCACTGGCTCTGAAATGGCATATCCCCTGGTGTGACACTTGCATCTTTGACCATGGGCATGAGAGAGAGAGACGGAGGAGAGTGAGAGAGTTAGCCCAGAAGAGCAGTGCACCCGCATTGACATCAGGCATCAAAGTGGCAGAGGCGAACGGCCATGCCGCAAGACAACATCTGCCTCCCACTGTGGCCGACTAGTTAAGCCAACTACACAATCAAGGACAAGCTCGGCTCCTCTTTTAAAAACCACTGCAGGCCTCCTGTAAAAAAATCAAACTAAAAGTTTCACCATTTTTAACAGAAAAAAAGAATGTAAAAATGCAACAGTAAAACCTTTTAAAGTGGTTTAATATTAGACATTTTAATAGCTGTGGAAAATTATATTTGATTTTACTATTCGATTCGATTAATGTTTTGGAAGTTAAAAAAAATTTGCTTGTAAGCAATGAATAAATTATTAATTATAAGTTGGACTTAAATAATGTAGTCTACATGTTATACACGTTATTTCATCAGTTTAAAGTACAACAGATTAGTGTTCAAGAAAGTTGGAATATTTATATTATAACATATAGTTATGGGCTATAAAATATGCAGGCACCACATTCATGTACCATACACAATATAAGCAGGCACATAATGAAGTGAAGTGAAGGCCAATTATGGCAAGCCATGCTCGAAATCTCTACATTTAACCCATCCAAGTTAGTGCACACACATTAGGAGCAGTGAGTAGTGAACACACACTGCAAACCGTGGACACACACACCCGGAGCAGTAGATGGGGGTTAGGTGCCTTAAGTCGCAGTCGTTTTCTGCTGGTATTGAGAATCGAACCGGCAAACATTGGGTTACTAGTCCAACTCTCTAACCATTAGGCCACAACCACCCTGAAATTTAAATTTATTCTCAGTAGTAATGCCAATGAGTTGCAACAACTGCTTTTGTATGTAACGTAATTGCATAATTCCATACTGTAGATCTTGATTAAATCATACTGTTTGAACCCATAGTAGCACAGTTAATGATGAGATTTAATCAGCGAACACCAATACAGTCTACCCCCCTTTGACTAGAAAGCAAGAATGTGGTAAATACAGATTTATATACAGTATCTGGTTCAGCATGGGACATTTTACATGGTGTGACAGATGTTGAACAGCTGAAACCCCTGGGAGTTACGACCGCCTGGAATGAGAGCAAATCAATGCAACCAAGCAGGTGTGCAGAAGAATCAGGGCATAGGGACATTCATAGCTGGTCGCTTCTCCGGCTAGTGGTGCACTTTGGTGGCCTGCCTGGACGAATAAGCCGCAAAGTGGCAGGCAACTGCTTGACCCTCCTGGTCCTCCACTGCCTGGAGGTCCCACAGATGTTTGGTAGCAGCAGCATGGCCTGCAAACTTGACCATGGCAAATGTGATGAATGCACCAGTTCTTCTGTGCACAGGCTACGCCTCTGCCAGGCCTCCATGTTCAGTGTCAAGCCCTCAAAATCTCCTGTCATATTTTGTTAGCCCAAACATTTCCTGCCAGGGCAAGTCTAATCCATCCTCTGTGTGTCCCAAATGAAATCCTTTTCCCTCCACTCAGCAAAGCTCCCTTGTTCCCACACTCCATCTGTCTGTGTTACTGGCCCCAAGCTCTTTCTGAAGTCATCCATTTGTTTGAGAATACCAATTTATCAAAGAATCAGTGCTAACATTGATCACTGGACTACAGGGTGCCACCAAGTAATCCGGTTCCTGCATGCACACACACACGCACCTAGATTAGATCCCACTGACCTGTGTGAAGATAAAGGACTAGGAGCTAAAAAAAAAACATTACTTATTCACATTCGATCGGCCTCATATTTGCTGCGTCTCGCTCCTTTCGTTGATAAATTGGAAATAGAGCAAGCTATGTTTTGCTTTGATATAACAATATCACAATATTTCAATTTAACCATCCTAAATGGACCAGATGTCTTATACTGTAGGTAGATCGAAATGCCCTAGTTTACAGAAGAATTTGCACTTTTGATTTCATGAATAAGCAATACACAATTTGAACTAATAACAAAATCTAAAATGGCTTCAACGTGTGTCAAAGCTATGGTTATTAACAAGACATATATATGTATATATAAAAAAAAAATCAATAGAGTTAGTGTCACCAAAAATACAATCTCTAAGATGCTGAGTCTGTTTAGCTCTAAAAGAACGTATTGATGCTGGGTTATTTTGGTCAATAAGCCTATTTGAGGCCCATCTTTATCCTTGGCACTGTCTGCATAAGAAAAATGAGAAAGAGGTGAGGACATGCATTTTAATCAATTCGCTGTGGCATATTTTAGAGACCCACTTCTCTGTGTAGACACAATTGTCCTAACATTAGATGCTGGTAAGTAATCACGCATAATTTGAGTTCAAATATCATATATAAATAATATAAAATACTCTTAATTTGGGCTCTTGAAGCAAATGTCCTCAAATTAATGTTTTATTAGCATTGCGAAAACAAATAAATCACGGGAATAAAAATGAAGGTTAAGCTGAATAAAAAAACGGTGATATGTTTTTTTTTTATAATTTAATAGTGCAACATAACTCCTGCCTAATACATGCTGTTGGTCCTCCACATGCTGTCAAAACAGCGATGACCCGCCGAGGCATGGACTCTACAAGACCCCTGAAGCTGTCCTGTGGTATTTGGCACCAAGCTGTTAGCAAGCAGATCTTTCTGTAGGATGTGAGGTGCAGCTGTCATGGATCAAACTTGTTGGTCCAGCTCATTCCACAGATGCTCAATTTAAAATGAGATCTGGGGAATTTGGAGGACAGGGCAACACCTTGAACTCTTCATCATGTTCCTTCATTACAATTGGTTCATGTGTTCATGACATCAAGACTAGATTATTGTAATGCTCTACTGGGTGGTTGCCCTGCACGCTTAATAAACAAACTACAGCTAGTTCAAAACGCAGCAGCTCGAGTTCTTACCAGAACCAGGAAATATGACCATATTAGCCCGGTTCTGTCAACACTGCATTGGCTCCCTATTAAACATCGTATCAATTTTAAAATATTGTTGATTACTTACAAAGCACTAAATGGTTTAGCTCCGCAGTACTTGAGCGAGCTTTTAAAGCATTATAGTCCTTCACGTCTATTGCGATCTCAAAATTCCGGCCAGTTGATAATACCTAGAATATCAAAATCGACTGCTGGCGGTAGATCCTTTTCCTATTTAGCACCAAAACTTTGGAACAGTCTTCCTACCATTGTCCGGGAAGCAGACACACTCTGTCAGTTCAAAGCTAGACTAAAAACACATCTCTTTGACCTAGCATACACATAATACATTATAGACTTCTATAATTCAATATTAGGCTGCATAGATTAGGTCAGCCGGAACTGGGAACACTTCCCTTAAATCCAGATGTACTCGTTACATCATAAGAAGAATGGCATCTACGCTAATTTTAGTGTCTTTGTTTATCCCGAGGTTTTCCCGCAGCCTGCCGGATCCAGGCCGTATCCAGATCTGACGAAGGAGCTTCGCCTGGACCCGATGACAATGCAGTGCTGAAGTGTCAACTATCCTCTCCCTATGGAGGATCCCTTTCCCACTCTACAGATAAAGCGTTGTTGAAAATCCGGTTCGCGTAACCCGAAGTGATAAAATAAAACTAAATTCTTTATCTAATGTATAGGCAAGACAAGTAGTTTGTTTAGGCATGGTTTGTAGGGAAATTACAAACCTGCGCACATATATTCAAACGAATATAACTATAGAATCAATTCTTAATGCGCAAGTGAACGCATGTGAACACCATCAGGTCACAGGTTCGTCTGTTTAGAAAGAACGCCGTCGTTTTAGTGGCCCCTAATTTGATAACAAATGATAATTTTGCTGGAAGCGAATCAATCAAAACTAACTTTAGCTGGAAATAACATTATTCAAAAAATCGCTATAAAGCCAAAACAATCTCTGTTACCGTAAATTGTATGTTTATCTCTGTAAAGCTGCTTTGAAACAATCTACATTGTTAAAAGCGCTATATAAATGAAGATGACTTGACTTGACTTCATGTTCCTCAAACAATTCTTGGACAATGTGTGCAATGTGTCAGGGTGCATTATCCCTGCACTTCTACCAGGGAACACCATTGTCATGAAGGGGTGTACCTGGTCTGCAACAATGTTTACCTAAGTGGCACATGTCAAATTTATGTCCACATGAATGGCCAGACCCTGGGTGTCCCAGCAGAACATTTCCCAGAGCATCACACTCCCTCCATCAGCTTGTCGTTGTCCCACAGTGCATCCTGGTGCCATCACTTCTCCAGGTGAATGACGCACATGTACACGGCCGTCCACGTGATGTAAAAGAAAACGGGACTCATCCGACCAGGCAACCTTCTTCCACTGCTCCAAGGTCCAGTTCCGATGCTTGTCTGCCCATTGTAGGAGTATTCAGCGGTGGACAGGGGTCATCATAGGTATTCTGATCGGTCTGCGGATACGTAGCACCATACGCAGGAGTGCAATGATCAACAATATTCACTTCAACCGTGACTGGTCATAATGTTTTGGCTCATCAGTGTATATTTAGTCTGAATAAAATGCACTAGACTATTCCATTCTACAGTTTTTTTTTAAGAACCAATCCAAAGGTTTTTAGGATGTACTGTTTGTATAAGAGACCAACATTCTTGTCAAAGCTATCTATAACAAATGGCATTAATAAATCATCAATATATACATTTTTCAGTGGCTTTCTGTGTTTTCCTGCTGCCCCTGAATGGGGAAGCAGGTTTGGCTGTTCGTAATATCCCTTGTATGTCGAATTGAGCAGGCTGGATTCTGTACACGTCAAGGAGGTGAGTGTTTCTGAAGGATGATAGACTTCTAACAAAATGCATTTGATTGATGGAACTGGAGTCTGCAGTTCTGGTTCTGTTCACAAAGTGAATCAAGACCATGAAAAATTGATGTGTATCCAAGACATATATCCTGGCATTTTAATGCTTTGATAATGAGCTGCTCTACATATTTCTCTGGCAACCATACATGAAAGTGGCCACTGAAATCATGCCATTTGGGAGAAACCTAATCAAAATGACATTTAGATGATGAAGCCTCAAAGTGTCATGAACAGAAGTGCCTTTGCAGTCCGTGTTCCAGTCATGATTGGTCTATCACATTTCTTAATATGCTATAAGAACAAACATTAGGTCTAAAAGTCGAATATTTCCTATAACAGTGCTATAATTATTTAGTCAATTACCATTATTATTTTTGTTATGAATTTTTTTATTGATGGGCCCATTTTGGTTTATTTTTTATTTTTGGAATTGTATGAAAAAAAAAAAATCAATCAATTAACCAACCAACCAACCAATCTTTATATAATAATAATTAGTAGTATTATTATTAAGTATAGTCCATATTTTAAAAATAACTATAAATTTGAAATATACATATATTTAAGCAAAAAAAAAAAATTTGAAATACTAAAAAAGGTCAATCATTCTCTCACGCTACCATTTATGATGACAAATGATAAATCCATTTATTCTGCGAGTTGTGTAGAAAAATACCCACAAAAGTCTGTTGTTATGTGCCAAGAAATGTTTTAAACAAATTTGTCCAGCTATGTGAGATGTTATAAAAAAGCTATCCTATTAGTTGTTGAAGTTTACTTTGAAAGTCAGGTCCAACCTTCAGAAAATTCTCCACTATCAAACCTGTCGATTCTGAAAGCCTGTGGATTACTCCTATTGCAGAGGGCGCATGCATATTTAATTATCTGTTAGTTTGTAAATCTGTATTTCTTTCAGTCTTCATTTTTTTTCAAGGGCAGGTGATTTTGATTTTCACAATCACACTACTTGTCAGAAAAATGAGACACATCGACTTGATAGCCAGTTGTTAGCAAGTGCTTTTGAGCTCGGTGTTTGAAGTTCCCCCACAGAGTTCCGAATAGTTTATCCGGAGATGCAATCAAATGTGACAGCTATTGATCCATCTTCCAAATCAGACATGAGACTTACTGAACATGTTAACAAGCACCAGATAGCTGTTTTAATTGTCAGACCCTTTGAAATCCCAGTCAGAGAGTTCTGCGGTGGTTTTCATGCAGTACTTGTGTTCATACAGAAAGTGCTTCATATGAGCCAATAATGTCCAGAAGGACATATTCTTGACTGTTGGACTAATAATATTTTGGCAGGAAATTTTATCGGCAAAAGGTGTCTTCTTCTCATTAAACAGTTATTTAATCCCCTTTATTAATTGTAATTAAAAAGTTAATCTGACGATTTCAAACCAATAAATGGTTATGGAAATTTGCTCTGTGTACTCAAACTAGCAGAATATTTTGAAGACACAGACCGAATGAACACATACACTAACATTTGAACATTTCAAATTATATAAATTAACCTTATAAATTAATTAATAATAAAATGCTGTAAAAGTATGTATATTTATTTATGTATTTATTTATTTATTTTTGCCCTATTCCCCAGTAGCACAACAGCTGCTTTATACACTGTTTTTGGAGCTTTCTTGCATGACACATTTCTAACTCTTCAAGGGAAACAAAGGAGATTTTAGAGCTTTGACTTGACTTTCCAGATCAATACATTGTCTCCTCAAGACAACTATCAATGGCATTTGAAGTAGACTAAACACAGGTTCCCCTCAATATCAGCTCAAAGAGTGAACTCTTTCCCAAATCCCTGTTGGCTATGATGGATAAACAGATGAAACCAATCAAATCCCACCTGACCAGACCCAGACATAAAATGGGCAAAGACGGGAGAAAAAAAGGTAAAAACTGGCACAAGTAAAATGTGTAGATTCATATTGGCGCTAGTTTAATTTAACTCTGGCTTAATGCAGCAGCTGGAAATAGGTTTCAAAACCCTGCAGCAAAAAATCAGATATTTGTTTGGTTTGAGAGAAGCCAACTTTGCAAATATGGTTTGGTTCAAATGACTGTCCTAATATGATTACTGGTGTCCCGTGGAAGGCCTTTAACAAACATGCAAGCAAAAAAAGAAAAAAAAGAAAAATAAAATAGAAGAAGCTTTTTCATCTCAGTCTTTTCATTTCGCGTCTGTTTTTATTCCTTTTAAACTCAAGCATTCATGCATGCTGGGCCGAGGATGAGATGACATGCTATGATGGTTGAAATACAGGCACTGCTTTGATGCAGTTGTCATATTACAACTTTAAGATATTATGCCTAAATCAGTCAGAGTATTGCTATTACAATAAAAAGGAACAAGAGCTAAAACTGCTTTTCAGGCCGTCTCAAAATCAACCAGAGGCTCGCAGTCAGTCACTGACATATGGTTTCATCTGAAGCACAGGTTTTCATCCACAGCGTCACTCTTTATACTAAACCTTGATGTAATATGCAGAAATTGAAACAGTTTCAGATTTGTAGCCTTTTTCCCTGTTGGTAATTATCAATCATTTCTGGACGTGAGACAGCTCTGAACCTATAAAAAGTCACAATTTGGAGTAAAAAAAAGGGGGATGATTATAATAGGGTAAAGGAGAACATAATGTAGTGTAATATATTCATTACCGATAGCTGAATAAAATAATAGACAGCCTGATTTGATTGAATGAACATGCAGCATCCCATCACTTATGCAATGTTTATAACATTGTTTTACATGTTCCGCTTGAGATTATCGGAAAAGGCCAACCCAGCATCTGTTTACACCACTAACAGCAATAACAGCTATGCTCTGCCTATGTGAAAGAGTGAGAGAGCGTTTAATATCTTAGGCTAAACCAAGTCCATGCATGTTTCTGTTCTAAACACTGCAGTGGAAAACAATAACAAAAATTACCCATGAATGCACTTAGGGAAAGTATATACTGTACATTAAAGCTCTTACTAAAAGTGTATGGATGTTGTTAAAACTGTAATCTTATTATATTTAGAATGAATAAAATGGATTGGTTTATTTGAATTTTGTTATTTTTTTTATACCAGATTATATATTAGGAAGGCAAGACATAAGCTGGTCACATGAGGCCATATGCTTCACATCAGGAAATCTCTTTACTAATGACACGGCGGCACCATGCTTTTAGCTGGAGAAATGGAGACTCCCCGAGACTAAATCTGTTAGACTGCACTATAGACGCATGAGAAAATCTTTACATTCGAAAGCAAAACGAACTTCATGAAGGCAATTGATAAGGTATATGTCTTCATTAATCTAGTCTCATTCAGGAGCAAATCTATGAATGTGGCATTAAGACATCTATTCAGTATTTTTTTTGTCCTTCAAATTAAAGGTTCTAGACAGAAATATGAAAAGAAAAAACTTTTGTAAATAGTATTATTTTACACTACCCTTCAAAAGAGGTAAAGTACGATTTTAAATAATAATGATTATAATCATAATATACTTTTTATTCAGCAAAATTCAGATTCATTAAATAGATCAAAAGTGACAGAAGTCATTTGTAACATAAATATCAACTATTTCAAATAAAGGCTGTTCATTGAAGAAAAGAAAATGATCACAATTTCTACAAATATATTCTAAATGTTTAAAAAAATTGATTATACTAATTACTAAGAAATGTTTCTTGAGCAGATAATTAGCATAGTATAATGATTTCTAAAAGATCATGTGACAACTGAAGACTGGAGTGATATATAGTGACAATATTATGGTTTTTACTGTATTTTCGATCAAATGCAGCCTTAGCGAGCATTAGAAACATCTTTAAAAAAAAATAATTAAGTACCAACCAACGGTAGTGTACTGTACATGTACTGTAGAGGGTTGCTTCATGAGGGCAGAATAAACTTGCGATCTTGGTAGCCCAACCACCATTGGACATTTTTCACTTTCAGAATAAATTAGTAATAGCTAACCATCATCGTGATTACGAGAAAGCCTTTGACTCAGTAGACCACGACCGACTAGCAGCTCTATTAAAAGAATTGGGACTAGATAAAAACGACACCAACTTCATCATTGCTCTTTATTGGAAGCAAACAGCCCAACTCCGATATGACAACGAACTGACAGACCCAACACCAATACAAAAAGGTGTACGACAAGGCTGCCCACTGTCACCGATTCTTTTCAACATCTACTCGGAGCAGATTTTTGATCGAACACTAGCAGACAAAAACATTGGTATTAAAGTCAATGGACAATACATCAATAACATCAGATATGCCGACGACACTGCACTGCTGGCCGATTCGGAACAAGATCTACAACATATCTTGGACGAAGTTGCCACAGAAAGTCAAATATGGGGCCTACGAATTAACAAAAAGAAAACTAAGGTTATGAAGGTCAGCCGAACTTTAAGCGAAACAACAATCAAGCTGGGCAGCGAAAAATTGGAACAAGTACACCGATTCAAATACCTTGGTGTAATCATTGACGATCAGCTGAACCATGAAGTCGAAATCAAGAGCAGAATTGAACAAGCACGGCAAGCATTTATTAAATGGAAAACACTCCTTGCAGACCGCAACTTGAGTACACCACTGAAACTGCGCACACTGAAATGTTACATCTGGTCAATTTTGCTGTACGGAGTAGAGACGTGGACACTAACAACAACAGCAACAAAAAAGCTCGAAGCTTTCGAAATGTGGCTGTATCGAAGAATGCTGAAAATCCCATGGACAGCCAAAACCACCAATACACAAGTTCTGCAGGACATGGGCACTGACAGGCAACTGCTGAAGACCATCATTAGCAGGAAGTGTCACTACTTAGGCCACATTGCCCGAAACGACCACAAATACCAGCTATTAAAGCAAATCCTACAAGGAAAAATCGAAGGGAAAAAACGACCAGGACGGCCAAAAACAACATGGCTAAGTAACATCAAAACATGGCTACAATTAACAACAGCACAAACTCTACACGCCGTGCTAGACCGAGACCAATATCATCGTGAAGTCGCATACGCCGTTAGGCAGCACTAAAGAAGAGAAGAAGCTAACCATAAATAGCATTTTTCTACAATGGCCATATCAGCTAGCACAACGTATACAAAAGAAAATATTGACGATAGCTAGTTCCCAAGCATCTTCATTGGCTGCTCTTATAGTCATTTGGTGGCCATACAACACATAATGCAATTGCTACCAGTTTTCCAAAAGTAAAACGTCTGTGAGGGTTCTTAAAGACGTACATCAACACACACCACAATGCTGCATGAGTATATATCTATAAATAACCCGTATGTAATTAATCTGACTTATTTGGAAGGAAACAATGTGACTCATGCAATTATGAAGCACACCATTACGGCAAATTAGCTTTGTTTTCACCTCTTTCAAAGACTCAGCAAGGCAAGATAATATAATTGTATATTACCCATCATATTTCCAAACAATCCATTCACAACCAGAAAAAAAGAATTTATGATCAAATTTCCTGAGTTTGTTTGCTTGACAAAGACGTAACCACCTGGATTCGACGGCGGCGCTGATCACGAACATACACTTTAATGCATAATACTGTTTGATGTTAAGTACAAAGGTTTGGCCGCCTGAAGGGACAGTGAAGATTTAAAAAATGTTAATTGTATGAGAAGTTCCCTTTTCCCTCTGCCAGCTGTTCGGGAGGAGGGAAGCAAAGGGTGGTGGCAGAGAGACAACAACATCCATGCTAATTCGGCGAACAGCAGAAACGAGTTTTTAGCCAACCGGCCAGAGGCCGTGGCAAATTTGAGCCGCTCAGAGCACAGTGTGGCGAAAATGAGCAAACTACACTGGTGACCGTCTGATAAAGAGAGCCTGAGGAGGCAAAGCAAAAAGGAGCCATAAAACGAATTGCCTCCTGCCTCATAAATAACAGTAACATAAATGTCACATGAACTTTATTTCGAAAGCGGGCGGTCTAATAAAGATGCTGTTTTAAAAAAGGAGCGGAGAAATACATTGTCATAAGGTGGCCGTATCCTCTGCTTTTCCACCTGTTATTACTCAAGCCGAGATGACACGCGAGACCGTGTCACGCCACCTTTTCGCGCGTAAACCTGCTTCACGTCACCTATTTCCCTGGGTCTGCCACCGGTACTCTGTTCTTTCTCTCAATCCCCCTTCGTCTTGCTCTCTCTCTCTCTCTCTCTCTTGTTCTCACTCTTTTCAAATTGAGACGACAAGATAAGCGATTGCCACAGCTACAGCTGCCTGCTGCTCATTGATAAAACCATATCTAATCCGTCTTGGGCTCCCTACGCCTCCGATGCACTCCTCTCACAGTCTCAGAGTCTGTCAACAGAGAGGGGATCTATCTCTCTTTTTGAACTCTTAACCACGGCATCAGCTTTTATCAGTGAACTTTTGGGCTAAGAAACGGGGACCGAATGAGACAGTTGGCTTCTTTCCTCGTCGAGAGCACGCTGGGGGTCCCGCCATGCTCGAGGGGACGGCGTCAGCCTTTTCTCTTCTGCTTTACGCCATCTCGACCCTCCGCACCACTCTTCTGCTGATTATATATAAATGATATGATTTTGTTATCAACAGCAAATAATCTTGGGATAAAAGTTCATGATGTATTTTTTATTTTAAGCAACGTTGGATTGCTCATGTTTATTCATGATGAGACTGTCAGTTTGGAAGCTTTCAGGTTTTTCAGCTCGTGCTTTGACAATAGAATAAATGATCGATTTTTTGCGCAAAGAATGGTTTGCTTGAACGGATGAAGTTGAAGTGAAAAGAAACAGTGCGATAAGAATATTGACTTCAGAATTCCCTCTTGTATTTCTTGGTATCATTTGCTGTCTGTTGTAAATGAATTACCTGGCAGCAATTTAGCCTCCAGATAGAAAAAAAAAAAAAAAAAAAAGGAATGTCCACTTTGCCAATTAACCCAGTTCCCAAATGACACGAACGTCGTGCTCCCATTTACAAGGCTGATTTTATGAAGTCGAAGATGCATCCATTGCAGAATATTAATGAGCCACAGAGCAATCACTTAGCATATGCAAATCACTGCTAGTGTTAGTTTGTTCCTTTCTACAGGATGATATGCACAGAAGCAGCCCATTATCCAGCCTGTTGTTATCTCTCAGTGTATGAAATAAATAGTAAAAGAGGTCATATATGAAATTATTCATTTGTGGACTGTTGTATACAAGCCTACATATTACATCTTATACTATAACATCTTTGAACATCAAAAAAGTATTACTTAGGGACACCAAGTTATTTTGCAGGCTAACTACCAAGTTAGGGAGTAACTAACTAAAAATGATATTTTCCAATAAGTAGTGATGTGGTGTGACAAAATGCTATTTTGATGTCATAATATTTTGCACTTGGCAAATGAGGCAATAATCAATGTTTTACAAGAATATGTCTCTATTAAAGGGTTAGTTTAATAGAACTTTTAATATCCAAAAATGAAAAATCTGTCATTAACTATTCACCCTTGTGTAGTTCCAAACCCGAGCTATCGGCTCTGACGCAACTTGAGATTTTTCTGATCAACACACATACATAGAGAACATCACGTAAGGTACAGAAGCTCAAACTTGCTTGCTTGATGCGCAAAAACAAACATAATTGGTTCTCACAAATCAACAAGGTATGTTTGAGCTCCTGTTGACAATATTTAATATGCTCTATTTATTTGTGTTGATCAATGTTTATATGCAAATAAAAGCCTAAATTAAATCTTAATTGAATCACCAATGGTGTCTTTTCAAAAGACTTGGACTAAACAGCTTGATTCATATGGATATATTTTATGATTTCTTAATAAACTTTTTGAAGCATGAATGTGCAATGGCTTTCAATGGAGGGAGATACATCTTCATTGTGTTTCAAGGATGATCAAAAAGTATTATGCACAGAAAACATTTTCTTAACCTAAACTTCATTTACTGTATTTGTCCAATTGATTTGAATTGGAAAGTTATCTCAACTTTTGGGAGTAAGTAAAACTCAAAAAAGCCCATGTAAAAATAAATAAATAAATAAATATATATATATATATATATATATATATATTATCCATATATATATATATATATATATATATATTATCCAGTTTATCGCTTACGATCGGTAATAGTTGATAAATTAAACTTTTCCCAAAACCTGTCGGGAGTAGGGCCACAACATCACCTCCATTCAAAATGTTTAACGAACACTCTTCTTGTTTGGGCTTCACTTTGCAAATGCCGGGAATATTCTCCACAACAGAGCGAATTGCATCCCGTGTCTCCATATCCGTGGTCGTTTTCGATTTCCCTAACCTAAAATTCAATCTTAAACTCGGTGCTTAGCGTCTACGTCACGGCTCTCAGCCCGCCCTCTGTTCGTTGATTGGCCGGCTGCTTTCAGGCCGGAGGAAAACTGAGAGACATCAGAGAATGTCTAATATGCTGATTTCACACAGCCGCCATTTTGAAATCGAAAGCGAGGCTCCGGTGGGAAGAACCCCGGAAGTACAGATAGACAACAATGCATTGGATTACCAACCTGAAGCTGCTGCCGCGATTTACACTATTGGATGTTAAATCCAATATAGGATATGTCTATAGTTCCTTCCTGTTTCTTTTTTTACGTTCTGAATTATATATATATATATAAAAAAAAATATTTATAAATGAATTTCACTGTATATAGTCTAAAGTATGAAAGAAATGTATGTACATTTTTAGAATAACTCATTTCTATATTAAACACAACAATATGCCATCGCATTCGCGACTCTCCTATGATTAAAGGCGACACTTCCGGTTTTCTTCCCACCGGAGCCATTTCAAAATGGTGGCTGCGTGAAATCAGCGTATTGAATAGAATTGGCAGTGTCTAGTTACTTCCGGTTTCTGGACTGGCTGCAGTAACACGTCTCTGTCCATGCGGGGGGGCTCGCAGGCGAGTGCAGAATGAATGGGAGTCTATGGGGTTTCACCCCCAGAAATCCACTTTTCTCAGGATGTAATTTTTTGTCAAGTAATTTGAAAGTTGCATTCAAAAGGGAGGGCTAAGATAATACACTCAGCTGAAAAATTGCATTTTTAAGTTCACTTATCTGTTCTAAAAATCCGTTCAAAAATGTGATGACGTCACATAATAGCAGAATGCTAGCGTGTTCCGGCCAACAACGGCCTAACCTGTAAGAAATCGAAAGGACATAAGTACTCATTCATTCGACTTTTGGCCTAAAATCTATATTGAATTTGCTGAATCAACAATAAAATCGATGTTGATTCAACGACAAGCAGGAGAAAGAGATACATTTAGCCGTTTAGCTCCATAGACTCCCATTCATTCTGCACTCGCCCGCGATCACCTCCAGTGGAATTCTAATGGAACTGCAACCAATATGATACACAACGGGGCTAATAGGAAGTGCCAAGGCTCTCCGTTAGACGGGCTCTGGAGACATGTCAATGTCTCAGACTGAGTACAGAAGCGAACTGAAATAGAGCGGAAGTACGAAGTCTGACGCAGTCAGGCTAGAACCAACCCTTGAAATCACTTTTTTGGATTCAGGTTCATCTGGATTCAGGTTCATCTGGACAGTTCATTTTATTGAACTGACTCAAAATCAATTCAGTGATTCAGTTGAATCATCACTCAGTGTTGTTCTTAAATCTCCTACAAGCCATTTCACATCTTCATTTTTGCAGTGCAATAAATATTTAGTTTGTAAATACTGCTTTTTATCACCATGTTTTTAATTCACTTGTATAAATAAAGAGTTAAGTTTTATTAGCTTACTGTTTAGTGCAAATTTACATGTAATTATTTTAATTCTGTCACTCTAATAACCTTATTGTTTCAGAGAAATAATGCTCATTTAAACATTAATATAATCAGATAATTAAATAATTATGTAAACACCTCCTTATTTAATTTAATGTAGCTAGCTACCTTTTGCCAGTTGCTAAAGAGTAGCTTGACTCTATACGTATATAGTCAAGCTATACTCAAGCTACTGTGTGTGTGTGTGTGTGTGTGTGTGTGTGGGTGTGCGTGTGCCTGTGTACGTGTGTGCGCGCGCGCGCGTGTGTGTGTGTGTAAAAATGGGTGCCATGCATAGAATGACGATAGTATATGTACAGTTCATTAGACGTACACATTAATATGAAAAACAGGGATATAAATGCATGGATACAGCCCAGTTTGGGAGAACATGTTGCATTATCATAGACAGCAGGCCGGTTCAACAACAGCTAATCTAAGAGCAAAGACTGGCCATCATGTGTATGTAAATAGCTTGGCAGGGTGAAGAAAGCTGAAGAAATGCATTCATTCTTACACAACACTGTGAGTGTCACAGCTCTGCTGCAGTGCACAATGCAAAGACATGTGTGTATCAGTCAGAGATGCTATCGTCTCATTTATGGACCAGACAGAGAGGATACCTGCAGGTGTATGCAAGCCATTTCACTCCTGTGCTTTTTTTTCTTCAAACTTGTGTTGCCTCAAAAAACATGAATAAAGTTATGGAAATCCACTGATTTTATTGATGTGTAAGCCAGAAAGAGATGAAGAGATTTGTGTTGATCACAGTCTCCCCACAGTTTCCTGATGATGATGCTGAAATGAACCCTGGAATCAAAGGATCCACCAGCCGCACTGGACCGTCCTACGTTTTTTCTGAGACACAAGGCCTTTACATCCCAGGGTTACGGCAAGAATCAAACACAAAGACCACTTTATATGCTGCATGATGAAGAAGATCTACCGAGCTTACATTCACAAAGAGCAGTCGGTCATACTAATGGCCGTGCGATATAGACAGTAGCCCAGCAGTAAATACTAACCAGCTCTTTTGCGCCTCATTAAACAATAACAACTTGAGCAAATAAACACCCTCCCTAAACATGCATTATTTGCTCTGCAAAGCACTACTGCAGAGGGCAGCATAATGTTCACTTAGCAGCAATGTGCCCTATAAACATACACATTTCTATTCTTGCACCAGTGCAGATGGAAAACCAATCCTCAGAGAAGACAGAAAAAAATAAACGTTGGCGAAAAATAGAGATTTCTTGGATATAAATAGATATAAATGAATGGTCAGATTTGAACCGGAATAGATGTCAATTGATTTGAAGTATGGAACTCAAAACTCGTACTGATTCATACGCAAGATAAGAACTTAAATGGAGAGTTCAGGTTCATAGCGGCTATGTTATTTTTCTGTCTTGTTTTTGAGTTAAAAAAAAGAAAAGTGATAAAACAGTCAGATATATGGAGATATATTATACGGGTATATATTTTATATGTTTACATGCATTCATACATATACACTAGTTCAAACGTTTGAGGTCAGTAAGGAGGCAAGGAGGCATTAAACTGATCAAAAATGAGAGTAAAGAAATCTATAATGTTACAAAAGTTTTCAAATACAGTAGTCAACATTTGAAATGCATCAAAAAAGTTAATCAAAGTTGTCCTAAGACAAAATTCATGTATAGCTTTGAAAGGTTTTGATCCACTTTAAATGTTGACTACTGTATATCTTGAACATTTAAACTTTCTATTCATCAAATGAAAAACAGGAACAGTTTCCACAAAAATATTAAGCAGACCATTGTTGTCAAACTTAAGAAGTAAGAAAATGTTAACTTAATGTAAGAAGTAAGATAAAAGTAAGAAATGTTTCTCGAGTATCAAATCATCATATCAGAATGATTTCTGAAGGATCATGAACACTGTCTTAAATAGACACTGAAGACTGGAGTAATGATTTTGAAAATACAGATTCGCCATCACAGGAAAACATTACATTTTAAAATATGTTCAAATAAAAACAGTAATTTTAATTGTGATCAAATAAATTCAGCCTTGGTGAGCATAAGAGACTTTTTACTTTCTTTTTTTTTTTTTACATAAAAAAAAATGACCGAACTCAAACATTTGAACTAGTGTACAGGCCTGAGAAATATGTGACAACCATCTGAATGTGTTCATAGATGAAGAATTAAAAAAACATGCTAAAAACATTGCTTAGCAATTCATCAACCTTGGAGGCCATTCGCAGTACAGTGACCTCCTCTTCCTTTTGCCTGCTCAGCTGCTGAAAAAGTGCTGGTAAAGGACAGCGGTCAGTACTTACTGGACTCGGGGTCGGAGTTGCCGTCACCCTCGGTGCGGCTGTTCGGTGAGGTCTGTTCATAGTACTCTTCCTGAGGGAAGCCCAAGGGCAGAGGCTGGGTGGTGCTGGCACCGCTGTTGGGCTCCTGCTCTCCAAGCCCGCTGTCACTGCAGCTCTCCTGAGAGCCGTCCGGGAGGTGAAAGGTCACGCGGCGTTGGGTCTGCTAAAATACACACACACAAACACAACGCATTCAAGCTGAGCAGGCAATGGCTTTAGGCTTTCAGCCAGGAACAGGAGACTTCATTTTAAATATTTGTTCCTGTGCATCAGGATGGCAGCTGTAAGTGTTATTGAACGAAACACATATTTGATCATTTTATAATATCTTAATCATCGTAAAAACAGAAAACAAGACATTGTCACTTTAAAGCAGGGTTATTTTTATAAAAAAAACTAAAACTAAACAAAACTAAAACTGAAACGATAAAAAAAAAAAACATTTTCGTTACATGACAAATAAAATGAACATTAACTGAAAACAGTATATATATATAAAAAAAATTAGACTTATTTTATTTCAAAATTAAAAATTAAAATACTAAAATATTTAGAAGATACTAAAATAGCACTGCCTTACATTTTTTAGCACATGAAGCACATTTTTCGATTACCTGAAACACACTTTTTTAGAGTGTACTGTGCTGATGCCAAAGTTATTATTTTGCCAAGTATAATTTGGAGGAATAAAGAAAATCAAATAAACAAAGTTATGAGATGACTGTCAGCAAGAATGGGAAAGTATCATTTGATCCATTTTAATAAAACTGTTCCCATCAATTCTTGAGACACCGGTTATACTCGGCTGCTCTGCCAGGAGAATGTGTCTGAATATTCCAGCCTCGGTTTCTCCCTCTAAGCATTGTGTTTCTGATTGATAGAGACTGCCCACTGTCATGCAAACTAGTGATTCTTTTTCGCAAGGCTCCACTGCTTTCGACCCACTGGCCCAATTTAGACGGAGGAGGAGGATGTGGATCAAGTAGCTTTAACCAGGCAGATCTGGGAACACTATGTAGATTTTCTTGTTCAAAAGAGGGGAACCTCTGTCTCTTTGGGGCTGATATTGGTATGTAAGGTGACCTTTTGGCAGTCTCTTAATTTGCTGGCGGTAAGAAGATGGCCACGGGCAAGCACAGCCTTTACAGGAATCCATATAAAACAGGGCACCTTTATCTTCTTCATCATCTAATATCACATTAGACTGTAATAAGCCAATATCAATTTATTTGCTTTTTCATATTTATTTCTTGGAAAGCCAGTGACATTATTATAGCCAAAATGAAAGGCAAAGCAATTGAATTCAAATTTACTGCAAAGAATAAAAGCAATGACACTGAGATACTGATGTGATTGTGTTTGTTTTATTTATCTATTTTGAGCATTTCATTTATATAAGTATTCATACTTGAAGGGAAATAATATAGCCTACCTAATATGCGCTACCAGTTAACTTGCTCCATATTCTTTCTATTAAAACACCAAACGTGGATGCAAGAAAATACATTTGGAATTAAAAACAAAAATACACACGCAGAACAAATGTTATATTCTTGAAGCAATGTTTAAAGAAATCAAAAATCAAAAGTTAATCATAAGCACATGCTCAATATGCTCTAGGGAATTTAAACCAGCCTTTTTTAGAAGCTTTTCTTCTGTCACTATGATACACAAATAAAGGCCTTATTGTGAGTTAAAAATGCAGGGAAAAAAAAACACATATTGGCGCAAATAAAGAGCATGTGTTTCCAAAAACAAAATACACATCTCCAAACTGCTCTATTTAAGACTATTGGTGAGTTGACAAAACTAAATCCTTATGGTTGGCATCCAGAATGCAAAGCTGTGAAGGTTCATTACAGTCTGTGTTACTGCCACCTCAGAGGCATATTCAAAACTGAGAAATCAACAGAAAGAGGTAACTTAGAGTATCAAAGTTAACCATGTAAATAACTGTTCCTAATAGTGTAAAGAGTACCTATCTGAAAACCATAGTCAAGTAAAAGTACAGAAACCTTACAGCGAAAATGACTCCATTACAAGTTAGTCATCAATTTCAATACACCTGGAGTAAAAGTCCTTTATCTGATTTTAACAGTAAGCTACTTAAGTATTTTACTCATACTGATTGTAGGCTCAACACCTAAGAGACATGCCAGTGAAAAACAAGAACGTATACAAACACTCTCAAGTTAAGCTCAAGTGCTCAAAAAGGGCATCAATATCCTTCAAAAAGGTCTCTTCAAAATGACTGATGAATAAAATAATGTTAAAGTCCCTGTAAAGGCAATTTCAAAAAAAAAATCTAAACACTTTATAAATGTTAGAAATGTATTGCTAAAACATATTACAAAGACTGTGAACTGTGAAGTACTGAATTGTGGAGTTAGACCGTTAAACAGTTTTTCACCATTGCTATTTTACGGATTTTATGGGCGGGGCTAAAACCGGGCTCGATGACGCACTGGAGCCCCTGAGCTCCTGGACACGCCCCTACTTAATGACGCACTGGAGCCCCTGAGGCTGGCCGCTCCTAACAATATTATAGAGCAGATTCACATCAGTGTGCCGCTCAATCGCGAGTTACTGTCAGTACTATTCGTAACACAGCCTACAGATTGCTAGCTACTAGCTATGCCTTCGTCACGGAAATGCGTACTACCTGGATGCGATCACCGGATCACGTACAAAACAGATCGGTGTCCTTGTTTAAATTTCCGAAAAACGATTACATCAAGAAGACGTGGATTAATTTTGTGAAGATCCAACCTTGATGGAGAGCTGAGGATCACCGCCAAAACCCGCCTCTGTAAGTGATCATTTTACACGGGATAGTTTTATAAACTTTCGTCGGAGATAACTGTCTGGGATTCACTGATAATCCGCTGTTACTGGTGAATGGGGCCGAACCGACTCCCGCCTCAGCCTTCATCCTCCCGTCGCGCCGACAACTGGTGCCATCATCGGCAGTGCGTGCCCACCGTGCGAGCATCCATTCCGGCTGTAGAGTTGAGTGTGGCGAGTCGACGGCAGCACTGTTGCCAACTATTTTCTAAGGAAAGTAGCTAACGCCTTCCCTAAAAGTCGCTAAATGTCGCTAGATGACGTCGTACGCTAATTAGCATATTCATGACGTCATCGCGTCGTACTTGCATTCTGCCATGCCTAATGTGTTTTCTCTCTAAATTCATGCTCACATTCTGTATTTTAATATAATATAATATGAATGTCCAATAAAGCTGTTCTCATTACCTATATTATTTTTGTCAGACAGTAGAACAAGTAGGCTAACTATGATATAGGCTAGTGAATGACTGAATTTTTTTATATGTGTAAAATTATCTGAATTGAGAGAGTTCGGGAAATGGGTGAAAGCTCTGTGATAGTGAGTATTACAAGTAATAAGCACAAGAAAAGAACGGAATTAAAATGGTCAAACAAAACTCTTTAAAAATAAAACAAAAGAGAAGCTGATAAGTGACAAGTCCGTGAAAAAAAAAAAAAAAAAAAAACTGGCGCGAGCTCAACACATGAATGTGCTGCTGCTCGTCTCAGCCATTCACTGAACAAGGTAGACGCCGTTAGAGAGAGAGAGACGGCCGGGAGAAGGCAAGACCTCGCGCTCGCACGACAGTACTGGCAACATCTGGAGATTACTGAGGTTTGTGTGAAAAGTCGCTAGATATGTCGCTAGTCGCTTTTTAAAAAAAATGTCAAAAGGGGTCTAAGTCGCTAAGTTGGCAACACTGGACGGCAGCTTTCCCGCGAGTGGGCGTGGTTTCAGCGCAGCCAGCGGACACGCCCCCAGCGTTTGAGAGCAGAGATTACTGCTCATTTTTTCAAGATTTTGAAAGCTTATTTTATGTACTTGCTGACTTTTTTTATCATTCAAATTTGGCTGGGTGACTAATAACAAATTTTTCTGTGGTGTGACAAACTCAAAACACATACTTAATTTTGACTTTACAGGGACTTTAATTATAATTAAAGCCTAAAAAAGTCAAAGACCTACTTGCACTGGCGGTATGGTTTTGGCCTCATCACCTGCTGCAGTCACGTCCTCATCTCATATATGAAACACCTGCGATTCAGCAACTACCTGCTAATTCACTCACATTCGTAAAGTAGTCTTGTTGACAAGTTTGTGAGTAATGGCAAAACGCGCAAGTTATAGTACCTTAAATACCTTGTAGATGGCAATATCGCCTTTGTAGCAGAAATAAACCACTGCAGAAAAAGTTAGGCGCTATGCAAAATGTAACGAGTAATTGCATTACTCATCACAAATGTATGGAGTAAAGAGTACATATACTTGTTCAAAAACTTAGTAAATTTGGGAGTAAAAGTTGCTAATATCTTGGATACTCAGTAAAACTACCAAGTAGCCAAAAATACCTTATACAGTAACTAATTACATTTACTCAAATACTTTACTGCCGTTCCTCAGACATTGTACATGGTTTGTTGACATAACCTTCTATTCTTTTCTTTTTTAAACCCTTAAATGCATTAATATTTCGGAAAAAAAACATATTTGGGTCTTTAGTGACCTGGATCTATATCTAACATGGATGGATCTATGGCTGTCGCGATAATATAAAACTCTCCTGATATTAGAGTAGCAGTTACAGAAGAATAAAAAAAGCTGAATTTGTTACCTTTTGGAGATTTTAAGGGTTCAGTTTGAGCAGGTGTTTTATACCATCATCACTGTCCTCGTCAGAACTCGTTTCCCATTCAGCATGTGGCTCATTTTCGTGATCTCAAACATATTCTCAAAACTATCATTTTCAACACCTTCAAAATCAATATTTTGATCGCTGACGGCTTCTTCACCAGATCCACCATCAAGTGACAGTGACACTAATATTTGATTGTGTTCAGTTCTTGCTCTGCAGTAAATCACTGAGCCATTTCAAGTTTTGCTGATGATACTCCCTGTTCTTTTGTTTCATTGACTGCGGTAACTATGAGTGAAACGTCACTTCATCATTGTGTATCAGACATTACCACCCTGTGGAATAAAGGTGAATTGCACTTATTCAGTCATCAAAGATTCAATTATTGTTGTGCAGAAAAAATATACACACCTTGGGGTCGTGCAAGGCATTCAGGCATTCCTTTATAATTTCTTGTTATATTGTTTATCATTAATTAATTGAGGAATGCTAAGAAGGTTGATTGTCTAACTTTAAAGTCCCTGTGAACCGGAAGTTGCAAACGATTTTTCTCCAGTGTTGTGACGTATTTCCGAGAGAAACGGAATACTAAATGAGGCAAAATAGTGGGCGTGGCTTTTTTCCCAACTAGCACCTGATTGGATCTAGAAAAGTAGGTGTTTTCATTCAGCCTGTCTACTGTCAGTTGGAGGGGCGTGATTACGGATGTTAAAGTCCCTGTAAAGTCAAAATTAAGTATGTGTTTTGAGTTTGTCACACCACAGAAAAATTTGTTATTAGTCACCCAGCCAAATTTGAATGATAAAAAAAGTCAGCAAGTACATAAAATAAGCTTTCAAAATCTTGAAAAAATGAGCAGTAATCTCTGCTCTCAAACGCTGGGGGCGTGTCCGCTGGCTGCGCTGAAACCACGCCCACTCGCGGGAAAGCTGCCGTCGACTCGCCACACTCAACTCTACAGCCGGAATGGATGCTCGCACGGTGGGCACGCACTGCCGATGATGGCACCAGTTGTCGGCGCGACGGGAGGATGAAGGCTGAGGCGGGAGTCGGTTCGGCCCCATTCACCAGTAACAGCGGATTATCAGTGAATCCCAGACAGTTATCTCCGACGAAAGTTTATAAAACTATCCCGTGTAAAATTATCACTTACAGAGGTGGGTTTTGGCGGTGATCCTCAGCTCTCCATCAAGGTTGGCTCTTCACAAAATTAATCCACGTCTTCTTGATGTAATCGTTTTTCGGAAATTTAAACAAGGACACCGATCTGTTTTGTACGTGATCCGGTGATCGCATCCAGGTAGTACGCATTTCCGTGACGAAGGCATAGCTAGTAGCTAGCAATCTGTAGGCTGTGTTACGAATAATAGTACTGACAGTAACTCGCGATTGAGCGGCACACTGATGTGAATCTGCTCTATAATATTGTTAGGAGCGGCCAGCCTCAGGGGCTCCAGTGCGTCATCCAGTAGGGGCGTGTCCATGAGCTCAAGGGCTCCAGTGCGTCATCGAGCCCTGTTTTAGCCCCGCCCATAAAATCCGTAAAATAGCAATGGTGAAAAACTGTTTAACGGTCTAACTCCACAATTCAGTACTTCACAGTTCACAGTCTTTGTAATATGTTTTAGCAATACATTTCTAACATTTATAAAGTGTTTAGATTTTTTTTTTTAAATTGCCTTTACAGGGACTTTAAGCAGACACCCAAACCGTGAAACCTACGTCATCAGGGAAGGTCCTCCAACGCAGAGGGAGGGGAAATTTCAGATTTTGATTAAAGATTACGAAGCCAAAACATTTTTTTTGTGTGGATTGACTTGCATGGATGAATTGTTCACCACAAAACGATCAATGTAGGCAAACAAAGTAAGTATGGTCAATTTTGAATTCATGGGTACTTTAAAAAATGAATGAGGAGGAGGGTATGAGTGACGTCACAGGTCACTAAAGACTCGAGGTATGCGTTTAAACCACGATTTTAGTTTAAAATGTAATGTTTTTTGAGTATTTTCATGCAGTGTGAAATATACCTACTTGTGAATGTAACAGGTCTGCAATGGTTTAAAAATCAAAGTGATTTTTATCTCCTAAAAGAAAGTCAACTGCCTGAAACAAATCAGCAGTAATTCCAGTCTCACTTCCCGTAGGTTTGTAACACATTTGCATAATTTCAGCCTATGGTCTTCATTGGCTGCCCACAAACACTGTAGGTATAGCTGAGGCCTGGAAGAGTTTGGTTCATGTTGTCAACATGAAGACACTGTTTTCTGCACTTCCAAATGATGAGAACCCTGGCTCAAATTGTTACAGTAAAGTACACACTTTAGTCACCTTTTTTCCTTCAATAGTTCATATTGTGGCCACGTAGTATAAATATACATTATTTCTATTTTGTATTAAAAATGTTCGAGGCCCCTTTAAGAAATCTCTCTCTTCTCGCGATACTATTCATTGGTTTAGGATGCGTGCGCGCGACCAGAGAAGCCATTTTCACTGTACAGAAGTGCTCCATATTGTTGTGCGTGATTCGATCTGATTTACTGCTTTATACTATCGTCTTTCTTGGTAAATATTACTCCAATATCTTTAATATGCACAAATATGTTGTGAAGCGGAGTTTAAAAGAACATTTGATGTGTACATTTCTTGTAGATGTATTTGGATCACATGTGTGACGAGTGAACCTCGTGGTGATTGGTAACGTTAAAGGATTGGGTACGTAAAGTTACGTTTCATGATTTATTGGGTAAAATGCTTCAATGCCATGTTTATTTGATAAATCTGTTAATGATTTTAAGGTATGTTCTTTGATTATACAGTATAACTGTATGATCCAATGTATATTTCTGGTACTGCATGGTTAATATGTGAAACACAGGTTGTGGCTTTGTTAATGTGCTTTTATTTTGGTTCGTTATTGAGTAGGCTAATAGATTTAAATCTGACCTATTGCAGTGCATTCCACTGTATTTCAGTGTGAATTGAGTTACGCATTTTGTGGATTGTGCATTGATCCACTGGCTAAACTTTTGTGACATTTGATTGTCATCTTCAAATTTACTGTAAACTGTTTCCACAATTTCTATGTTTTTCTATTTAAATAGTAAAATCTTTTTTTGTGTGTGTGTGTGTGTGTGTGTGTGTGTGTGAAATATCTTCAAACAAATTGAACTTTTCTCCTTCAAGTTTTATCTGTCTACTTGACGTGCTCCCATCAACCGCTGTCACTCATTTAAAACAGCAGTTAGAATAAAACCCCAATTTCAAAAAGCATAGTTTGCTTCCGGTGTGTATTTCTTCCATTTCACCCGGTAATAATATTAAATAGTTTTGCGGAGTGACAAATGAATTAAAAATAAGTACAAATATTCCATGTAGTCTTTATTTAAATGGTCAAAAACTGTACGGATATTAATTATAAAAGAATAAGCAAAATACTGATGAAAATTATTTTAGATGGAGTACGTCATGCCACACGGCAGACATTTCAAATGTAACACTAAAACAATATTACTGTCCAAACATTGAAACATTAAACGTTGTTAGTGTTTATAAAAGACAGAGTAGAGAAGACAGAGTTCTTGATCCAAAAATGTTGTGAAATGTTATATAGGCTAGCACTGCAGCTATATTGTCATGAGCCATCGTTTCATTCTCTGAGGTTCTCTGAGGTTAATTTCTCATTTTAATTATGAGGTAGTCAGTGTGCGTTCACTACTCTGTCGCAGAAAGCAGCTTCTGACCTCTGAGTGTGATGTTAGGTGGTTCATCTCTGATCTGAGCTGACAGAACAACAGATTGTCACTGGGGAATTACCCAATCTATAATTCAGAGGCCACACAGCCACAATAAGGCAAAAGCTGCACTTTTCATGATCCTGCTTCAAACAAAGTATGTATTAGCTGGCTTAATTTGCATCTGTGCAGTTTATTTGCTGCTTTTGGAAAGTAAAATAACATGCATATGATCACCTAACACTAACAGGCTAAAAAAAAGCATGTCATACATGTCTTACATTTTGGAAAAAGAGGCAGTTACATTCAAGATGGCTTCAAAATCAAACACAACTGGTTTGAATCTTGAATAAGTTATCATTAACTGCCTATGAATTGCTGAAAGCCTTTTTATCTGGTCTTATTCATTTTTTCCCCTCTTCTTTTTACTGAATACTTAATCAGGATCTGATTTGAATCATCATAATGCCCCTTAAGGGAAATGCATTACAATTTAGTGCTGTAAAGATGACAACAGTCAGCTGTCCAGAAATGTGCACAAATATCACTTTAATGCTTCTAATTGCTGTGCTCATTCCAAATCTACTGTCATAATTGATTAAATACAGCTGTCAAGGACATTTCAAGAGAATGTATAGCCACAAGGCTCCACTCTAAGTCTAAATGGACTGCAAGAAGCAAATGAAAAAGGAAGCAAATGAAGAGGAGACAAGAACATTTAAATGTTAATTGTTGTTCAGGCATTACATTTCTAAACATGATCAATAGAGACTAGATAAAACGTACATGGGCATTCTTGGATGTTTGGACACTGAAAAGTAAAATAAAATGTCTTTACATCTAAAGAACAAACCTTATAAAGTAATACTTATGTACAACTTTAAATATAGCGCACATCTTCATGAGATCTCAAATCTTTAGGTCAAAACTGATGAGAAATTTCAAAAGCAACCAAGCAGGTGAAAACACCGAAACATAATCCCAAAAGACTTTTGCTGACAAATATACAAGCATTTCTAGGTCCAGGTAACACAGAGAACGAGCAAACATTGCTCATTTACACATACTACTGACATTATAACAATACAAAGCAGGTTGAAAATCAGAGAAGATACACTTTAACATATGAAAACATCTGTGTGTCACCCCCCCCCCCCACCCCCCACCCCCCTCCCCCCTCCCTCCCTCCCTCCCTCCCTCCATATGGGTTAAGGTGTGTATGTATTGTGATACATTATCACTTGTTTAAAGACCATGCCAGAAATCCATAAAACAAACACAAGCTGCTAGAAGAGATACCAAGACCAAACAAAGCCTGTCCAACAGGATAAAACATCACCATCAAAAGTATGTGCATAGAGATAAAAAAGAGGAGAAATAAGCCAAGTTCTGTAGCAAGCCAACTCCTGCCAAAGCCCCTCGCCGGTGGCGACCCAGACAATGTGCAGATGGGGCTGGATTGCTCTGTGAGAGAATTAGATGGTGCTTATATTAACATGAAGAAGAGGGAATAAGAACATCAGCCACTCTTCTCCAGAGGGAAGTCACAGATCAGTGCATCTTTTCTTCCAAGCAAAGTCACAACATCAGTGTTATTCAGAAACAACCCCATTTCTTTCAGCCAGATATCTGTGAAGCAGGGGCAGTGACAAAGTCGATTTTGCGGGATTTACAAGCCAACGCTGCATAACTTTACAGAGGGTTAATAGGATCTATAAAAAATCAAGCTGTAAAAAACCTAATTCCTTGTGTATTGTTTAACAAACGGGACCTCAGGTGCTGTGATTTCTGCCAGGAAGAGAATATAGCCATCCTTTTCACCATACTGTGTGGTTAGGCTTAATATACATTTGCTTATTTTAAAGAATAACAATATAAAGCAGAAAAAAAGAAAAAAAAAAGTGTTCTTTAAATGGTTTTAAAATGAAGCTATACTCTGAATACTCATTGTTGGAAGGGTGGGCTAATAACATGTTCCCATGAATAGGCTAACAAATATGTGAGCACTCACAGGGAGTGACCAATAGAGCTTCTGCAGTCTTTTCCTGTCATCATGGCTCTGCAGATCCAGGCAGGGGTGATCTCCAACAGTGCAGTACCGTGAAATAGCATTATGCTTAATTTTCTCGTTTGCTGCTGCTCATGAACTAGTAAGGCACCAACAGACATCTCTTCAGATCTGCACACAAGCTCTGCTGAAAAACATGAGCCGCCTCTCCTCATTTTTACTAGGGATGTGTGACACTATAGTCGACTTAAAAGTACTGCGACTACTACTCAACATTGAAAATGCTAGAGTTTTTTTTTTTTATGAATTATGTTTTACTTTATATTTTTGCAGAGGCTATGTTCAAATTGCTGTCATGTAATTTTTTTTAACAGTGTATATCTATAGGTAGGAAATAAAATAATTTAATTTTACCTCAAACCTTGCATGCATTCGCTTTCTCCATGTAACTCGCAGCCACTCATAAGACGAACAAGGTTAAGCAGCATTTAGACTTAGCATAAACAGAACCCTTCTGTTTTCTTCTGTCAAATTGCCATAACATTTAAAGCTTGCTTGTTATATTGCCGGTTATGAAGGACAATACCAGTATGACATTTTACCAGTGTAAAGAGGAAAAACTATGAATGAAACTTACTTGGTATATACTTGATAAGATGACGAACAAACGACAAGGACGAACAAAAAAATGAACATGGAGCATGAGTATATACAAGCAAGAGTTGGTTGATAGTCGCCAGCAGCAAACAAGCACCAGAAAAACAATGACATTTAAAACTGTCCTGTTACTATAGCTAACATTACAACAACATGATATCTTGGTTCTGTGAAACAGCAAAACCAATGATCCTCACATATGGAGCAGAAACAACGCAAACTCGCCATCCGTTTTCAGGCCTTCTTGCATAGGTATTACCAGCACTGGAAAGCTTTTCTAATATTATGCAGGTCTTAAAGCTCTTACCTTTCTTTTCCCAGTGATATTCCTCTGATCTTTTCTCTTTTGTAATGTCTCTTATCCATCTCTCTTTCTACAGTCTTTCTTCAAATCTCCCTATAGAGGGTATGCGCATGACGTCACCGTCGGCCAGAGTGAATGCGGTCACGCCCACAAGTGGCAAAAAGACTGAGCGGCAGCATTTGTTTTCAGCGTGAATGCCGTGAAAAACACACAAAACACATCTAAAACGGGAAAGAGCTTTGCGATTGACTGTTCAACTAGATTTGACCAGAAATCTGAGGTACTGTATATTTTTACAGACTGCAAAAAGCTACAGAACAGACTATATTCTGCATAATTTGATGTTTTTAAATAAACACTGACAAAAAACTATACAAGTTTTAGGGCTGGACGATATGATGATATACAGTATAACATTAATGTAAGTGATCACTCGGATTTAGACCTATCTATATTGTATTTATATAAAACGTTTACAGGCAAATTTTCTTAAAGCTAGGGTATACGATTTCAAAGATTGTTCACTATTAATATCCTCGTTTAGATGCTGGTTATGGTTATATAGTACAATCCTAACTATATGGATAGAAAAAAGAATGAAAAAAATCCATTCACTCTATTGGCTGTACAGCCGCAGAGAAGTTGACCAATGTAAGCTGTCCGGCCGGACAGCTTACATTGGTCAACTGCTCTCATCCAATCACCAGCTCCACTTGAAACTCCGCCTGGCGCTCGCGTCTCCACCGCACCCGCCCCCCTCCTGCATCATGAAATTGCGCGAGCAAGCAGCTGACAGTCTACGGTAGCTAGCTAAGTAGCATATCAGCAATGGATAAAAAAAAAGACAGCAGCAAGCGTCCCCTGCTTGCCCCTACAGTAAAGTAAGGACGAAAGAGAAAGTCATTAGAGGAACGAGCAGAGATTAAAAAAAAAATTTGAAGAACGCCGAACTTTGAGTAGGATAAATATAGGGTCCACCATTGACCGTTGGAGGAAGCTTCAGGAAGATCTGGGACTAAAGACCGACGCTGACACGGCTGACTTTTTGTTGAGCAGGTAAACATTTATTTATACTTTTATGGACGTGTTACAAAAATAGCTTTTTACCAGTTTGACAACTTGCTCATGCTGCCGGTCGGCATTGGAATGTTAGCCGTTTAGCATCGCCTATCAAGGGTCAAAGTAATTATATTTCTTGAAGTCCTTGAATATATTTCAGTTGGCCTAAGTTAGCGGGTTTCTGTTCGAGCCGATCGAAATTTGAACAAGATGCGCTGTGTGCTGCAATAACAATTACTGAAAACCTTAGCAATACTAGTAGTATTATACTAATGGTGGTGGGGAGTTTAGAACATTTCATGTGTTGCTAATCTTGCGTTGACGTGAACTCAAACGTGACATTGAATTGTTGATGAAGCAACTAAGTTCAAGTGTCTAAAGGCAATTTTACATATGATGTGTCATTAGCGAGGTCATTAGATTGAACATTACATGAACTGACATTACATCTCAGTTCCGATGTTTACTACCGGTGATCACAGCTTGACTGAGTGACGTAGTTCAGTTCATTTCCCGGTGGGAGGGATCAGGTAGCACAGAGGGGAGGGGTGTGTGTGTGGAGGGGGGGGATGAGTTTTTAAAAAAATTCAGGCTTTCTCGACCGATTTTCAAAATCGTATAACATAGCTTTAATTTATTTCCCCGGCGTCGAAATCAGGTACATATGTCAGGAAACACGATTCCTGGCTGCATGTCAAAATCCATGGATCACTGGATCTTTGATAAGTTGTAAGGAACACTATATCGAGTTCAACTTTTAGTTTAAACTGATAATAGTTTGTTTTACTCGCGTTTTCGCAGTTTCCCCTATTAACTCCAGCCACGCAGCAGCTCTTTTGCCACTCAGTCCGGCTGAGGGGGGCGTGTTCCGGCGGGAAAGTGACGTTAATGCATTCCCTCTATTGCTCTCTCTCTCCTCCCCCATTATGAGTGTATACGCCCCCTACTGCTCAGTCCGATCCACTTTCAACAGCATTTCTCAGAAATCGTTTACTCAGGGTTTCCGCGGGGTTGTAAAAGGTAGTAAAAGGTAGTAAATTAAATTATGCCAAATTAAGGCCAGTAAAAAGTAGTAAAAAGTAGTAAACGTCATCTGACGAAGTAGTAAATTTTCGAACCCCCATCCAACTAGGCCTATGAGTTTCAATTTGTGTTAAGTGCAGGACTTTGTTCTAAAATTCGCGTGGATTTATTTATATGTTGCGAGTAGGACCTGTGCGATATCATGTGACGTGGTGTTTGTTCGTTCGCGCGCGCTGAAACAAACTGGGTACCCGGCTGGCCTGGCTTGCTGCCCAACCTGTTCGCGAGTTCGCTTCTATTTCAGTCATCAGTCGGCCGCCAAAGCCATATTTGATCGGTGAGTAGCCTAATGTAGACGACTGACTGCTACGCTTGTGACAGTGTGCATGTTAACTGAAAGAAGGAACAGAGAGAGAGCCCCGGCTGCGCGCGCGCACTCAATTCACTCTTGCTCTCTCTCCCTCGCTCATATTAATCAAAATCAATTGACAGACACGATGGTAAAAGGTCGGAAGACCGAAGTTTCACGTGGCGCAATTGGAAATTTATTTCCCGCTGTGTGTGAATTGTGCTAAAAAAACGTTGCCTTATCTTCTCTCACGGCGTGTGCCACATTCAGCTGACATAACCACACTTTCAATAAAGGAAAAATCTATCCTAAAAAAAACTATTTGTTGACACAAATTTTGTGCGATGTCCTAACTGATGGGATAACCACACAATGCGTACACGTCCGCTAATGACGCGTCACTTTAATGAATGGTTAACACAACGGATCTGTCCTCATGGGACTTCTGAATCGGTAACACAATATGGTTCCATTTATTAAAATCTAGTCAACTACATTAGTTAACATGAACTATTAATAAACTGCACGTCTACATCATTAATTAATCTTTCTTAATGTCAATTTCACCATATAGCCTACATTATTGAAATCAAAAGTTGTATTTGTTAACATTAGTTAATGCACTGTGAAGTAATATGAACAAACAATTCATGTATGTTGTAAACTACGTAGTATTTTCAGGTTATTTATGTTATAATGTGTAGAAACATTGCAAAAAAAAAAAATTTAGTTTAGACTGGAGTGAGGTGAAACCAGAAAAAAAGTGCAAAGCAAGTTGTTATCTAGCAGCAATTTTTGTTATTTAATAAAAATAAAAAAAAAGTATCTGGCAGCTAATTCTGTTAAATTTTACAGTATATGGTAGAAAATTAGACTTAAATAAACTTTTAAAATAAACTTTTTAATGCTCCGTTTTTATTCTACTTTTTGATATTGATATGATTATACCAAAACAATTATCACGTCCAGCAAAGAAGTATTTTTTTTTTTAAAAAAGGGCAAGAAAGGATAAGTGTCTGTCGGCCACCACCGAAGACCAATTTTGACCAAGGAAAAAACCCTGGACATTATGGGGAAATGCAAGTTTTCGAAGATATTTCATTACTTTACTTGTCTCTATATACGCCACTACAGTTGCATCTTGAAGTCGTGATGGTATTAAAAAATATAGTGAAGGTATTAAAAGGTATTAAATTCATTTTAAGAATTTCTGTGTATACCCTGTATTAAATGAAAGATAAAATATGATAGAGCAATAGAATGAACAGTGGCAGAAACAGAAGCATGCTTTTTAGCAGGATTAATTAAGCATGAAAATATCTGAAGGAAATATATATTTGATGAACAAATTAAGCCAACTAATATGATTTATATTCTTTTGGTTTATCTACTAATACATTTAAAAATTACAAATGCAGTGAAAATTCAGGGATCGGTTACGGTATCGATATCGGCGAGTACCAAAAATGAAAGTATTGGTATCCGTCTCGTTCTGCAAAAAGTGGTATCGTGCATCCCTAATTGAAAATATTTAACGGGTTCGCGTGAGGGAGGAGCAAAGCAGTGCCATATTTGAAGCACATTTAGAGATGTGATTAAATAAATTGCTGTTTTGGGATAGTAATTTCACTGCTTAAGTCTGTGTGTGTGAGAATGTGTGTTTGTGGGTAAGTGTGTGTGATGTGACACACTTTATTATTAATCTTTATTAAAGTTTATGGCTGTTAAGTGTCATTTGTTTTTAAGTGCCAAGGTTATTATTCACCTTATTAGGGCTAAGGGCTAACGTAATGGTTAGGATAACTCAAGGGCTAGGGTTAAAGGGGTCATATAATGCCATTTTTGTACAAGTTAATATGAATCTTTAGGGTCTAAATGAAAACTTTGTAATATACTTTTATCAAAAAGTCTCATTAGTATTTTAAGAAAACACTCATTTTACCAGCTCAAAAATAGCTCTGTTTTCAGCACGCCGTTTCAGTGCACAATCACATGCCTTTAAATGATAATGAGCTTTGGTCACCCCGCCCCTCTGCGTACACAGTTTTTAATAACACAATAACCATAACGCGTTGTTCATTATAAACGTGGGATTATGAATTATATTGAGAACATTGTAACGTTACATAGAATATATGTCGTGTTGGTAGTAAAAAATATTGTGGAGGTAGTAAAAAAGGTAGTAAAAGGTAGTAAATTCATCTCTATGATTCCTGCATAAACCCTGTTACTGCACCTTTAAATAATGTTTAGTTGCCAGTGTATGTCAAGTTAAAATTTTGCCGACTGTCGTGTACTTTTCTTACACGAGAAGTGTGTTCAAACACGTGGTCATTCAAGTGGTGGCGAGGTAACAAACAAACAACATGTGCTGATTTATGATAACCAACTTTTATTTGAGGGATTCTGTTTATAATATTGAGTTTGTACTTGGTTCAGCACTTCCTCTTGATTCAGTTGACTTTAATAAATGTCTATATTGCCAAATGCTGATTAAGTTTAATGCACAATGATAGTGCACAGCACATGTATATACATTTTCAGTGGAATTCAGAATGAGATTTGACTGTTTGATTAATAGATAAAGTATGCTATTTTAAATGGATCCCTTTTACAGACTGTCTTCATAGACTATAACTTGTCGGTTACAAAATTTCCTTTTAAACGTTAATTAGTTTAAATTGAGCACATCCCTAATTTCCACTCACTCCCTGCAAATAAACTGAACATTTAAGACCTGAATACATTAATATTCTTGATTTTGAGACCGGGGAGATGTTGTTTTAACCCTTTGCTTTGAGCCAAGTTCTAAAAACCACAAAACCAATCAAATGAATCATTAGATGAGTTCTAAACAAAACCACATGTTTTTGAAAAATGAACAAACGGGGTATGTTCTAAAGAAAAAAAATGATAGCAGCTACTGAGACAAATGACTAGCGAGTGCAAAGGTCAGTGACAGACTTGTATGTTCTCATCAGCTGAAGGTGAAAACACTTTGTCTCGTTTCGCATTTTGTTGCCAAAGGGCTCAGTGAAGTATGTGAGTAATGACATTGAATTTAGAACAACGGAGATTAGTTTTAAGAACATTGCTTTCATGGTACCGACGCTCACAGGGACAGCAGGTTATGACTACACCTCAAACGATTAAAAAAATACATGGCAACAGTTTTCAAGGGATTTGAAGTTGACATGGATGGCCGCCTCGAGAGCAACATAATTAACTAAATGCCGAAGATTACAGATTGCTCTAATCATAACTTTGTGCACGCTGACCCTGGGTTAGCACTTCATGATAATGAAAAGATCATCCATGCTGGGGCAAGCACTTCAGACACAAAAAAGACAATCTCCAACCCCGCCGAAATTCCCGTCTACGCATAAAGAACTCTGATTCACCAGGCATTTGCAAGTGACATTTGCTCAGTATAAATGGCTTTTGATGGAGCAGAATCAGAAAATTGCTTGTTAAATCTGTTGTAGTTCTGACAAGGGCTGGTAAAAAAAGAAAAAAAAAGATGAAAAACAACTATCACTTCATTAGGCATGTGATGGCCAAGGCACTGAATTCATTACACTCAAACCATCCTGAAATTTTAAGCAAACCGGAGGTGACAAATGAGTGTGATCTATTCGAAAGAGCAGGATTTTTAAAAGCACTGAAACATTAAAGACTCCAATTTAAATGTTCACAAAATTCAGTTTTATTCATTTAAATACACACTCTTTTTCTTCTAGCAAATAAAGATCAAAACTCAATACAAATGTCCGAGTAGCAAGCCAGGGTTCATGGCTATGATTTAACTCAGGTCTGCTAGCTAGACATACATACAGACGGACAGACAGACCTTGGGTGCTGAGCCTTTCTTAATAAATGCAATAAATATTTTGATTTATAGATTTTAATCTGCAATGAAATAACAAAAAGGTTCATTTATGTACAGGCAACATGCATTGAATTATGGAGACTAAAACATTGCGGTCAATGATCCCGTCCCCACTCTCTTTCTCCCACTTCGCTTTCTGATTATTCACTGTCCTATCATAATAAATAGGGAAAATATTTAAATAATGTCAGATTACCAGCGGCAGTTGTTTTCACGAGTTCACACTTGAATAGTGATTGAATAGAGTAAAAGAGTAAAATACGCATATTTGGCATGCTGTCCGAGGGGATTGCGGCTCCGAGCTCGGAATTTAGCACAAACCCAGAGTACTCCCCCATATCCCCAGCTGGGTATAAGATCCAGCCGAGAGTGAGGAGTCGGGGTGGTGGAGGAAAGCAGGAAACTGTCGAGGTAACTGAGTCGGCTATGTATATATGCCTCTTCTCGAGCTGATTCGATAGACCATTTGAACGTGCTCCTCATAAACTTTGTTTATAAAACATAATTTGTCACTTGAATTCTGCAATCTCTCGAGATGCAGACATGTAAGAGGCTGACAATTAGCTGAACATATACTTGTTTAATACATTTTAAAAAATCTTTATTTGAATATGGCAACATACCTTTTTCTACAATATTTCTACGATTAAATCACTGACAGAGACCCCTCCCCAATCACTGTATAGTTAGTTATAAGCATGTTGACATCATCCATCGCAAAGAGGTCAACCTCACCCTTTTTTCTTGGCTTAAGATTTGTCTCTGTTCCTTCGTTAAAGTTGGTCTCAGCAGCTTTGTGAATAGGTTTGAGGAAACTCTTACCTAATAACTATGCCTATACTGTACCTAATGCTATATTTAGGAGAACTCTTAGTGGTAAGATATACGGATATACATTTTATTTATGATATGAGTGACTAAAATAGTCTAAATATTTTAGTGCCTGTTGCACATTGAATCTTGATGTTCACTACTAAGTTGGGAGTTGGTAAGATTTTTTTACGTTTATGAAAGTCTCTCATGCTCAGCAAGGCTGGTTCTTTTGATCAAAAATACAGTAAAAGCTGTAATATTGTGAAATATGCAAGTATATGTTTACCACAAAAGAGAAGGCCTTTTTTTGATGTGTAGTTGCAAGAATTTCATCATAAGTAACACAATTAAATTATGGTCGAGTGTAAATACTGTTCAGGCACTACATGTTTCAACTTCACGCACAGTTTTTTAACAAGTGCTTGTATGTGGCTTCAGTTCATCTCAAGAGAGAAGGTCAAGGCCACTGCCCTAGGTAAATGCAGATTACATGGCGCATGAGTGTATGCCAAGCTCTTGTTAGTTTCTCTGTAGCTTAGACACTCTGGCAGCAGGGTTAAAGGGATTAGGCAAAGGCTGTTAATGAGGACGGTTGTCCTCTGCTCCAATTATTGTCCAATCACAAAGCAACATGTGCTTTAAACAGACGCATCTAAACAAGGCAACAAAGACCATCACAGAAAAGCTCAACAGTGACTTTAACCTTGGACTACGTTTACGGAGTTGAGACGCAACTCCAAAATTAGACCCGTACGTATTGATAAGCCACATCACACGTATTTACCTCTGTGAAACTGTTTCTATGGGCTCTGCATGATGTGTCTGATTACGTATTGATTCGGGTGGTGGAGCAGAGTGAGTCTGCAGTCAGCTATGATTACAGCATTAGCAGGTTGACAGAGCTAGCGGTGGAGTACATTCTCTGCTCTATGTGAACCTCAAATCAGGACTTCACAGGCAGTCATTGACAGAGATGAAGACTTTCGTGCATGTCACGGGGAGAACTGCATATCAAATGAAGCATCAAAAATTAACAATAAATAGTGACATGCCTCCAAAACGAGAACAAAAGACGCCTGCAAGCCAGCAAAATAGCATTCTCTCCCGAGGGACTCCGTAATAGCTCAGGAAGAGATGAAGTTGTTTAATTTTTAATCACAGATTGTGTTTTCTTTGTTTCGGGGATAATAAATGAGCAATTTGATATTGAAAAGAAAAGCAGGATTGTGATGTCGAAGTAGCAACGGTGATGAAGAGATGCAGAGGACCATGGGACGTGAGAATGACGGTTGCGTCTTTTGATTGCCGTTCGTGAACGGAAACCAAGTATTTGTCTCAACAAATCACACAGAGAAGAGAGCCCACGTGCATCTGTAACAGGGGTCAGGCGCATTAGCCGAGCATTCGGGACGGGCTGACTGATGTGGCCTGTCAGGTCTTCAAGGCTTCAGACAACATGGCTACAGAGATGCTCCATGTAGCGTGGGACAACGGCGGCGAAAAGCATCCCTCAGACGCCACCGACATAATTGCTTCTGTCGTGGAAAACAACTGAGATTCATCAAGGCAATGAAATATTTACACAGAGGCCTCTGGTATACCATTTAAAACGTGAGATGTAGATCTCAACAAGCACAACGCTATATCTTCTGGCAGTGTTATAAGTGGAACAGCTCCTACGAAGTTTCACATCCAGCCAACTATCAGAGTTGAGCTCCAAGATAAAAACACATCGGGCATGGGACGTCCAGATTTGGTGTCTAGATGAACAATATGCAACGTGTGCTAGATTGAATTTAATAAAAAGCACATTCTTGTTTAGATGGATGATTCCATTCAATTTGGAAAGTAGGCTAAGGATAAAGCCTCACTTGGTGGAGGTTAGCCCCATAAACTGATTAATAACTAATGCTTTCACAGTAGGGCTGGGCAATATGGATCCAAAAATGATATCTTGGTATTTTTAGACTCACAATATATCTCAGTATTTCTACAAAGTGGGCTAAATGTTCAGTTTGTTTCATAAGGAACACCATGGATAAATGAAGCTTGCAAAGCGCTTTGTTTCAGGGTAGAAGACTTTTCATGCTGTTGTAAATTGTGGAAGAGATTTGAGATGCTTTCGCTTTTGAAGGCAACCTGTTTATCACATTCTCGACAGATGACATGCTTTTACTGTTCATTTGATCTTTTAAATCTGAATAATCTTCAAATAACTATGGATTATTTAGAAAATTGATTAATCAATCATTTCTTTAATTAATTGGATTAGAGAGAGTGAGTGACTTCATCACTTTCTACAAATGAAATGTAAGTTATTCTCTAAGGAAATTACATCTCACACATGTACACTGTATTAGTGTGCATGCCAAAGCACCGAACAGGGCAAGTGTTAACCCTTAAACTCATACCTCGGGTCATTAGTGACCTGGGACGTCATTCACCACCCTTCTTATCATTCATATTTTAAAGTTAGACATTAACCCTTAGTATTCCTCAATCACTTCATTATAAACTGTCTATAAATAATAAAACTACAAAAGAATGCCTGTTTTCCCAGTCATTTTTTGTAAAAAAAAAAAAAAATGTACAGAGTCTTGTAAGTATATTTGATTTTTTTTTTATTATAAATATATAGTTTTTCTTGGACACCAATAATTGAATCTTTGATGACTGAATAAGTGCAATTCACCTTTATTCCACAATGTGGCATTAACTGATACACAATGATGAAGTGACGTTTCACTCAGTTACCGCAGTCAATAAAACAAAATAATAAGAAGTATCATCAGCAAAACTTGAAATGGCTCAGTGATTTACTGCAGAGCAAGAACTGAACACAATCAAATATTAGTGTCACTGTCACTTGATGGTGGATCTGGTGAAGAAGCCGTCGGCGATCAAAATATTGATTTAGATGTTGAAAATGATAGTTTTGAGAATATGTTTGAGGGTGTATTCACACCAGGAAAGACCGATAGTTCACTTGCTTTGGTCCGGACCAAATCTTTTTTTTTTTTTTTTTTTTTTTTTTTTTTGGTACGGTTCGCTTTCACACTGCTCTTTTTGCAAGTGAACCAAAATTTGTAAACAAAACCACACGTGTGCTAAGGTTGTCCATTCATTGGACAAGGATTCTCAAGTAGGGAAATCAGGAAGTGTAAAAAAGGCTCAGCATGGAGAGATTCCGTACTGCAATATTTGTTATTTTACTAATTTTGTGTTATTCTGTACAAACGCAATATGAAGAAACTGCGCAAAAGACGGATAAGGTATAAAGTTTTCATTCATAGAGAGGGGCTATGTTCACACATTCAAATAATGAGATTCTTCTTGTATATACTGCTAACAACAAGTGCTGTCAATGTTAACGCTTGCGATTAAGTTTGTCCAGTTTAACACAGCATCATCCTTGTATTGTTACATTATATGAACTGCAAAAGCTTTATTTTTGCATCTATGCGCGATTAGACTAAAGAGAACGCTCTGTATGTGAATGTCCTGATGCACACACTCATTCATTCATTCATTCCATTCCAATGATGCACACACGACGCGCAACAGTATCGTGTGGCCAGACAGCGCGCCGTAATGGAATTCTCTTTCGCACTTGAACAACAATAACACAAACCATTATGCCAAAATCTCCGACTACGGAAGCCTGTTAACTCAAAGGCGCAGTGCTTTCTTGCAATTGGGTCGGTTCATGTTCACACCGTAATTGAACCGTACCAGAGTTCGTTTGGAACCGTACCGAGACCACCTCTTCAGCTGGGTCTCGGTTCGTTTGTTTGGTCCGCACCCGAGTTCGATTGCTGTATTCACACCTGCCCAAAAGGTCCGCACCAAGGGGGGAAACGAACTAGAGTTCGATTAAATCGAACCAAACAAGGCAGGTGTGAATACACCCTGAGATCACAAAAATGAGCCAGATGCTGAATGTACTGGGAAATGAGTTCTGATGAGGACAGTGATGATGGTATAAAACATCTGCTCAAACCGAACCCTTACAAGCTCCAAAAGGTAAAAAAACTGTAGTTGTTTCTCTAATATCAGGAGAGTTTTATATGATTGCGACATGTAGAGATCCATCAGTGTTTGCAATATGTAATGATGATTGGCGAAACATTCATACATTTAAGGGTTAAACTATACGTTTACTGATATTTTGAAGCGCTTCATTTAAAGCATGTCTCATATTTAGGGCAATTTGAATCTTGCATTTTCACCACAGCAGCTCACTCTGTGTCCTTGGTATTTTTCAGAGGCATTCGCAACATCAAGCTATTGTATATCAATATAAATGCTTCTATCTTATCCCATATAGTTTTTTGAAAAAAAAAAACCCCCAGAGAATAATTTATATGTCATGCCCAACAAATGTATTTCGTTAGCAATTATTTGCAGACATTAACAACCTGTTCCTCTGGCCAATATCTACCAGTGCTGATTTATCCGAATCAGGAAAAATATATATATCCAATTTGCTTTACAATTACTTTGACAAACACAATGAAGCCTTGGGTTTGTGTCGCTAAAGGCAGACCGCACGCATCCATAACTACAGGTCATCGACAGGCTGTCAGGCTGCCAGGAATGTCTCCCAGACACCTTTTCGCCACATTCATCACAAGGCATTGAGATATCACAGCTTGTGGATTTATTGCCCTTGAATCATGTGGTTGTTCGAGAAGACAAACACTGCCGTGCGACAATCCATCTTGAGGCTGAAAATAATAATCAACAAATTAATTAGCTCATTAGGTTAAAACCATGAATGGAACTGTGCTTTCACTACAGGGAGCCCTTTTTAGCAAGAGATGCATGTGCTGGAAGTTAATGTGAGCTTTGCCCTTGCACTGGGTGACCAAAATGTACTATTCAGATTTAATTGAGTGTAATGCGCACATAAATTGACAAAAGATTGAAACCAGAAACACATGTTTGAAGCAAATGTGCTGTAATATTTCAGATACTGAAGTTATGTTCAGTGTTAATGTAGTAAAAAAAAAAAAAAAAAAAAAACACGTGCACAAGAGGATGCAAACACACGAACGTGTCAAACTAAGTTACGTGCTTGGCAGAATGTGTAAGTCACGTTGTGCTGCTAAAAGACAGACAATAAATAATAAAAGCATACAGAATTAATGTATTATAATGTTATTTCACACTAAGGACAGTTCTTTAAATGTTGCTGCATTTAATTTAATATAACATTTTTAATACACGGTTAATGTTTTTACGAAAATGTTACTAATTTATAGATATTTAAATTGCATTTTAGGTCCAGTTTACACAACCCCATTTTCAACTAAAAGCGGAAAACCTTTTATGTGTTTTGGCCCTTGACAGCTTTTTGAGGTCCTGGAAACGGGATTTAAAGTGCAAGTTTATGAAAACGATGTTGTGTAAACTGGGAAAAAGCAAATTTGTGAAAACGGTGAAGTCATGCGCATGACATGTTCAGTCTGAAGGCGAGTAGTGTTTCTATCGCCAACTACTGGCCTGGCATGGATAATACAGCATTTCTAATTGTTTTCACAGATCTGTGTGAACGGATAGTTTTGACAAAGTTTTCGTCTATTTGCGAAAAACACGAAGAAAAAACTTCTGTTTTTAACACATCGTTGTCTTGTAAACGTACCCTTAGTCAGTAAAATTGACTAAAATAGATGACTGACATATTGAAATATTGACTACATTTCAAGAATATTTTCGTCAAGACATGATGGAATGAAATCCAAAATAGTCCACAATAATCCAAATATAGTCTGCATGATTAAAAAGATACGTTATTTAGGAATTGTAATCAGAATTATTCTCGATAATTCAAAGAAAAGGAGAACACTTCAAATGAATCTAAATTCTCTCAGCCAATCTGCCAGCACAGACCTAAAGGTGTACGTTATACGTTGTTGTATGTTTAACCGATGGCAAAAGGCCGGGTCAATGACCCTTGTCTCTCCTCAGTGGCTCTATTTTCACAGGGCTTCCACATGTATGCCTGCGAGGGAAATGTGGAGATAAGTGCATTTGTTGGCGCAGCACTTCAAAGAGCCGGAGTCTGTCTCAGTGAGCAATGGCAGAGAGGCATGAACTAGGCCTTTGATCATCCCCAGCATTCTGATCATTAAAATATTGGATTAATAATTGATTAAAACACCAGGGCTTATTGTGTTGCGTCTCAGAATCCCAATTTATTTCAACCTTGAAATCGCCTTTTCCTTTAACAATTAATTATATAGATATGCTTCATTGTTCTTTTATAGTTTGTATTCATATTTCAAACTACTTTTTGTTTTTATATTTCCCATTTTAATTGTAGGTAAAGTTTTAGTAATTTTTTTAGTACATCAAGTTAAACAAAATAAATCAAGTTAAACTAAATAAATAAATATTGCCTTGGCAACTAGCTGAAATAGAATAAGTTTTGACATTTTTATTCATTTCAGTTTGAAAATTTTAACAATTAATATAAAATGACTTGTTTTAAATTTAGTTAACTATAATAAAGAGGATGCGTGTCATCCTGCAGCGTAAAAAAAAAATACAGCATTGTCTGTTGTGGGTTAAACTCATTACAGAATGTCATTTTGCTTGATATCATGCCTATTGTGAATTCATTTGCTGTGCCTTTGAATAGTTTCTGCAGTCGAACAGGCCATTGAAAATAGTAAATTCAAGTAAACCACTAGTCTTCTATTTTAAACTTTTTCACATTTTGTAATTTAATTCTCATAATTGCATTCACAACAAAATGGGACAGAATTTGAAATCTGAGACTTTGTTTCCTATCAAAAGTAACAAAGGTCAAAGCATATTGCGATTTATTGGATGGAAGGGATGGGGCACAATGTTCTGTTCATTCATGAACAGAAAACAGCACAGGCTAAAAAACGATTCGTGGGATTTAAGAATCGATATCGGTTAGAAAAAAAAAAAGAGAGAATTGATTAGAATCGAGAAATTAATATTTTTTACCCAGCCCTAAGCTCTAATATATTCACAGCCACGGATCCTGCTCAACAGTTTCTCAAATTAATACTCATTCATATAAACTCACCATCCTTTTGGCTCCCTATTCCTTCATTTGGTATTCTGGCAGTACATGAATAAACATCGCAAGAGCGCTCGTTTAGCAAGCCATATGTTTGAGGTGTTTTAAGTACTTGAGCCTTGCGGCGCAGTGCTGTTGTTTAAGATGTCCTTGCAGGGGTCATAGCCCTCTTGTGATGTCTGTGATGAGAAGGAAACATTCACTTTGGGCTCTCAATCCTCAGCGGACTACTTGTTTAGTGTTGTCCTTCAATCGCTCTCTATCCCAAACATGTCTCAGTGGATCTGGCGTGTTGAGGTGCTATTATGGGCTAATTTCAGACCTACCACCAGGCTGGAACTGCACTGTTGATAGCTGGACTAAGCTCACACCCCAGGGAGGTCAAATCCCAGCACTGCTTTAAAGCTTATGTCTCTATAAAACCAAATACTTTGACCCAAAAAAAAAAAAAAATATGGGAGGAAATTCACATTCATGTCAAAGTGGCCTGAAATGTAGGATACGATGAGGAAAACCTTCTTCAAAAGTCACCCTGGTCTGCCTGGCCTTGAAGAATGATGGCTCCACGGTGTTCACCCCTTCCATAAAGCTAAAATATATTGCTTGTTTGCAGCCAAGCACATGCCTCAGCAAAGACAAAGAACTATTCGTTTTGCCCTTAGGACTGAACAAACTGAGACAGAGGGCTGCTGTTACTGGGACAGAAATATTTCCATATCGATTCCATCTGGGAGGGGGAGGGGAGATGGCTGGAAAAATCTTGTGCAATATATAATCCCACAACATCGTAATATCATCACATTGGAGGCCAAAATGATTCTAAAATTCCACAGTGTAATATTGACATAAGGGTACAATGCAGCTAAACTTTTTTCAAGGATTTCTTTCTTCCAAAACTCGAAATAACACATGAGTACCAATTACTATTTGTAATTCAATAAAAAGACGGATTCACCATTTATTAAATTAGACATTTTTAATAAATGTGTACTTATCTGTAAATGCTGAAGAAGAATAAATTATAAAAATGAAAGAAATATTAATATTACAATGATACTATTGTACTTTAAAATATATAAAATGTATTTAATAATAATAATAATTATTATACAGAACAAAAGTTCCAATCAAAAATGTATAGCTTAATTCTTTTTGCTTTCAAACGTTTAAACTATAGAGCGTTTATTTTGGTGGAAAACCACAGGGAGACCTTAAAGCTTATCTTGACAACATATTTATAAAAGATTCGCATACACCAGATCATGCAACGCTATCTCACGACCAATTCGTACGAATTCGTACGAGTGATTAAAAGGTGGCTAATTCGTACTAATTCATACGACCTCACTCGTACGAATTCGTACAATTTGTCTAAACCCACGTGATGGGTAGGTTTAGGGGCGGGGTCAGGGGTAGGTCATTCGTACGAATTCATACGAATTTGGTAACTCGTAAAATATATACGAATTAGCAAACATCATACGAATTTGTACGAGTGAGGTCGTATGAATTAGTACGAATTAGCCACCTCGTAAAATTCGTACGAATTGCCGTGAGATCGGGCTGGATCATGAGCTCTCGGGCTTCACATGCAGTGGCCAGTTAGGCGATACATCAAATGTTAGTGACATTATCGTGATAGCTGCTGCGATATAAAATGAAGGAAATATTGTTCATATCGCAATCATGGTTAAAAGTTTAGCCCATTAAAAATAAAAATAAAAATATAATAAAAAACATCACATCGTATAGTCTACTGTTCTAAAACCAGATCTCAGTAGATACCTAAAAGTCTAAACGCTTGTTATTCTCATACATGTCTCGATGAAGTCTTTTACTGTCTTCAGTCTAAACAGCGATGGAGTCTGAGGAACAGTGTTCTCTTGCTGTATCCAATGCTTCAAATAGCAGCTCTCATGACTGGGGGCTCCTTGGCAGGAAGTGCCATGTATTGTGCTAAAACAGTGACAGGACGGTCAAGCACAAGCTGTCGTAGTACCTCAGCCATGCAGAACTGTCTGGCAGGCCTTGGACCTCCACCTCAGCTGTTAAGTGGAGGTGAAAGGATCACGTGACCTGCCATCAGACAGTTGCCCAGGGAGGCTTGTTTATGTGCCTGTATTTGGTGAAATACAACATAGCTTTCAATGTTTAATATCTCACTGCACCTTGTTCCACTGAGGCATGTGCACAACCACCCACACACACAGACACATATAGCTGAAGCATATGCCCTCCTCCAAACATAGCAACATTATAAACAGTAATTGGGCATATGCGGACTAATGGGGGGAAATGTTTGACATTCGGTATCACATGACGATTTCTCCCTCAGTTGCAATTATGTAGAAACCATCTAAAGGGGAAGTGCAAGGCATTTCACCAATCCCAGCAATCTCATCACCCTTTCTATTTGAATAAAGTGCTTTGCTAACTGTCAAGTAGGGCCGGGCGATACATCAAAGAGTGACATTATTATGATGTCTTCGCTAACGATATACAATTGGGTAATATTGTGTTCATTGGAATACTGTTAAAAGTTTAGCTTATAAAGACCATAAGCCATTATATCCAGTTAAAGTTTTCTGAAGGTTCCAAAATCACCTAGCAACCCTACCTTAAAATCCCTTGTAATAACACCAAATTTGGTACACACCAAGTCAAAACCCATATCTATAGGATGCTACATGATACCACAATTGTTGATTATCATTAATGAAACAAACAGCATATATGTTAAGCATGGATCTAATATAATGTTACACATCAGATGTTTTTCCCAACAGTTAACCAAAAGGTAATTTAAGACATAACAGATAATGTTTGCGTGAATTTTTGCCAAGACAGATATTTTGAAATACTGTAATAAAATGAAAGCTTAAAATGACCATCATCGGCATCGGCAGATATGGATATTACTGCCTATGGGCCTTGCCGATAGGGTGGCATGTTTCCTATGCGCACGTGACGACCGTGAACAAAGCATGAGCGCCAGCAACTTAAACTTCCAACTAGGGGTGACTGTGCGATAATCACGGTTTTTGATCGTGGACGATTAAAATGTCTCCACGATCTGCTTTTGAAGAAAAATCATAGTATCGTGCATTCTATCAGTTCAATTCTGGCGCCTTCATCTCAACATACTGTAGGTACAACACGACGTACATTCACATCACATCACATGTAAACGCAGAGGTAGAGTTACACTCACGGACTCACAAAAGTTCATTATTTGCATGTGCTTCAAAGTCTTGCTAGTTAAACATGTCATTCATGTGCTGATGCGCTGTTCTAACATGTGCTTTTCTGAGCGCGTACACCCAACGCTCACAGGAACTAAAAGCCTGTCAAAGCGCCTGCATACTGGACAAAGTTATCTTTCGAGTCTTATTGCGCTATTACTGTCAAATACACACAAGGTTTACATAAACAAAGTTGGTTATGTCTAAAGTGAAAGCAAACAGAGAAAATCTGCTTGTCAAATGCGTGTATATTAGACGCATCGCATGCAGCTCTTAAAGAGACAGTATCTATAATATGCTGCCGCTTGTCCTTAAAGAGATACTGTAGCCAGAAATAAAAATTCTGTCATTATTTACTCACTCTAATGTTGTTCCAAACCTGTATTAATTTATTTCTTGTGCTTAAATATAGTATGGAAGTCACTGGAGTACAGCAACTGTTTGGTTAGCCACATTCTTCCAAATAACTTATTTTCAACAGAAGAAAGAAATTTATTTGGGTTTAAAACAACTTGAGAGAGTAAATGATGACAATTAAATTTTTTGGGAGAACTATCCCTTTAATGTTAATAAAACAACAAAACACAAAGAGGAAATCACTCATTGCTCTTGACTGAGAACTTTAATAAAAGCTTTAATAAGCTTTTTTTGCACTTAAAAAATACAAATACATCGGTATCGGCATCGGGCAAAATTAGTTTGAAAATATCGGCATATCGAATATCGGCCAAAATCCAATATCGTGCATCCCTACTCATTGCCATTAAAAAGTTTGAAACCCCCTGCTAAAGAAAATATTGGAAATTCATAAGCAATAAACAATCATTTAACTTTGATGGTTTAATGCTTCCTGTACACAATTAATTGACTGTACAAAAACACTTTAGGGTTTTCCCAAACCATCTCAGTGTAACAGCTTACATTTCTTTCATACTATATTCTATTATTTTAAAGAATTGAACTGTCCTGTAGAAGATTTGGTAAATTATTTTTCATAGGATATCTTGGTAAAGACTGGTAACCTAAAATGTGCTAAAATAACCTAAGACTGGTAAAAATATCAGGTAACCTAAAATGTGCTTCGGTTAGTGACTTCTTAATTAACTGCTTGTTTTTCAAAAATATGATTTAATACCAATAAGTTACATCAAGGGGCAAATAAAATAGAAATGGCACATTCAAGTTAAAAGTTACAACTGAATGTTGAAACCATTGTGTTTCTACGTATGCATGTACAGGTCAGGTATAAAGAATATTTTTGCTCAGGTGGCGAAAAATGTCCGCCCAATAGAAAAAAGTTTTGCTCAGCAAGAAAAAAAATTAGAGGGAACATTGGTCACATATATCGCCTAGACCTACTTTCAAGATCATGTTCAATGTGCTAATAATTGCCTCACTTCATCCACCTAAATGCTGGTAATGAAAAAAATAAATCTAATTTATAAAACAATAACAGACAGACAGACAGACAGACAGTGTAACAATTGTGGCAACTAGACTCCCGTGTATCATTTCACAATGTGTTTAAGGATGTTTTCCTCACACTTTTAAAGGTCAGCTCTGCCCAGCTTTGCTAAGTGTGTTTTGGCAAATCGCCACCACAGATTTCGCTCCTTTTATGGGTAAGATGTGGAATTATCAATCTCGTGCTGCTCATTAATGTCCGAGACAGCAGGAGTTTAAAGTGGAAGTATTCATGTGATTTATACTACTTCTTGCTTCAGGAATGTGAGAACTGCACACATTTACAGCTAGCATCTGTTCCTCCACTACTCGGGCAAACACAAAAATACTTTGCATATTAGTCACATATTATAAGATGAACCAGCCAGCCTTTGGCAGTTTCATTTCGTTCATTCTTCATCGTTTTAAAACCCAAGGCACGCAGCATTCTTCTCAGTTGATTAGCTGAGAACGTGCTATCGTGGATCAACACGTCACCACACGATTGCAGTTCGATACGTTGCCACCTTAGAGTGACACCTCTATCTGTGCTCCAGCGGATTCTCATTTAGCACATGCAGGCTTGTTGCCTTTTCATCAACTTATTACTATTAAGTGGTCCTTATTTCCCTGAACAATTCCTACCCAACTCACACTTAAAGACCTGTATTGATCCTCATGGTACACACCATCCCCTCCTGATTTCATTAGGCCCTGTGCTGTTAATTACTCCACACTCTAACCTTTCAGTGTTTCATTTGGACCGACAAATTGGGTGAATTAAAAAGGAGCCGAAAAGCAGTGCAAGGCCTGACGGTGTGGATCCCCGAACTGGTACGTCAAATTCCCAAGCGGCGTAATAATTAAAAAAGTTCATCAATGTTCCCTTTGCTCATCACATTATGCAGAGGCTGGGCTCACTGGTAATAGTTCTAGAGGATTCATTTAGGAAATTAGACCAGTTTGATCTGGTTCTTCATCAAGAGAGCAGTCTAAGTCCCCCCCAGAGGATTTGTGTGGGTAAACTGCCACCTTTATTTTAGTGAAATAGATAGAAAGCATGCGAGGCAACACACACTAGACGTTGTAGCCTACCTGAAATTTTGCTTTTTCTAAACTATTGATGAGCACAGAACACAGATTTGGTGCCAATGCAGTCATTTTGTGCCATTAAATGACTATGATAATAACTTCATCATAATTGGCTTCTGATGCTTGAGAGTGTTGAATACCCATTTTCAGAGGGGAATGAATTGATTTACTGCTTGATTTAATTATGCATTAAAATTCAATCATGTAGTTTCAACCAAATTCAAAGCGAGTTTTCTGAAGCGATCCCTAGAATGCAGGTGGAGTTGAAGGACATCGTCACATCTTCAATTTTTAACTTAATAATCAGATCTTATTGATTACATTAGTGTGCAGGTCCAAGATGAAACAGGATGTAGTTATTGATGAAACAGCTTTAATTTGTATGCTATGCATTCGATATACATTAAGTGAAGTCATCATCAAACAAAAAGATTGACTTTGATTGAAGAAAAATTGAGAGCTTGGATAAGCCAGTAAGAGATTTAGCAGCTGAGGGCAAGGTAATATTTTTGCACTCATGAGAAAAGCCATTTGGAGTCCATGTTTAACTGCCCATCAGTCTACAACTGTGCCCTCTACCCTTTACGGCTTCCTGAAATCCCTCATCGGCCGAAGGTCAAAACTCGGTCTACATGTGGTCTCACCACGCACCTGGATTCTGTCATTGCTGCTCAACGTGAGAAGAGAGAGTCAGAAGGTCGTTGAGCGCAAAGCTTTGACGGACAGATGATGGGAAAAGTAAGGAGCTAATATCTGCATCAATGTTAGCTTGACATTTAAATTGTTAATGGTTTGGATTGTTCTTTTATTGAATGACTTGACACTTCCATTCATTCGGAGTGGCACTGGCTTTGTCCGCAGTTGATAATGTGAAAAGCCCACTGTATTAGGGCTCATGCTGGAACAAGCAGAGGATCACTTATCACTGTCACTTAGGCCTTGCCTGGCAAACAAGACACCTGATGGTGACACTGATTAATGATGCCAGATAAGTTTGTGTGAACAGCGGGAATCCCACACAGGTTTCATCTGCATCATATTTAAGCATATGGACACCATATGGGTCTAAGCATTTCCATAAATATGATGACCAACCGCAGCGAACCAGGTGCAATATTTGGGGCCTTTTTTCCCCCCTTGTTGTGCAAATATTGACAGTAATTCTTATTAAAAAACTCCATATGAGGGGTCACCTAACCCATATACATTTTTTCAAATATTAAAGGCTTTGCAATACCTTATTTTTACTCTTCATATATATATATATATATATATATACACACACACACACACACACACACACACACAAACAGTCGTGATGCTCCTTCAAGAAACACAATGCATTTAGAGCCGGGGGGTTGAAACTTTTTGAATTTGAAGCTCAAGGTAAATTGTACTTAATTTGTCTTCTGGGAAACATGTAAGTATCTTCTGTTGCTTCCGAATGGCAAAACATTAGGCAAAAATGTTTTATATTTAAACAAAATAATAAATATTTGGACATCATCATCCTGTTCAAAAGTTTTCACCCCCGGCTCTTAATACACCGTGTTTCCTTCTGGAGCATCAGTGAATATTTGAACATGTTTGTATAGTTGTGTTTGAATCCCTCAATTGTCCTCAGTGTGAAAAGATGGCTCTCAAAATAATACAGTCACTAATAGAAAGGGTTAAAATATGCAAAAGATGCTGGAAAAATGAAGAATTTGCAGGACCTGAATTTTTTTTCTGAAGAACATAGTTTAACTGCTCAGGACAAACAAGGGACTCAAGAACAACCATCACAAAACAAAATAAAAAACAGTCGTGTTTTATCCAGGTAACGGCACACAGTATGAAGAATCAAGGGTATGTAATGTTTGAATGGGGTCATTTTTATAAATTCAGCTATTTTTTTTTGTCTTGTAATATCTTATTCAGGACAGTACTAAATAAAATAAAATAAAAAACATGCATTTTGTATGATCCCTCTTATTGTGCTAAAATAAGTAACATTTTGCAGATTCTGCAAGGGGTATGTAAACTTTTGAGCACGACTATAGGTAGGACTAGGCATTTCACTGCATTTCTGCAGATGCAGATATCACAAAAAAAAACTAAAAACAATGTATGTTTATGCTCACTACACGCTAAAAAAATAAGTGTACATATTGCAATTAAACATCTTTATGAATGCATAAATGCTTAAGTTTAACAGCAACATTTTTAAGAGCAATGACTCCCACTTATTTAAGATCTCAAGTGTTTATTTACACTTTTGATACACTTAAAGGTATTGACTTGGCTTTGCCTACTTTAACATTAATAGCAATGGTTATTGATTGTCAAGATTGATTTTAAACTGAGGGAAATAGATGCATACCCATGGTGGACTTAAGTAATTTATACCAAGAGAGAAAGACTGAAGGGGAGATCCTAATAAGCCCAGACTAATTAACTCAATAGCAGTTATCCATGTGCCGCATTTCAAGTATTCATGGCCTTAGAACAGGTCTTCTCAGAACAGGTCTTTTCTTATAATTTGAGCTCTTTTCTACAGAAACATAATTGCGGTTGTCAAGAAAAGCCTGTCTAGAAGCTTTTCAATATGACAAAAGAGGGGCAGCCTATCTGAGAATTTTTGAGCTTTGATTGCACACAGTCTTTATGAAAAACTGTCTGTGAATAGCAGGAGATGAGACTGCAACTCATAAAGCTGAAAACAGAAAGACAAGGTCATGTGTTTTATGTGTTTTATCTTCACATGGAAATGAAATAAAACTAAAGTAATAAACAGTAAAATAAAAGAAATAAATACATTTTGTTTTAAAAAGTTAAAGGCTTTATAGTCCACGAAGGAGAACAAAGGACAAAAACAGAGGATAAAAAAACAACAACTGTAAATCGTAAATCACAGTTTCTGGGCAGGTGACTTGTAAGCTACAATATTCTCTTTTTCTTCTTTTTTTGGTTGGGATTTGCCAAAAAGGTGAGGTACAAACCTACAGGGATCAAGGCGTACAAAATATTAAAGTAGAAATTCAGCCATAAAAATGGTGTTTGCAGTCAAATCACTTCATAAAAAGATTCCCACACTGGCCTTTCAATATGGATTTTCTACTCTAGGAACACTAAGCACATGGCAGGGGTATTACAGACACTATCTGATATTTGGAAAATGTTCTGGGATTGATGTGCTTGTATTTTGCTGGCCTGGCACTTGCTTTTGCTGTGTGATGTAGCCTCGACTTTGGAGGATATTCCTTTATATCCCGAGAGCTAAGAGGTATCAACATTTTACAGCAGGCAGAGTGTGTCCACTAAAAAAACATTACATCACCACATGACTCATTGGGACCTAAAAAGAGAACAAAACAGCCCGAGGAAGGTGCACAACATTAAGATGAAAAGAAACAAACAGCTATATGGATGAACAATCAATGTGTATTTCAATCAATTTAAACCTGAAACAATATACTGTACATTTAAAGAGATTGTTAACTCTAAATTTAAAATTCGGTCATAATTTACTCACCCTCGTGTCATTTTGAACCTATATAAATCACTTTCTCAGACAGACAACAAATGATGGCAAATGTGAGGTGAGAATTACCAATATTTTTGCACTGAAACTATTCTTTAAACACTATTTCTGTAAAATGGACGGTTATGAATAATCATGTACAAAATAGTTATTTTAACCCAATAACATAATTATTTACATTGATTAGCCCCAGAAAAAGTGCTATACTCTCCTTTTGGTGGTCATTTGTTTTGTGTAGATACATTCATTATTCATTTATTTTACCATGGTGATGAATCAGCGAAGGGTAATGTTGCTTCAAAGCCAATTTAAAGGTTCAGTGCGAATCCCACTAGTGAAGAAATGCAACAATCAAATCCGAATGTCGGAGAAAGTGGAAAGGTGGCTATGTCTTTGTGGTCACTCTTCACTTTTATTATGAATGGAAAAGAGCAGCTTGGACATTATGCTAAACATCTTTTTTTTGTGTTCCACACAAGAAAGAAAGTAATGCAGGTTGGGAGGGTGACTGAATAATGAATATTCCGTAACATCAATGACAGACAGCTTTCCAGGCATGACAAAAGCTGTTTATATTTATGACTAACTAGATATTAATAATGTATGAGAACAAACACGATACAAAATGTAACCGCCAGAAACAGTACATGTCTGCACATGAAAAATGCTCTATTAAAACCTGTGACTCAAAATATAGTCTATGTCATCAGCCAAAGTAACAAGGGAGCAAACCTAACATTATTTCTATTCCAGACCTCTCACTGTTTTCTGGCTATGGCTATCAAACGCAACATATGTTGTCACAGTGAACAGTGCAAGAAATCTTCAGAGCTTGATTCAGTCGGAAATCTTCCAGAGCTTGTTTATATTGAGTGTCAAGCCGACTGTTTCAAGACCTGTAAACTACAGCCCCACATGGACCTTTTAGAGGACAGTCTACAAGTAAGTCTCTTATTATCAAGCTCTCTGCTGTTTGGGAGATGCTAACAATCAGATATCAATGCAACAGCGACTCTGGATTGGAGGAGCTTTGTCTAATGAGGTCATCTGGTAGTTGTGTTGTTTTACTATTCATTTTCAAGTCTTAATTTACACAAGTATTTGGAGCAAATTTAAAATTCCAGTCAGTGCATTGCTATCACAGTTATTTTTTTTTTTTTGCACTGAGTACTTACATGCGTTTAATGATTATCATACCATACCAATTCCCTCCAGCCCGTCCCGAACAAAGATTCCCATCTGTGGACCAGACAGAGGTTCTCAGAAAACCATAAATTCTTGTTTTAAACCAAACTCACTCATCATTAGGCAAAAAAAATCACCTTTAAATATTCCCTTGTCTATTCCCCTCGGCACCTCTTGGAATGGGGCTGGAAACGTATTTAAGAATAGTATACAAATTATTGCTAAACTTGACAGTCAGAGTCCTATGAATAATAGCATGAAGAGGAGAGGGAGGGAAAGGTTGCGTGAAGGTGAGAGGCATTAATTTGCTTTTAAGCTTATGGGAGATTCTTCTATGCTCCCTGCGCTTACCCACCCACTGTAAAGATACAGCACCACTCCTAGTGCCTGTGACACAAGCTCATTAGCATCTCACCCTACATCAGGAAAATGACTACCTTCCATGGGTGGATCATTATACCGCGTTATAGGGAATACCTTATAACCATAAATGTGGGGAAAGCATGTGCAATAAAGGCTCCAGATGGCTTTTTTTTTTGTTCCCGAACATGAGAATTGGCTTCCTTGTCAAAACAGGGCACAATGAAACGCGGAGTCGTACAAATCAGGGATCCAAATGATTGATTAATTGCATGACACTTGACAGCAGGAGTGCGATAACATTGTCTGAAGACCTCTTATTCGCAGATAAAATAGAGGAAAAAGCCATTTTAGAGCCCAGAAACGAGTCACGTGGTCGTCGCCACACACTGTTTTTCATTCATACTGAAATATTTAGCACTTGAGTTGAATGGCTTTGATCAGTATGGAAGATCAGATAAGAATCGTGGGCCTGAAACCGCTCTAGCATTATCTTGATGTCCTACGCTTCAGTTGCGTTTTGATTTAGCTCAGTGTGCTCATACTATGCACCTTTTTTAATTTTACTAGACCTTGTTTGTGGCTGCTCATTTATAGTGGTTCCTATGCAGGTACATTTAAGAGTGTTACATCAAGAGCGCTTTAAAGAGTACAAAAAGTAGACAGCTCACACTAATCTCAATTTACATTACAACACGGATTCCTAATCAGGTGGATAAGTGGTGTTAAAGGGTTAGTTCACCCAAAAATGAAAATTATGTCATTAATGACTCACCCTCATGTCGTTCCAAGCCCGTAAGACCTCCGTTCATCTTCGGAACACAGTTTAAGATATTTTAGATTTAGTCCGAGAGCTTTCTGTCCCTCCATTGAAAATGTATGTACGGTATACTGTCCTTGTCCAGAAAGGAAATAGACATCATCAAAGTAGTCCATGCGACATCAGTGGGTTAGTTAGAATGGTTTGAAGCATCGGATATACATTTTGGTCCAAAAATAACAAAAACGACGACTTTATTCAGCATTGTATTCTCTTCCGGTTCTGTTGTCAATCCGCGTTCAGTGACGCTGCTGACGTGTTATTAACAACAGAACCGGAAGACAAAACAATGCTGAATAAAGTCGTCGTTTTTGTTATTTTTGGACCAAAATGTATTTTCGATGCTTCAAAACATTCTAACTAACCCACTGATGTCGCATGGACTACTTTGATGATGTCTATTTCTTTTCTGGACAAGGACAGTATACCGTGTATACATGTTCAATGGAGGGACAGAAAGCTCTCGGACTGAATCTGAAATATCTTAAACTGTGTTCCGAAGATGAACGGAGGTCTTACGGGCTTGGAACGACATGAGGGGGAGTCATTAATGACATAATTTTCATTTTTGGGTGAACTAACCCTTTAACAGTACTGAGAAATTGAGGTACTGTACTGCATCAAAAATGAATTCAAAAGTGTCAAACACACTTGCGTAAAAAGGCTGCACTTTATATTTTAAATTGAAATACATTTTATTGGATGTTTTAAAGTTAGTTTAATTAAAATTATTAAACCCCTACACTGTGTTGAAAACCCCTGTAACACCTTAATGTTCCCGGTCAAAAATGACAAAGATTGCTTGTTATGCTATATTACCACCAAATATTGGATTCAATCTTTTTTTTCAACTTGTTTTCTTAAAATTAGGACAGGTTTTGTATTACTTTTTGGAACTGATTGTTCATAGGCCTCATCGATCTGAGCTTATGCACCTCGGTTTTTTAGTGGATAAATCTGTCAATATTCAACAAAATATGGGGAAAAAAATCATTGTTTTTCACACTAGTGTACTTTAATGATTAACCAGGAAGTTTGTTCTGAAAATAATTACCAGCCTACAAAATATAGTTTAACAAGGTGTAGAAAAAAAAACCTTACAAAGTACAACAATTTTGGGAAGCAGTTATACCCTGTGTGAGAAAGTCAGTACGTTTTAGCCCAATGCGATAAAATTAACTAACATTTTCAGGGAAAAAGAAAATCCTTTCCGGGTCAAAATGACCCGAACACAAGGATTAAAGCGACTTTTTAGTGAGAGACAACAACGTAATCTCATTAGTATTATGTATCCATATGTAAAATGTGGTTTGATCACTTATAAAATATCTACAAATAAATATTTATAGAAATATCTATACAATTAAACAAATGATACAATATAATAAATTATTGTGACTGTTCATTTATCTTATTATGTATTGTTGAATTTGTACTTAGTAAAATTTTGTAGATTTGAGGAAAACGGATTAATTAAGTAAAAGCATTAAGTTAAAAGTGCAATACTTCAATTGAAGTATATAAATTCCCAAAATATTTTCAGTATAAAATAATTACTCAACACCCCTGTGTGGATAAAGACCGATTTGAACAGTGCAACCGCGAAATCATGAATATCTTTAGTTAATAAATGTCATAATTAAACAAAACATTTATATTCGATTGCTTCCAGTAAATCCATCTCACAAAAATAAGAATCCTTTGCATCTTGCATGCTCTAAATTAGACTCGCTACAGAAGGAAATTAGGTGAAGTTTGAAGTTTTCTCCAGGAGTTCCTCTGAGAGCCATAAGAACCAAGAAACATGAGAGAATTATTAAAAAGCACAATCTATGAACTAAATGACCCCTCAGTGCCAAGCTGCCTCTCCAGCACGATCAGCAGATTACCTCTACCTGAAGAACTCGGAATTCTTTCACTTCCTATCACAAATTACACAATAATGGCAGAAAACCAGATTATACTTGATGCTTCTATGTCACGCTGAACGTGGTTGTTGTATCGTGTAACGTTAAATGCAATAACCAAGCAACGGCAAAAAGCAAATCATTTGAATCCTAATGGCTGCCATTCTGTTATATAATATCGAGCTTTCTCTAGGCAGAGCTTTCAAAAAATTAAGAGGTTAAGCTATGTAGTCAAGAGGCTAATGCATGGAAAAAGCCTTTGGACCCTAGCTGAACTAAATCCAGCGCGCACAGTGACACCCCATTAACAGGATGGAGGACACCAGGAATGCCTGAATCCGTACGCTGAGCAGATTTCCAGGTGGACGGGAGTCAAGCGCCACGGACTCCTGGTTAACTGCACTCTGCCACTTTCACTGATTTGACAAATGATTCTATATCAAAGGGCTGCACACACATTTGACTTAATTGATTAGACAGCATGTGGCGAAATCCCTGATTGGTTTAACTAAAAGAGCAGGAAACGTGCCATAGTTTTTTTTTAAAAAGGCAAGCACTTTGTGGTGACAAGGGGGGGAAAAATAGTTCCTGCCTTCTTTTAAGTATGACTGATTAATATTGAAATCTGTATGAAAAATGAGACAAATTAATCTTGTTCTAATGTCATAAATCATCTAATCCGAGTGGGTTTACAGCTGTAATTTCAGAGGTTAGGATTTCTTTCATCTCTTCATTAGTCGGGTCAACCACAGACAGAGGACCTTGTGAGGTGCAAGTCTATAAACGCGTTACCCTGTGCGCAGACCCCGCTTTAATACGGCCGTAAAAAACCAACATGTCTGCCAATTAAAGAGACACCACATTAACACTGCTTCTGTAATTACAGACAAGAGCACGACCGAAATAAACCGAATGGGGGACCACAAACACTTCTCTGGAACAAAAAATAGTAGAGATGTTACCCGAGCTAGTCATTGAAAGGCAAACAGATCATCTGATGATTAGAGATGGAAATGGTAAATAATTTAACAGTTCTGATTCCATTAACAAATCTTTTCGTATACTTTTAAGGAAAAATAAGCTCAATTGACAAATTGCTAAGGTAATTTCAATTAAAAAAAATGATTCAAAACAATTATAAAAAAAGGTGTTCACATTTCAGTCTTTCTAGAGGCGACATTAATTATATACAAAAATTTGGCAACAACAAACACTACTGCTTACATGTTTTTACAAAGAACTATCTTATGCTCACCAAGGCTGCATTTAATTAAGCAGAAATACAGTAAAACTATATATATATATATATATATATAGATATAGATAGATATATATATATATATATATTGTGAAATATAAAAAAAAAAAAAAAAAAAAAAGTATTTCTTGTGATGGTAAATGATTCCAGTCTTCAGTGTCACATGATCCTTCAGAAATCAGTCTAATTTGCTGATTTGGTGCTCAAGAAGTATTGATCATCAATTAAAAAAAATGCATCAATTTGTAAAAAAAAAAAAAATTCAGGATTCTTTAATGCACAGAAAAAAAAAAGCATTTATTTTAAATACACAGGGGTGCATATAACTTTTTTGGTCAGGTTCTCAAGGGAGCACCTGGAGATCCTGCTTGGTACTCACACTTTATACAGCACACTTATCAAGCTGTTTTCATCAATTTCCTCCTGACTGCTCTCCTCACTATTTTCTTTTCTCTCAAACATGACAGATGATGTTTTTTTTTTGTTTTTTTTTGTATTCACAGTAATGACAGACAACAGCAGGAATATTAGGCTGCTGTCACTTTACGACCGAATGCACGGACCGAATATACTGACACATGTCCGGTTTCTTTCTCAACTGTTCACTTACGATATAGCCAATAGAATACTTGCCAAGACGGGTATTTTGATATAATTTTGTTATGTGTCCGTTCAAGCACAAGTAAACGCGAAAGTAAAACTCTCCGTCGCGAGTCCAGATTTCCGCCTCTTCTTCCACATTTAAAATCATTTGAATGTGTAAACTAGCAAGACAAAACACATCCAATTGATAAACTTCAACTCTATGGTTAAATTTAGAAGTTAATCCGCGAATCACATACGTTCTGGCGTTGAACCGTGCGGCCTGGTCCGTACAGATCACGGATCAACTGCGATCCGTTGCACTGCACCCATAATAATTAATGAACACACTTATTATCATGATTGCTATCTTACTAGAGAAAAAAAAAAAACAGTAAGTAAATGTGTCCCTGTCCCCAAAAATGTTGGTACTCAACGTCCCTCCACGTTTTCTGCTGCACATCATTTGTTTTACCATGCATGCGCCCCAGTTATGTGCACCCCTGTAAATAGATATATTTTGTAAAATTATAAATGTTTTTTTAAGTGTCACTTTTGATTAATTTAATACATCCTTGCTGAATAAAAGTATTAATTGCTTTCAAAAAACCTTTTAGGCTAGTGCACTTCATTTATTTGATAAAATACTTCTGACAAAACAAAAAAATCAAAATAAAAGAATGTGTGAAAACTGTAAACAGAATCGAACATCATTTTATCTAGGTATTTTATAAACTGGTGAAAAAAATTAGAATAAGAACCTGTTTTCATTTGCCAACCCAACTGACGATGAATCAAAAAAGCTATAAATATCCTTAAAACACATGCATGGACACACAACCTGCTGCACGGCAGACTCGGAGAGTTAGGCGGCCGGTGTACCTTTTTTTTCTTTTTGACATGAACATGCTGTGCTTGCTAGTGACAGGCTCAGCATAGCCCTTCACCCAGAGGTCACAACTGACCTTTCCGATTGTGAGTTTTTCCAGATCTACTACATGTTTGTCTGAAGATGTATGCCAAAGCATCCTCAGGCTCCACACTGAGACGGCGGTATGGGTTCGGGCATTTTGCTGCTTGTCTTCCAGCATCACGCCTACTCCCTCCTGACTAGCGTATGAATGCAGAGCACACTGCCTTGAGTTTTGCATGCTACGAAGCTTAATTGCTGCATGACTAGCCTGTTGTTGCATGGCTGGAGGGATTTCCATTTATTATCTGGTATGAATCATTTTTAAGATGTGCTTATTCACCACCGGTTTCCCCAAGTACAAAACACCATTTTGAGTAGGATGTGGAGGAGTGCGCGGTCACAAGGTCCAGTTTCAGAGCGTTGACAGGGAGAGAGCAACAACACCCCTCCCTCCCGCAGATGGAATATGTGTCTGTGTTTGCATGGAGGGGTATGTTGGTCGCAGCATGCCCAGATCAGGCAGCTCGTGCCAGGGTTCTGCATGCATTGCGTACAGGGAAGGAAGGGTCAAATTCTGTACTCCATCTGCCATCTGCTTTGGCGGCTCGACGGGGAGGCTCTGCGATGCGACGCCTGCTAGGGTTAAATCAAAGCCTTGATGAATGGTGTTTAAATACCTGCAGAATATCAGCCTGGTCGTACGTTGAATCGGCAGAGCAGACGTGCCCGCTGTAATGTCAGACAAATGATCACTTTCCTCAAGCCGGGGCCACTTCATCAACGTTAAGCGCTGAGGTGAGCCTTCCTTCACGTTCTGATAGGAGGTTTGAAATTGGGACTCTCTCCACTTTCACTACTGACCTATTGTGAATCGCAGTGGCTGGAATGAATTACTGCTGAGAGGACAAACGCATAATGTAAGATATTATTGGGGAATTTAACAATGCTCAGGCCTCAGGGACTCTCACAATGTAATGTATGGCCTTTGGAGTACAATTGCTATGGAAACTAGAAGCCCTGGGTGACCAAGTTGCCCACCCACACGGACAGCCGTTAATCATCTTCACTCCAATACTGGCACAGCAGAATTTGGCCAATGTGTCAAGCAGCAATTATGTATACTTAGTGTTCTCTCCACCCCCCTCGGCTTCGCTCTCTCTCGTTCTCCCGCCATCCTTCTCTTCGCCTCTCCTTTCCATTTAATCACGGAGCTTTTAAAAGCTCTCTGTTCATTAGCTCCCTTTCATTGTGAATGCATACAATACTAGCAAAGAAAATAGGAACGGTCTTAGCGCCACACAGTACGACATTCCTATTATAGAAATCATATCTAACCGTTTAGCCATTATACTTTCATTCGGAGCTGAGTGACACGCCAAATTACTCCACTGCTCCATTGCTTTCTTTGCATATTGGTTTGTGCAGATCACGGGCGCTAATGGGAACCGACGAGACAGAGATTATGTTCTGCTGGTCGCGGGGAAACGTTAACGCCATCACAAATCGGTGGCATCCCTTCATTACCTCCATCCAGATCAGCTGTTTCAAGGAGAGCTGACAGCAACATGGGAATTGCAACGCTCTCCATATTTCAAGGACAAAACGCTGCAGCCTGGGTGTCGAGCAGGTGAGTTTGAGCGCATCAGCACTGTATAGAACGTGTTATTAGAGGTGATCTCGACAGGGGTGAAGCACGTAGGCTCGTGTGAAGGACGGGTCAGCAATTAGAGCCCTGTTGTGTGCCGAGAGGTTCAGGACAAAGCTGATTGCCTTTTCATACATCTCACAATGAGCACTGGGGAGATTTGTATAAATATTTTGCAGCTTTCCCTTGCAGCTTCAAGTCACCTTTGATGGCAGTTGGTATATTAGGGGTTGTCGAATTGGACCACTTGCTGACAGGCTGTCAGATGTGCCCATGCCTGCCTTTGACTGACTTTTTTTGTGAGGTCTTTACTCTTGACCTGCCAAGTCAACCAGAAGAGGAAATGAGCACTTTGGCACATTTGAGGTTAGTGGACTGACAATAGTGCGAGGTTTGGCAATATAACACATTATTGCGTTTCTCACATAGGACGCGTGAAAAAACTGCTCAAAAGCAGAGGCAGCCAGCTTTCAAGCAGGATAATATACTTTCTTTTTGTTCCTCTACACCAAGAATACGACTGATTCTTGTCACTGTTTTGGTAAATCCTGAACCCAAAAGCATGAAATCACAGATAATTCGACATCTTGTAGCAATATTACGGTTTAATTCAGGGCCTTGTTTCCAACCTGAGATAAGACACAATAAAAAGGAAATATCTGCTGTCATGCCTCCTTGCTCTAGTACATGGTGGTGTGGAGAAAAAGAAATGTTGTTCTATTTCAACGTATCCAAGCAAAATAAATAAATATATACATTTTGAAATATTCAGAGAATAAGATGATCTCCCAGATAAAAAAAAAAGTGTATATATCAACAGTTCTCAACAGGTTTTGCTTTAGTCCACAAACCAGGTGAGGACCCAACCCAGTAGCAAAATCACATAAAAGTAAAAAAAAAAAAAAACTGTCATTGAAAACATCATCAACATTTGCTGAATCTCAATTTAATGTTTTAGGGATGCACAATACATTGATATCATATCGGATCTGTTTCAGTGAATATTTGATAGATCCAATTGATATTGGATAATTATTGGATATTTGTTTACTTTGCCATTATCTTAGTTAATGTTAATCTTTCAAGACACTGGTAATTTAATAACACTTAATTGTATTTCTAAAATCACTAAATAAATATCCAAATAAAATCAATCATTTGAAAACATTTTAAAGGGTATTTTTGCATCACCAATTTGTAATTTATTTATACCGATTAGTAGTTAAACCCATGACCTTGGCACCATGCTCTGCTGTTAGAGCTAGAGGAATGCTCAATTGAAATTGAAAACAAAACACAGCCTTTGATGTTAAACAAAAGACACATTTCCACATTGTTTTTCCTTCTCTGTGTGTATTAGAACAGTTGAGAACCAAAGCTTTACGAAGGTGCAGCATGCTGCAACAGCTTTATCACATAGTGAAAATACAATGCCTCTAATAAACAGAACCATTAGCAAGACAGTGACTTACCTTGTGAGGGCACGTGGTTGGGACAATAGAGAATGTTTTATCTGGGGTCTGGCTCTGGTTCTAGAAGAGAAACAAATCACTCTGTGTTAGTAGTTTTAGTAAGAATAAAACTGTTGCATCCAAGCACAGTTCCTATAAATTGCATGTTTCGTAATAAGGCAGAACAAAGTGACCTATTATGTACACTTATTCTGAAGAAATAGAAAAGCCAATTGAGTGAATAAAGGTTAAGGTCATCAATCTGCGCTGGTGGAATATACAGCCAACAAATGGCTACAGCAAAACTTCTCAATGCATGCCTATTCCTGCGCTCCAAATACCGAAAACACAAGCACATAGCACAGGCTTCATAACATATGCAAAGGTTCTCAAACAGGATTTCATTAACCAATTAGCATATTGTAAATATGGTGCTACATCAGACTGATACATGAAAACCAACACTAAAAAGGTTGCACGTAGGTAAGTCAACAAGGCAACAACAGATGGTCCTGCTGTTTGCGATTATGCATGATGCAGGGCCTCTGCACACTGACAAAGGCAGCGTAGGGGGAAATGACCATCTTCAAGTGACCTCGCATACATATGAGGAAAAAGAATTGGTCGAGCCAGCACAGCGGGGGACACACTTTTTTCCCTAATACTTGAGGGACGCCTAGTTGATTCCTAGCAGGTGCTGCCAGTCATTCTCTTACACCCAGTTATCTTCTTTTTGTAGAACTAATGCTCTCTGACACTATTAATGGCTTCCTTATGGTATCGCCAAGAGAGATGAAACATTGAGCGGTCCAGACTTCAACATCTATATTTCATCAGCACTTAGAGTAGTCAGCATCGGCTGTGTGGTAACCTCACTTCACACCCACTGTCGGGTAAAAGACAAACACTGCATGGTCAGCCCTAGGCGTCTGAAATAATAGAAAGGAGTTTTGTGTGCCACTCTTGCAAAGAGGAAATTCTAAAGAGACACAGGTTATACAATTTTTTTTTTTTTTAAATGCGCAATTGACCAATTAAGGAATCATTCTTCTCCTCTTCAACCTGGCTCGTACACTCCTGGAGACAGTTTTTCCTTCAATGAGCTAGTTTTAAACAATACATGATATTGTAATCTGAGCAGAGCTGGCACAGGAACTCAAGTAGGGGAGGACTAATAAAGAACACGTTCTCCTGGTTGCAAGGGCAACTCGGAGGACACAACATGTTTATTCAGGAGAGCCGCTGTCAGCATCACTCGCATTGACCCATGTCTGCTCTACTTTGGTCAGTCAAAACATCTATTAAGCTCTGTTAAGAACAGTACAATTTGAACTCAATTGCAGCACATGAAACATGAACAACAGTGCTATTCTGATTGTGAGTGTGATATTTTATACAACATTTGAATATAAAGTAAACAAGTTAATATGGAGTAAGACACATTTATCTCTAACGTCACATCTCTAAGCAACACACATTAGCGGTGTTTAATAGTTCCTGAATTAATCAGTGAACTGAATCGGGTGAATGATTCAATGACTCGCTCCTGAATGAATCAGTGCATTTGAACAAATCAATCCATACATTTCCAAACCGCTGGGATGCTGGAGCCTAACCCAGCACCTAAACCAGCCCGATCAGAACAATTGAATGAGTTGAGTGAATTATTCAATGACTCATTCCAGAATGAATCAGTGTAGCTGAATGAATAGGTTGAGAGAATGGATTGATGACTCAGTCGTAAAGATCGACAGTTGTTTGATTGAACAAATCAGTTGACTGAATGATTCAATGACAGTATGACACATACTGGCAGTTTGGAATGTGCAAACACAGACAAGCAGAGTTATACAAACAGTTAAAAGGCCAACATCAAGATTCGTTTTTAAAGTCGGAGAATCTGTTTTGTGGCAGACTTGCTCATTTTATTATGGTAACTGTAAAATGCAGAATAGAGTGAATAAGTGTTCCAATCTGTTTTTGTGTGCATTGCTTGGCTTCTTTTTCATTGGTGGAGAAAAATATATAATGAATAATGTGTCAATTGTGTCTCAAATGGAAGTCGAGGATCGTTCAACAGAACTTTTGTATACAAGCGATATCAAACCTGTAGAACTGCATATCAATTACCCTCTGGATTTGTGCCGACAGCCTAATCACAGTCGTGCTGATATCCAGAACAACACCTTTTGCTGGCCTGATGTTGTTTTAATAAAGGCAACAGTTATGAATTGAAAACATGTTGAAGAGAAGAGAAAGGAATCTCTTTGGAAAAATTGCATTGGTGTTAATGCTTTATTTCCTGTTTAATGTTTTGCTCAGCCACGGTTAATTATTTAATATGACAGGTATGCTTTGCGGAGTGTATTAACTTGTCCTGCATGTTTAAATAATATATGATCCCATTAAAATCTGACATAGACGACAGACACACACGCCACTGGGGCTTTATTCATTTGCAGGTACACAGGCACCATTATGAGGCAGAGTTGACCCAGTGTGTTCGATTGAATGGCCTTTCTGTAATGTGCAGCGAAATTATATGTTGCACTGAAAGCCTAGGCTATGCAAATGCTACATAACTGCACTGCAACAAGCTGATGACTTCAGTGCTCTGCTGTTATTTTGGAGAGCGGATAACTCAGTAAAATAAGTGCGGATGGAGGGAATGGTTTTCAAATGGTTGCTTTCTTACAAAAGAAATCTTGGTACTGTATCTCCTTCCTTCTCAGCTCTCTCCATAATTCATGCGGCGCCAGTAAACTTGTGAAAGCAAAATGTGATTTTGTCAAGGTTGTGAAGTGCAGTCAAATATACATGATGAAAAATGCCAGATTGAAGGCAAATTTATTATCTCTTCTCATTAGGTGTTACATCTCTGCTTCACAGTACAGAGACAAATTAGTTTTTATCGAGAAGCCAAATTGCTAATATTAAACCTCTCTGCTGTTCCTCCCCAAAACAAGCCATGAAAGTGATTTCTTCACTTCAGTCTGCTGAATGTTTTCCTCTCCAAATGCTAGTGGAGGGGGGAAGAGAGCAAGCGGTAGGCTGCAAAGAGCCGTAATCTCCTTGCCAGCAGTGTTGAGGCTGACTGACGTTCAATGTGCCATCGCTATAAAGGGGTGCTCTTTGAAACGACAGCCTCCCACAAGTGCATCAAGACACCAAGTCTTCTTGCTCTTGGTGTGCTCATTTGCTAAGCAGTGTGAAGCCCCTTCTTTTAGACTGGTCTTGAGAGCTGGAAGAAGTCTCAATTAAACCTTTGTAATGAGTTAGAGGCACAGGTAAACTGAGCCTGAGTTTGGCACTACAACTGCATCAGTCTGCGTATGGAAAACAAGGTCCTCTGAATTATGTGACGACAACAAGCACAGCAGGTGGATCCATAGAGATCCATTTTTTAACAATGAATAATTGTTATTTCAAATCTTAATCTGCCTTGCTGTATGCGCAAATGAAAATAAAATACACTACCTTTCAAAAGTTTGGGGTCAATAATTTATTATTATTATTATTCAGCAAGGACACAATGAATGAACAAAAGTGACAGTAACATTTATCTGACCAAAAATATTTCTATTTCAAATAGATGGTTCTATTCATCTAAGAATCCTGACAAAAATGTATCGAATTTCCAAGAAAGTATTGAGCAGCACAACCTAACATTGAGAAAAGAAGAAAGACAAAATCTTCATATTTTGACTTCATATTCAATGATTTCGGAAGGATCATGTGACACTGAAGACTGGAGTAATGACTGCTGAAAACTCTGCTTTGCCATCTCACACACACACACACACACACACACACACACACACACACACACACACACACACACACACACACACACACACACACACACACACACACACACGTGAACAAAGCTGAATTTTCAGCAGTCATTACTCCAGTCGTCAGTGTTCTTTCATTCTCAAGCTGAGCAGTGTGTTGTGTGTGTGTGTGTGTGAGTGTGTGAAATCAACCATTTTAAATTGTAATAATATTTCACAATATTAGTGTTTTTACTGTATTTTTGATCAAATAAATGGAGCATTGGTGATTTTCAATGTATTATTAAAAAAATCTTTCAATAATCTATTATGATGGTGGTATGTAAAATCTGTTACCATCATACATTTTTTTCTCAGTGTAAACTATAAACTAATACAAATATCTCTATTGTTACCTTGTTACCATGATAATTACTGAAATATCTGCATTACATTTGCTTTCTGAAAAGCAACTTGTAGTTTTACAACCTTTAAATTAGTCTATAAACTGACAACCATTACTTTATATCATGACATTTTCTATAACAATGGTTTAATATAGCTTGAAATGGAACAATGCCGTTTATTAGAACATAAAACTCATTAGTTTTCTATGCAAAAGTCTTAAAAAACAATTACTTAAAAAAAATCACCATTTTAACATGGTATGATAAAGGCACTTTTTTCATAAAATGACCCAGGTATGCATGACTGTGTTTATCAGTATAAAAAAGCTAAAACCTGTTTCGCTCATAAGCGCTGTGGGCAACGTAATAGTCGAGATCTAATTTGGAATGATATATTTTTTTATTTACTGTTGCCAACAAAGATAAAGCAAATTGTGTCACATACACACAGCTAGTTTAAGAAACACAGCAACGCAAAACGCTCTCTCACACAGACACTACTGTATCCTTAGGCCATAATGAGCCTGCTATGTGTTTTAAAAGGATTAGCTGCATTAAAAATCACATTTCATTCTCAAGCTGAGCAAAACAAAGCAGTTCATAGCAAACATGTTCATTTATTACTGCTTCGCATGGGTTTAAATACAAGCATGAATATTTCATCACAGCTAATCTAATCTGGTCGTGCTCTTGCGTGCATTTATTATGACACCTATAGAAAATGACAGATGTACAGTACCGGTCAAAAGTTTGGAATAAATAAGATCCTTTTAATGTTGTTGAACAATTCGCGTATCATATGCACGCGAAAACTGCGTATCAAAAATAGCAAAAACAATTTTTGGCGTATAAATGGCACGAGAAATAACAGTCGTTGTATAGATACGCATCTCAAGCTGACTAGCTGAAAACGTTACTGTAGCTATACCCACTAATCGACATGTTATTTCCTTGAAAATAAATTCCAGCACAGCGCTACAACTAGCATAATGAAATGACCCTTCACAATAGAGAACGCTTTAAAAATTAACTCTGTTAGCAAGCAATTTATCTGTTCTATAATATACTTTACACACCTGTTGTCCGTTGTCACATCTGGTGTCGCTTTTACAAAATGTATAATCCCTCAGTTCATGCCATCTCCGAAAAGCCAAGCCAATGTTGATTCTCGTTTTATAACGAGAATTGCGGATTGTCTTTTTGCCAGCAGAATCTCCTCTTTTTTTTTTTTTACGGGTGATTCAACTTTTCTCTATTTACGGATATGACAAGACACGCATGGACGAGTGAAGTGTGTACAGTAAGCAATTTCCTGTGAAAACCATCCTGTCAGGTCTAAAATATAAACACTTATAACAGGTTTACCATAGTGAATCAGCGTAAGACAAAAACATGTTTTGGAAGAAGGATTGATGATGCATTGACTCATTATTTAAATGCAGTTATAATTTTGTACCTTTTAAAGGAAGTGTTTTTATTTGAATACATTTTGAAGTGTAATTTATTCCTGTGATGCTAAAGCTGAATTTTCAGCATCATTACTCCAGTCTTTAGAAATCAGAAATGATTCTAATATGCGAGTTGGTGCTTAAGAAAGGTAGTAAGATAATTATAATAATCATACTTTTGTTCATAAAAGGATGCATTAATGATCGAAAGTGACCGCAAAGACATTTATAATGTTACGAAATACTCAAATACTTGAAATTTCAAATAATTATGTAAAATAATTTGATTAATGAAATTATTAATAAGCACCAATTCAGCATATGGAAATGATTTCTGATGGATCATATGACACTGAAGACAGTAATGATGCTGAAAATTCAGCTTTGGCATCAGGAATATATTATATATATTTCAAAATATATTAAACCAGAATTTTTTTTTCATTCATTTGAAATTGTAATAATAACTGTTTTACTGTAATTTGAATCAATTAAATGCAGTCTTCAAAATCATTAAAAATTCCAAACTTTTCATAGGTATAGTGTATATGCAACGCCACCAACAAATGACCCAATCAGTCGTTGCCGATGCAGTAATGTTTATTATAAAACGGTTAGTTCCAATCCTTGATTCTGATTGGTCAATAGCTGTGCTTTATTCACGATAAAACACGGCTATGACCGCTTCACCCAACGGTTCTATGTATCACTACACAACACCCCTAGCAACCACTCTTAGCAACTTAAACAGATGTTTCATCTCATTGATATTGTTCATTTAAAGCTAGAGCAGAGCATTGTGAGAGATCGAGTAAGCGAGTGTACCTGCATTTACAGTAGACGTAGCATTTTCCTTCAGGTCAGTCCTATATTCATAATAAAAAAATGCGTTTGAATGTCCGCTGCATATTTTGTCCTTTTAACAGTCATGGGGTTTTCCGTGCATAACGTTAGTCATCTGTCAGTTGCGTCTGTCTTCTCCGTGATCACAAGTTCGAGTCCTTTCAAAAGCCTTCTCTACAGACTCACTCACTCACTCACTCACTCATAAAGACAGTCTTTGCCGCCATCTATTGGCGAAATAATATATGTAACTTCTGTTGCTGTTCACGTTCCGGGACTATTTTTTCCAGCGGAAGGCAGGCTTTTAGTGATTTTACTTCATGAAAGTTGCATAGATACATATTTTTCGGCTTTAATATTTTTATTGTGTGGCAACCGTTTTATAAAAGCAATAAGGTACTCGAGGCAAGTGCTGTATCGTGAATAAGTAACGGCTGAAGGGGTTGCAGGCACTCCGCTTCGCGTCGTGCCTAACAACGCCCTCCAGCCGTTACTTATTCACGATACAGCACAGCCTCTCGTACCTTATTGCTTACTCATACATTTAATGTTTGATATTGATGGTGCTGCAACACAGCTCTAAAAGAACCCGCAAATAATTCTGTTACACTCTCTCAGCCAGCCCTCGTGAGATAAAAAGCCTCAGGCTGAGAATTGGCGGGAGCGAGCGCCAAAGTTCTTTTCACCCTAAAAGCAATCTTAAAGAGAAGGTCTGACGTCGTCACATTAACTTGTCTTCTCCGCTACGCACCAGGTGGAGAAGACTCACCGCGATCTCAGACGACTCCCATTTAAACTCACAAACAAGAGCACTATTCACCCAAGGCAAAATAAGGAGCAGGGCTTTTCTGGCAGGCTGACACAGTGAGGATGCTCTGGCCCAGTAACATTCTCCTCACACACTGGGAGACTTTGTACTTGTTACTTCCTGGCTGACACTCAAGAGTACTGAGCGTTAAATAAGTTGCACACCCCTCCCATGCTCTTGATTTTGTTGCCTCCGTTTATGACACATTTTTTAGTCGTGGTTGTTGTAATATGAAAAAGCAAACCAAAGAATAAGAACGAAAAACACGAGGAAGCAACAACAACACCCACATTTCTCTCCAAGGGATTAAAAAAATGTCTGTAATTCACGCATAATCAGATGCTTTTGATCACGTGACTTCCATGTTTTTGATCTTGCGAAGCTTCTGTCCCTAGATCTTAGCAGCTGTGGCACCACATAATGTGAGAACGTGATGACAGTTGTGCAAAATAAAGAGTGGAACAGGCCAAGTTTACAATGGAACAGTCACTACTTAGTTAGTACCCGCTGCAGTTGTCAGATGTGTCTTCCTTAATGCTGTAATACTTATGCATGCAGCATGTCTGCCTTTGGAGTGGGTTCATGGGACACTTATTCTTTTTTTTTTTTCTTGGATTTTTCTTCCTGTTTCCATTTTCGACATCCCCTATTTCTGAAAGAGTAATGGTACAGGGTTTCCAGTGTGAAGCGGGTGCTTCGCACACAACAGTAGATCTGCTTTAAAGTCCCCCGGCACTGCTATCAAAGTGCTTCTTCACAGTTGATCATTAGCAATTTAAAAGCCTTAGGCAACTTGGAGCCCTCAAACTGAGCAGTATAATTTAGCGGCTGCCTCGGCCATACAATCAAAGGACCGTACTGTACATTTATCATATTGGGGGCTTCTACTCCCCCAAAAGAAATAAGGGGAATTTGGGTTTGTGACTGATATGGGGCCTGAATTCAATAACCACGGACCAGACTGTCATACATTTTTTTGCAGACGTATCCAGGGGAGACAAAAAAAAAAAGTTTTATAGTTCTCCAGAATCATTTTCAACAAGTAAGTCCTATTCCGGATAAAATCCACTACGACTCAAAACAATTATTTGATGCTGCTTCAAGGGACGGATGCTTTCAATTTGAGTGGTCCACCTGAAATCATAAGGCGTGGTTTCAGGCACAAACCATCAAAGAGAGACCAAATATCATTTTAATGGCAAAAAAAGAAAAGAAAAACCCTACCGGGCAGTCAAAGTACCCACCTGCCATATACTGAAATAAGTCTTGTCATTCATATCCAGTCTAAATTTATAAATTCAGATATTGGTAGGAAAAAGAGTCATGGCTGTTGTTTCTGGCCTATATTTGGACTACCGGTTTGTGTGGTTTGTAAATTAGCTTTAGTATTGGAAGGGAGGGAAATGTGTACACTGGAATATATCAAATAGAACATCCCAGCACAACAACAACCACACATTTTAACTACATTTGCATTGCCTGAAGCAATACTCTGTGTCTGTGAGGTTCGGTGTTAAAGTTTTAGATAGGTTTTGTTTCTGTGTGTAAATGAAATGCTGCATCAAAGCTGCTTTTACAATGTCATGGCATCAGGATTGGTCTTATTCTCATTTTAATAAATAAAATTCACACCAATTTATGTGAAAAAGGACCTGATTGTCCTTGTTTATAATTAAAGGGATATTTCACAAAAAAAAAGAAAGACAATTCTGTCATCATTTACTCACCCTTGTGTTGTTCCAAACCTGCATGAGTTTCTTTATTCTGCTGAACACAAAAGAAGATATTTTGAAGAATGTTGGTCACCAGACAGTTGACGGAAGCCATTTGTCCTACAATGGAAGTCAATTGCTACAGCCGACTGTCTGGTGACCAATATTCTTTAAAATATCTTATTTTGTGTTCAACAGTATAAAGAAACTCATACAGGTTTTGAACAAGGTGAGTAAATGATGACAGAATTTAAATTTTTGGGTGAACTATCCATTTAATTACCCGTTCCAAACCTGTAAGACTTTCGTTCATCTTTGGAACACAAATGAAGATCTTTTTAACTAAATCTAAGAGCTGTATTGCCCTCCATTGACAGCCTACGCAACTACCACTTTTAAGCCCCAGAAAGGTAGAAAAGGCATCATTCAAGTAATCCATGTGATTTAAGCGGTTTAACCTTTATGAAGCTATGCAAGTGCTATGTTTGCGCAAAAAAAAAATCTCTGAAACACTTGACACAGCACTTCTTGAAAATTCATTAAATTACCTTTTTAAAAAAGTCACTTATTATAACACTGCTATAATATAGTGATGATTGATTTTTCATTTTTGTTGTAGGCTTATTTGGAAATTACCATAGTTGTAGTATGTCACCCTTACTGTTAATGGACATTAGCCCCACTGCTGTTTAGCAAAATGTCCCTTTGCGCCACCTGGCGGTCATTTCACGAACGACTTTGAAATGGGACTGGTTTATTTTTGCCGCGGCGGCTAGCGCAGCGGTAGGCATTCTGGTTGACTACCTACTGTAGTTCAAGGTACATACCCCCCTCAAAAAACATGATAATGACAGTAATTTTAGTGTTTTTCTGCTAGTGTTTGCAAGTCCTTCATAAGCCGCAAATGCAGATGTTGAACTTAAAAGAAAAAAAAAACTTCTGCACCGCTGGTAAACGATAGTCTGCTTTTGCAGGTTTTGTTTCAACGGAATATATAGGCTATATATTAATGGAAAAAAATAGCATTAAAAAGGTTCTGACTTAGCACTTCCAAAGGGTTCTATTTAGCACCAAAAATGATTCTGATACCTTTTTTCTTAAGAGTGTGGAAACAGAATAACAGAAATGGTAACAGCAACCGAGTTAATATATAACCTTAACCTCAATTTTTTTATTTTTTATTGGTACTGAGGTAGATTTTAATATGTTAATCAGAAAACAAATACTATCTTATTTTTGAAAAGACAACTCTGTGAATCCGAAATGCTTTTCCATATCATGAATAAAAACAAAAGCGAGAATAAATGGGCCACCTCCCTCAGACTCCTTAGAGACTGCTTCCTATCCAAAATAAAAGCATCACGAATGTTAGCTTCATGTAAAATCGCACATAGTAAAAACAAAGCGCATCATAATTATGCACAAACATCCTGTACTGAGTCATGTGCACATACAAACCCTGCAGATATTTGATTTGTGCATGTGTGTTCAGCTTGTCTAAACTTAGTTCAGATTGCCAATTTGGTGCGGTGTGTTCTGCGAGTGTTTCTTGGCATGTGCCTGGTGGTGTCTCAGACCAATTTGTCATTCCAAGCTGGCTTTGTGTGTTGCCAGCAGTGAGACCATGGCCACGCACTGATCCTGGAAGCACCGAGGGACGAGGCCAAGTGTTCCACACACTCAACTCTAGGACAAATAAAGGATTCTGCCTGCTGATCCTCGTCTCTGAGGCAGAGGAGCAGAAGAACCAGCTTTTCCCAACTTCTCCTTTGCTCCAGTAAAGAGCTCATCCACTAGAATGTGTGTGACAAGATACAGCTTTCTCTGAATGGCTGTGGAGTCTCTGCAGTGATTTAGTGTCTCATTTCTGAAAATGTTAACTGGTATTTGGTCACACTGAATAATTCATAGCCTTTGGAGATTCATGAAGCAAACAATACTTTTCTTTTGTCTGCGTCTTTTACAAATATTTTGATTCTGGGATAAAACGTGGCACAGAAACTCACAACGTGCCGTGATTGACCCAGCTTTAGCGTGCAGCCTTAATAACTTTGACTTTAAAGCAATGATGGATTTATGTTTTGCTTCATAAAAAGCTTACTATGAGCACTTCAACACTTAGAGGATTTTGATTGCTTTCTTTTTTGGTTTTGTTTTTGAGGCTAAGTGGTTTATAAGCATATTGTTCGGTTGAGTCATCTGTTGCTTAAGCCACAGTCAGTGGAGCAACTCGGCCTGGCTTATAAGATTGAGAAGGAAAAACACTGCGGCCGTATGTATGTCGGGACAAATGACAGCGGATTTTAAAAGCAAACTGATCCTTGATGACACTATAATTCTTTGTTTGTTTCTCCTTCTTGTGAATCCGTGCTCTCATTCCCTTTCTTGATCTGCTAAAAAGCGCTGTATCATAAAGATGCAGCTGTATGAGAAAATGTTGGCAGGCTGATGTATTGTATCTAAATACAGTCATTCTGTGACATTTAACACCACGGTTGCCAGATTAGGGCACTGGATGTCAGAAAGATTCAATTGTGGGAGAAAAGAGAAGTAAAAATGTGAAGTGAAATTGGTAACCTCATATGCAAATTGCAGCCTGTTAACTCAATTACATAGCAGTCAGTCCAAATGTTGGTGTAGATGTGAAATAGTGATCTTTATGTTGAGAACACGAATCCCAATCATTAAGACCTTAATATTTAAACGCAGTGCATACCTGATTATTTCTAATACTGGATATTTTAACCTAAAATGCATGCATTTGTGAAGAGCATGTTCATATTTCAGACGATATGACAGGAATTCAATGCTTTTTGATTAAAGTGCCCCTATTATGCTTTTTCGAATATTGCCTTTCATGCAATGTGTTATATATCTGTTATGAATATAAAAGGTCCTGCCAAAATGTAAAAGATCAAAGTGCACGACAAATAAAGTTATCGTCTTTTAAAAGAAAGGATTGATTCTGAACTGCTGAAACGAGTCGTCAGCAATTCCAGTCTCACTGTTACATACCTACATAACAATGTTACACATTTGCATAATACCCATGATCTTCATTGGCTGCTTGCGAATAACATCTACTTTGGCCCACCCTTTTGATGCTATTTTCAGAGCTGCAAATCCACTTTACATGCACTTCAAAGGCCCAGTTTCCACCTGGTATTAAGATGTGTTTTGGTCGATCGGATCACAAGTGGACGACGCTAAATACCGGTGGAAACAGGGTATAAAACATTTAGAGTTTGTCCACTTTTTCCCACTTTTTGACTGGATTGCTTTCGTAGTGGAAAAGCATGTGGTTGTGGATATGTGTCTCCCTCGTTCACTTGTGATCCGATCGACCAAAATGCATCTTAATACCAGGTGTAAACAGGGCCAAAAGATGAGGACTCACGCTGGAATTGATTCGGAAAAATAGACGCCATCGTTCCTGTTCGTATCACTGTGTATCAAGCACTGAGGAAGCCGAGCTGAAATTCGGATATGGTAATAGGCGTCTACTGTAAGCAGTAGACCAATCACAATGGACTAGGCCATTTGACCAATCAGAGCAGAGTAGGCTCTCGAAGGTGAGGGGTTTAGACTAGAGAGACTGAATCTTCAAATCGTTTTCAGCAGACACTGTGTATTTTCTTTTTTTTTTTTTTTTACTTGGATGTATGTAAACCTATTGTAGGAGACCTCCAAAACAAAATAAGGAACCTTTAAAATAGCATAATAAGGGCATTTTATATATGACTTGAAATGCTCCATTCTACAGGTATTACATTGAATAACCCACGATGTCTTGCAACATACAGTATTATCTCTCTCCTGCCACTCATTTCTTTCTCATTTTCTTTTTGTCTGCACAAAACAGAATTATCTAAATGGCTGTTGTGATGGCGTGGGCTCTAAGGATGGACCAAACGTGCAGTGGCGATTGTGCGCGGCACAAAGGTAAGCCGTTCAAAAAGGAACCTCTGGCAGGCTTTAGCTCTCTAGATTACAGCATCCTCCAGCACTAATAAAGAGGCTGTTTGAAAAGACAATGTCACGTCGTCTCCATTTATGGCTACGTCCTTCATGATGATTAAACCAATTCGAACAGCATGCTCCCCTTAATCCTACAGTTCTACTTAGGGCTATCAAATCAAGCCGTGTGCTCGGTTAGTAACAGGGCTTTCAACACTAACACATGTCAACGCTTTCAACATACATCGCACTTACAAACAAGCGGCGGTCAGCCTGCAGTAACAGGTGTGGTACTTGTATCGCCACTTGCTGAGCACTACAGTTGTAGCGTGATGAACTAATGGGTTTAGATAAGGATAAGAGTAGGCTTTGTGAGCTTTGGTTTTCCATAAAACACAAAGGATCAAATCAGGTTGCTGCTCTATCAAAGGTTACTTGTGGCCAGGGGCGTTCATGGTCCAAGTGTTTGTCGACGAATCTTTGACATGTTTGAGGGCAAACTGTTATATTGATTCATGTTAACAATTTAAAATGTCAAATATTGCTAAAGGTACATTACATTGAATTCAAATGTACATTTCATCAGTTCAAGCATGAGAATCAAATCCATGACCCCATTGTTGCTAACGCCATGCTGTACTGTTTGAGCTACATGAATGTGTAATGCATTTCGGTTTAAAACACAAGGCATATTCTGTGGTTGTTTCTGAAGAGTGAGCCCTCACACATCGTGTTGTGTGAAATACAGACTGAACGGAACATCAAAACATCCCACCACTCTCCCATTTGGTTATTTGGCGTCAAGACACCTACAAAATGACAAAATCACACAAAAATGGTGTTGATCATTGATCGCAATTACAAATTTTAATCTATTGACAGCCCTAGTTAATATATATGGTCTAGGCAAATAAAGTTATTAGGAAGTTTTATATGTTAAAAGTAAATTTTACCTATTGCCCTCATTAATTTCTGACCCTGGCATAGTGTCAAAGTTTTCTGCAAGAAAATCTGCCATACAGAATAATGTATCGAAGTGTGATTTAGGATTTAGGTTGCTCTCAAACAAGGCATCTGTCGTGCCACATAAAACCGTGTATATTCAAAACATAACAGCAACGGAGCAATATAACCTTGTATCCTGTTCTCAATTTTCAATCTAGGTTTTTGAGAATGAATTTACTCTCTGATCTCTCAACAGCTTGAGTGTTCCAGAACAGCAGAATCCAGCGTATTATCTCTGATGATGAAACATCGTTCCGATAAATCCCACCTCCCAAACAGGACACGCGGCAGTAAACCCCAAAACCCCTCACCGCCATCATTCCCCATGTATTTTTTTTCTTGATTATTACAAAAGGAACAATAGAGACTATGTATTAACAGCATGTTGAGATTTATTTGTCTTTGGCTGCACCAGCCAGTGATAGACACAAATCCTTAATCCTCCCCAAGATAATAACTATGTAATCCTCATTCCCAGATGGAGCTGTTTCAGAAAAGACAGTGCTAGCCAAAACCGTGTCTGTCCAAGATCAAGAGAGGTGGGCTCATTAAAATACAGAGCAATTAAAAAAAAAAGAAAAAAAAAGAAAGAAATGGTGCCCATTGCCAGTCGCAACGCATAAACAATATTATCATATTTCCCTCCATATCCGTAATTGTGGAACAGTGAAAAGCTAACCTACAGAGCACTTCAGCATCACCTCAGCCCCCTGATCGACGACCCACACACTCTGCAAGCGTAATGAGCACGCTTCCTGTATCTCTCCATCCTGATGAAAGCTGATGTGAGAGGTGCTTGGCTTGATTCATTTGCTTGACATTATTCAACATTGTAATTAAGAGTCTTGCATCAACACTGCGGCGCACTGATTGTTTTCTGCATCTCGCCGGCTAATAAAATCTAGCTGATTGTTATGCAAATCCATTTAAATAACCAAGATAATCAAAAGACTAAGAGCGAACGCATCACAAATGCTAGGAAAGTGGGTGTCTCCTGATTCCAGTCAGTCTATTAAACACTGTCTGGGAAGTAGTTTTCCCACACCACTGATGCAGTGATTCCAAGTCCATCCAGAAGATGCCTTCCGCTCGCTGCCTCTCCGACTCGATTTTTCACACTCGCTACCCCACATGAGCGCTGGATGTGAAGGAGGGCTGTCGGCGGGCCAAGACGAGTGCCTCTCCCTGCGAGGCAACCGCTGCCAACTGCAGGCTCCAGGCCACCCCTCCCACCTTCCATACAAGCACCCTGGGGAAAGACTGAGAGGAGAATGGCGAACAAGCCATGCCCACCCGTGTGCCATTGTCTACGGGGAGGCCGGCTTGGAGCCCTTGGCTGCGAGTACAGAGTGCTGCACTGGAGTGCTCATTATGGCTCTGTGGGGACTGTACTCCAGGGTATCCAGTGTGTAGCTGAGGAGCTCATTATGGGAAGGCTGCCTCCGAGCCTTTGCACCTAGAGGCATAGAGCCTGGAGAAGAGATAGCAAGAGGAGGGCTGCCAGATTAAACTTAATCAGAGCCACCTGTAGCCAGAAGTGCCTCCTCCTCATCATCATCATCATCATCATCCTCATGCTAGCTGATGTAATTAACGCAATCACTTTTATTTCTCCGGCAAGGCACGGGCCAGAGGCTTAATGAGGACATGTCAGTTCGGATCCCCTGATGTAGATTTTAAACAGAATGTATAATGCCAATTATGCTTTTAGCATGACATATTCCCTCAGTTCTCCTGTTTATAGAGTATTTTATGGGATTTGGCTGGAATATTTTTACAACTTGATCCCGTGGTTGACACTTCAAAGGGAAATATTGAGTGACAAATAAATAAATAAGACATCAGCAGAACAGTGAGTGGATAGGCATTTCGGAATGGTGAGAATGCATTTGATGCAATAATTAATTAGAGAAATATATATATATATGGATTATGAGAATTATGTTAGTGCAAATATATGATATATTTAAAATATTTGATTTTTAAATTATTAAAAAAAAAAAACTCTTATGCTCACCAAGGCAATGTAATACAGTAAAAAAGACAGAAAAAAAGAAATATTGTGAAATATTATTACAATTTAAAATAACTGTTTTCTATTTTCACATATTTTAAAATGTAAAGATGGCAAAGCTCAATGTTTAGCATCATCATTACTCCAGTCATGTCACATGATCTTTCAGAAATCATAACAAATATGCTTATGTGATGCTCAAGAAACATTTAAAATTATTATTATCAGTTTAAAACGGTTGTGCTGCTTGATATTTTTGTCTGCTTGATAAGATGTGTCATGGAAACCATGACACATCTTTTTTTCAAGGTTTTTTGATTAATAGAAAGTTATAAATAAAAAAAGAAAGTAAAATGTAAATCTTTAGTGACAAACGTCTTTACTGTCAAACTCTCCCAATAAATAAATAAATATATAAATCTTACTTTACCTCAAACTTGTGAATTGAAGCATGTTGGTCTGTATGAAGAGTATACTCTTCATAATTTATAAATTACATATTTAAAGGGGTCCTACTATGCTTTTTCACCTTTTCAACTTTAGTTAGTGTGTAATGTTGCTGTTTGAGCATAAAAAATATCTGCAAGGTTACAAAGCTCGAAGTCCACTCCATAGGGCGATATTTTATTTAACAGAATCCACTTTTTAAGAAACGAAAGCTTTAGCATAAGTTCAGCCGAGACAACTCAATTTTTACGTCACTTATTACCTTCTCATCTATCCAATCGTGATCTAATACTTATAGTATAAAATATCGGTACTTACACATGTCAGAGTTCGCAGATACTGACGCCTTCATTCACCTCCATCCTCCCCACCACCACCAGGATGGTCCCTTCCCATACCTCCCAGGGGGTCAGCTGCGCCCCTGCCTTTGTTTTCAGGCAGGAAATGCAGATTTCGTACCCTCGGATTACGAGCTACGGACAAACAACTTCATTTCATAATATTTGCTATACATGCTTGTATAATAAATGTATACTTGTTTCAGTATTTTGTCTCCCGAGTCTTTCTGGTAGAACTAAAACGAACGGCTCGTTTGGACTACAACGCACTTTTTCTGGATCTTATGAAGTCATAAGGCCCTTCATTTAAATAATCTCCGCCCACGGAAAGTTTGTCCTAAGGCTGACAAACTTAGATAGGTTAAAATGTTTAACACTGTTCCTGAACATTATTACCTCAACGTTTGTCTGTGCTCCGCACATTTTACGGAAAACAGCTTCCAGAAGAGAGTACAATGCAGGCAATACGCACAAAAGCTTCTCCTGAAAGATGTAGCCGTTACCATTTTGTCTGAACAATCTGTTGTTTATGGATCACAACTTGTAAGTATGTCTTATTACTGTAACTTATTACTTATTGTTAACTTATTAACAGTTCCAATTATAAATTTTATGTAGTTGCTATGATGTAAATGAAGGGCAAAGCTTTGCCTCCGCTTGCCTGCTAAGTAACTTTACAGTATTGATGTGGTGTTTACTGTAGCTTTTGTAAGGTCTTGCTTTTGTAAGACTGGTCACCACCCCTTAGGAAAATTATCCAGGCTTTTGTGATTGATTACTCTTTGAATTACCATTGTTTTCTGACAAATATGATTAAATGGTGGATGACATTGTATCTACAAGACAATTATTTAAAAAAAAACATACCACTCTGCAAGCACAGCTTTCACAGGATGTTTCAGAGTCATGCTTGAAATCTGTTTAGCATGATCCTCTTTTGTTCGTTAACATTGTCAGGGTCTGAATCAGGCTCGAATTGGTTCAAAATTGATGCCATCGTTAATATTTATATAATTAGTAGAGCTCGCGGTTATGTAGGGGCGGGTAATTTCCCGAAAATGCGCTGCCAATCACAACACACTGGGCCAATCAGCACATCACAGCACATTTCGTATTTTGGAATGATGGGCTTCATTGAAAAAGACTGGGGAGAGAGGAGCTGTAATAATGTAAAATATGTGGGGAAAAAAAAGATATTCTAGTACACCCCAAAACAATATCAAGACTTCCTAAAGGGGCACAATAGGACCCCTTTAAATTATAATCCTATAGTGAATCAAGGCAATTAACCATGAACTGTTCATATGTGATACCATTTCCATGTCCAAATATATATATATATATATATATATATATATATATATATATATATATATATATATATATATATATATATATATATATATATATAAATATATAATATCTATAAAATACCTCCTACGACAGTCAAAGTCTGTCAGGTATTTGTATTAAAACAGAGCCCATCAAAATGTCACATAACTCCCTCTGTCATAATTTTATCACATTAAGACGTAGATAAAATAGATAGATTGAAAAAGTTTGAAGTGTTGTTTTTTTCTTTCTTTTTCTCTCTGCGGGTTCTGCACAGACAGTTTGCAATGTTCAGGTGGGATTAATGAAAACAGTGTGATGTGATTTGCATAACTGAATTGCCTCTGTGATTTCTCCTTCCTTGCACACCTCCCCTTAGGTATTGAAACATTTTGAAACACTCTTTGAAACAAACTGTCAAACGGCTGTCTACTTACAAGGAATACAAAGAACTCACGTAGCAACAGTACGCCACAGTCTGACATGCTGAAACTGGGGATACGCTTCCCTACCTCAGAATAGAGCTTCTGCCTATAAGCTTAAAATCAAGCCATTCTAATGCAGAATTAGCCATTGAAATGCATGTTTAATATCATTCACAGAGAGTGTTTGCTTAGCTATATGATCGATGGGTTTTGTGACAACTAAGAAAATGCTTTATGCGTCATGACATCTACATTACATTTGATGATGAGGACAGATTCATGCATGTAATGTGTTTAGCTGGACCAAACCTGATGCCTGGGTGCAGTTAATGGGGCAGTTTGGGGTGAAGAAGGGGGGTGGGGGATGGGGGGTGGTGTGTTTGACCCTATTAATTAAAGCTTATATCTCCCTGATGGATGTCAAAAAGAAAAGGTTGGGGGTCTTGACAAGCATATGTATTTAGCAGCCTTATTTTACACACATTTCCGTAGCTCATGAAATTTAGTACAATTAGTGTGTATATATACAGTATATATATATATATATATCTATATATATATATATATATATCCATCCATCCATCTTCTTCCGCTTATCCGGGGCCGGGTCGCGGGGGCAGCAGTCTGAGCAGAGATGCCCAGACTTCCCTCTCCCTGGACACTTCCTCCAGCTCTTCCGGGGGGACACCGAGGCGTTCCCAGGCCAGCCGGGAGACATAGTCTCTCCAGCGTGTCCTAGGTCTTCCCCGGGGTCTCCTCCCAGTGGGACGTGCCTGGAAAACCTCCCCGGGAAGGCGTCCTCTCGATGTGGAGGAGCAGCGGCTCTACTCTGAGCTCCTCCCGAGTGACCGAGCTTCTCACCCTATCTCTAAGGGATCGCCCAGCCACCCTGCGGAGAAAGCTCATTTCGGCCGCCTGTATCCGGGATCTTGTCCTTTCGGTCATGACCCAAAGCTCATGACCATAGGTGAGAGTAGGAACGTAGATTGACCGGTAAATCGAGAGCTTTGCCTTACGGCTCAGCTCCTTCTTCACCACAACAGACCGGTACATCGACCGCATTACTGCAGAAGCTGCACCGATCCGTCTGTCAATCTCCCGTTCCATTCTTCCCTCACTCGTGAACAAAACCCCAAGATACTTAAACTCCTCCACTTGAGGAAGGATCTCTCCACCAACCTGAAGTGAGCAAGCCATCCTTTTCCGACTGAGGACCATGGCCTCGGATTTGGAGGTGCTGATTTTCATCCCAGCCGCTTCACACTCGGCTGCAAACCGTCCAGTGCATGCTGAAGGTCCTGGTGTGAAGGGGCCAACACGACAACATCATCCGCAAAAAGCAGCGACGCAATCGCGTGGTCCCCAAATCTGACACCCTCCGGCCCCTGGCTGCGCCTAGAAATTCTGTCCATAAAAACTATGAACAGAACCGGCGACAAAGGGCAGCCCTGCCGGAGTCCAACATGCACCGGGAAGAAGTCTGACTTACTACCGGCAATGCGAACCAAGGTCCTGCTTCGGTCATACAGGGACCGGACAGCCCTTAGCAAAGGACCCCGAACCCCATACTCCCGGAGCACCCTCCACAGGCCGCCGCGAGGGACACAGTCGAATGCCTTCTCCAAATCCACAAAGCACATGTGGACTGGTTGGGCAAACTCCCATGAACCCTCCAGCACCCTGTAGAGAGTATAGAGCTGGTCCAGTGTTCCACGGCCTGGACGAAAACCGCACTGTTCCTCCTGAATCCGAGGTTCCACTATCGGCCGTATTCTCCTCTCCAGTACCCTGGCATAGACTTTCCCAGGGAGGCTGAGAAGTGTGATCCCCCTGTAGTTGGAACACACCCTCCGGTCCCCCTTCTTAAAAAGAGGGACCACCACCCCGGTCTGCCATCCCAGAGGCACTGTCCCCGACCGCCACGCGATGCTGCAGAGGCGTGTCAGCCAAGACAGCCCCACAACATCCAGAGACTTAAGGTACTCAGGGCGGATCTCATCCACCCCCGGTGCCTTGCCACCGAGGAGTTTTCCTTCCACCGTCCAACGACATCCCCAGTTGAGGTCAACAGCCGCCCACCTCCACTGTAAACAGCGTTGGTAGGGCATTGTTTCCCTCTCCTGAGACGCCGGACAGTTTGCCAGAATCTCTTCGAGGCCAGCCGATAGTCCTTCTCCATGGCCTCACCGAACTCCTCCCAGGCCCAAGTTTTTGCCTCCACAACCACCCGGGCTGCAGTCCGCTTGGCCTGCCGGTACCTGTCAGCTGCCTCAGGAGTCCCACAAGCCAACCAAGCCCGATAGGACTCTTTCTTCAACTTGACGGCATCCTTTACTTCCGGTGTCCACCACCGGGTTCGGGGATTGCCGCCTCGACAGGCACCGGAGACCTTACGGCCACAGCTCCCAATCACACCCCTCCAGGTGTCACTGTCGCTGCCCACGTGAGCGTTGAAGTCCCCCAGTAGAACGACGGAGTCCCCAGTCGGAGCACTTTCCAGCACTCCTCCCAGAGACCCCAAGAAGGCCGGGTACTCTGCACTGCCGTTTGGCCCGTAGGCACACACGACAGTGAGAGACCTATCCCCGACCCGTAGGCGCAGGAAACGACCCTCTCGTTCACCGGGGTAAACTCCAACACATGGCGGCTGAGCTGGGGGGCTATAAGCAAACCCACACCAGCCCGTCGCCTCTCACCATGGGCAACTCCAGAGTGGTGAAGAGTCCATCCTCTCTCAAGGAGTGTGGTTCCAGAGCCCAAGCCATGCGTAGAGGTGATCCCGACTATCTCTAGTCGGAACATCTCAACCTCACGCACCATCTCAGGCTCCTTCCCCGCCAGCGAGGTGATGTTCCACGTCCCTAAGGCTAGTTTCCGTGTCCAGGGATCGGGTCGTCGAGGTCCCCGCCTTCGACTGCCACCCAATCCTCTCTGCACCGGCCCCTTACGGCTCTTCCTGCAGGTGGTGAGCCCACGGGAAGGTGGTCCCACGTAACTCCTTCGGGCTGAGCCCGGCCGGACCCCGTGGGGAGAGGCCCGGCCACCAGGCGCTCGCATACGAGCCCCAACCCCGGGCCTGGCTCCAGGGTGGGGCCCCGGCTGCGCCATACCAGGCGACGTCACGGTCCTTGGATGTTTGTCCATCATAAGGGGATTTTGAACCGCTCTTAGTCAGACCCGTTGCCTAGGACCTGTTTGCCTTGGGAGACCCTGCCAGGGGCATATAGCCCCAGACAACATAGCTCCTAGGGTCATGCGGGTACTCAAACCCCTCCACCACGTTAAGGTGGCAGTTCAAGGAGGATATATATATATATATATATATATATATATATATATATATAATAGTATATAATAGCATATAGTACAATGTCTATCACCCCTAATATGGGTCATGCTATTGACATTGCCTGAGCAGTGTAACAATGCGTGCAATACTGATCATATTGATAGAAAGCATGTTTCGCAAGAAGCTACACAAGAAATATCTCCTTGTAATTGAGTCTCATATTATAAATGGAATTGTGTTTCATGAATAAATTTGCCACACAGTTAAATGATGATGCTTACCCAGTGTGTTGTTGAAAGCAATCTGTTAAAATCTCTTAAATTTGTCATTTATGGAAGCAGCATATTTTTTCTTGAAATGAATAACAGTGGAAGAAACTCCCACAAAAGTTAAATTACAAATCACACTCTTTTCAAATTCAGGTAAACCTCCACAGATTATTTCCCAAAAATGTGAAATTCTGTTAATTATGATATATATGGATATGAAGGTTCAGCAGGTTACATGCTTGAACAGACGTGTACAAAACAGTAGAGAAAAAGAGCACTTTCCAGGTTTTTTAGTGATTAAAGTGCCTTCGTACAGCAAGAGAACAAGTGGTGAGTTAGAGAGGTCAGGTTAAATGCGAGAGAGAGAGAGAGAGAGAGAGAGAGAGAGAGAGAGAGAGAGAGAGAGAGAGAGAGAGAGAGAGAGAGAGAGAGAGAGAGAGAGAGAGAGAGAGAGAGAGAGAGAGAGAGAGAGAGAGAGAGAGAGAGAGAGAGAGAGAGAGAGAGAGAGAGAGAGAGAGAGAGAGAGAGAGAGAGAGAGAGAGAGAGAGAGAGAGAGAGAGACTGACGGATGATAGTGTAAGGGAGATGAGGAGTGTTATAACAAATTTTGTTTTGTCTTTTATATAACAAAACCACACTTATCTAATACATGTTAAAGTTGTTTAGAATTTTACAACACTAAAAGTGCTGTTGATAGTCAATGAAAAGATTTGTATTGATGTTATGTCAAAAACATTGAAGTATGTGTTGTGCTTAATCTTTTGTTACAATGTTAATGTATTTACAACCACTTTTGATAAATGTATGCATCCTTGCTGAATAATTTAATGCATCCTTGCTGAATAGAAGTATTCATTTCTATCAAGAAAAAAACAACGTTCCGACCCCAAACTTTTAAACGGTAGCCTATCTCATTTTGAAGCTGCTGATTTTGCTTTTACCTGACCATATGTGATTTGACATTCATTACCATGATAGCAAATCGTAAAGTTACTGTATATTGTCTTACCTCAAACCTTTATATTTCTATACAGACTTTCAAATTGTTTTCTGTCACATCGGAAGGAGGGCGGTCATGTATGTTTGTGATATCAGCCCTGTAGCTAATTTCTAATCAGTTAAACTAATGGTGCTACAACTCACCGCATGTTACAACATTTCCTGCTCTCCCCTACGGAAACTCTCAAAAGCTTGAGGAAAAAATAAGCATGTCTTCCTTAGTATATTTCCCACATTGTTTTCTGATGTAACAACACGAAACGCCATACAATATTTTTCTGCATTGCTTCTGAATTTCCCTCTTTTTACATAATGTGTGCCAAAAGGAAAACACATGAAAATATAATCTGTAAATAAATAACATTAAGATTCTAACCTCAGCCACTAAATACATCTCAAACCCCACAACCCTCTCATAAAATTGCCCCCCACCCGTATAATCTGTATTATGATAATCATAATCACAATTGTGACACCTGCCATGTTTACTGAAGATTTGTTGACTAATGGTTCAAAAAGAAAGTGATTATGAATAAATAATATCCAGGCATCATGTTTGCTTACCTCATGTTTCTGTACCTCTAGGATGAATTGCTTTTGTTGTATTATTTCTCAATTGTGAACCACTTTGGATAAAAGCATCTGGTAAATGATGTACAAAAGTAGTTACTATGAAAGCTACACAACATACAGTTTTTGAATGGGTCTTAATAAAAAGTATGCTAAAATAAAAATAATGTATATTATATAATTATATATAATTTAAATCTTATATATATATATATATAAGCTGCCTTCACGCCATGTTGTAATTGCTGTAATGTTGAGATAACACATGAAGTTGTGCTCAGACCTGTTAAAAATGTATTTCAATAAAAATTAAATTCTCCCAAATGTTTGAACGGTATGTGTATATATCTAGGCTATATCTCATGTATGTGCATTTTTAAATCTGTTATCCGTTCCCCAGTCGAGATGTTACCTATTCTAATATGACATTTGGAAGAAACGTTAGAAGACTACGAAAATATTCAAAAGTATGTAAATGTATTCCTCCTCAAACATTGTTTCACATGTCCTCATTACGTCCGCATTGAGAAGATCCCACACCTGCCATATGACAAACTGTGGATAATAGTTACATGTAAACAGGCCTGATCTAACTAAGATGACACAAACTCTTGGGGTTTCTAAGGGAGCTCTGCCCCCATCTCCCAATGACACTCCCACGCTGCCCAACATCATATGATTGGTGATTTAACACACAGGAGAAAACATATTTTCACAAATAAAGAACACAATCCGGTTATTGTGCTCTTGAACTGCGTGAGAATTAAAACAAAGGCATTCTTATAATTTTTGAGTGGAATCAACAAACACATTAATTACAGCCGTCTAATAAATGAGTCTGCATTGGTGTCGCCCACATAGCACATCAGGCAAAGGCAGAACTCGCTGTTTCAAAGCGTCTGTGCACTAAAAAGCTACAACGTCTCCTACATGTGTTGGGAAAAAGTAGGTTCAAAAGGAGCTTTTCTTCTTTTTTTCCCTCCTACTAGAACACAAAGATGAAGATACACAAAGCATTGGCTTCTCTCTCTATTCTCTCCATGCTAAAGGAGCTTAGCGCATTTTGTTTTGCGTTTAGCCTGCAGTGAGGAGGCAAAAGGTTGACATGAAGTGAAAAATGTAAAAACAGATGCTTTTTTACTTGCTAAGAAACATTGTACTGGCAACCTTTTCATGGTCATGAATGGGGAAGTGATTCCCCAGAGTCTGACTGACAGTCACATTTGATAGCTCCCTCTCCTGCTTTCTCTGTGTTGCTGTGAGAGGCAGCATTAGTTGCCTTGCAGTGCTGCGTGGGAGTCCCTTTAAAATATGGCATGTAATATCTTATCAACTCCCCAACTCCTGCAATCTGTTGTTTAGACCATCGGTTGATGCCACTACTCTGCCATAATAATAGACATCACATCGAGACTCACCTGCGAGCGATGATTAACGTCAGATGCAAATGTAGTTGCAGGCAAAACAAACTGTCAATAGTTCTACCGTGACAGCATTTTTGCATGCGTCAACCGGCGTTATTTTGCGTTCCCATATTTGCATGGGGTTAACAAATGGAGATGGGTGTGAAAACAACTGCATTTTTTTTCCCATGAGGAAGCTCGATATGACAACAAATACCTTCATTGACTTGGGCTGAATTCAGGTCAGCTCCTGACACGTTTCTAGACAGATGGTTTGCTCAAAGCTCTCATTGACCCTAGCAGGGCATGGGGATGTAACACGTCAAAGAATCAAATGCTTTCGATGTGCTTACAAGAGACACAGGCAAAGACAACGAAGAGTTGAGAAGATTATCCATGCTGTGTTTTTTTTGTAAAATACGACATGGCTTAATCTAGGAGAGCATTATGTTCATGAAATGATGTGTAACCAACAGCAATAATAATTCAGTAGACCTAAGACTCTTTAGACAAACTAATGCTGCTTAACCTAATCATTTTCAACCAGTCTCAATGCGGCATCCGCCAAAACACCTCACGCACACAAAAAACAATCAGCGGAAACCCCATAACACTAAAGAAATTAGTGTTATCTGCTAAATAGAGGTATTAAATGAAACTCTGGATAAATCAGGCTGTCAGCAGTGACTGGCCGTCCTATAAAACACGACTCCCTCGGCCTGATGTCGTGGAGCTGAGCGCCGCAGTACCAATAGTCATTATCATTACTGTTTTATTAAGGCAGTGTACGCTAGCTGACTCTCCTGCCATTGTGGTGGAAGTTGATGGGGAGCAGGGGGAGGGATTTCTGTCGTAATTTGGGTCAGCAAGCGGCCCGTGTGGAACAGAGTGACAGACCCCTGCCGGATTGAATCGACAATACACATATGTTTAATCGCTCTCCGCTCGAAATAATTGGCCTAATTATTCACAAATACAGAAACTCAACGGTTTGTCAACTTGGGCCCGCAAAGGCTTAACTCAGACACAAACATTAAAGGTGCATTTAGTGAGATGGAGGCCACCTGTCAGGCTGACAGGTTAGGGCCTAATTGCTTTAAATGCGAGTACATGCAAATGCTTTGTGGTGAGGAGAGGAGAGCACCGGGTGGCCACAGGGGAGAAGCAGGCAGTCAGGCTAGCCCACAGACAAAGAGCGAGCGGAGACAGGCGCCACAAACAAGGAGCCGCCAAGTATACCTCACCGCACCGCACATTTCATAGTGACAAATTGTGCGCTCAGCAAATACGCTGTAAAACGGGCTGGAAACAACTAGATCTCTGGACTCTTACATGGTGTTGTGATGAAAAACGCTGGTGGTTCTTTTGATCGCGGCTCATTTAATGATTCCATATAAAAGAAGCACTTATGTCTGTGGAGGGGATCCAAGATAATATTGCCACAATGTTTATTAAGCGGTAATTGAGAACGCGTATCGCTCAGACGCATATACGCAGTTTAGTCTGTTCGAGTCGTTAAAATAGTCAATAGCCACTCGAGGAGGCAAAGGGGTTTATATATGCAATATTGCACTATTGTTAAATATTCATCTCACTTTATGCTTAACTGGTTATGCTAATAGAATTTCAACTCAATTTATTCAAGTGCTGATCAATGGCATGCAATGATTGCACTTTATGCATTATGCATTTTAATGAAACACACTTGCTGTTTGGTGTAAGGTTAACAGTCCCGATAGGTACGGCTCCCAAAACCATCTTAAACTTCAAATATATTCATTTCTCACCTCTCAAAGAACAAGAAAAGAGCTAGTGCTTCTGTCTGTGAAAAAAAAAAAAATTACTTCCCCTTGTCTTTAACCCCCAATTAGGATGTTATCACCGAAAGGATTGCTATGGCATATTTTCTGCTCTGTTCATAAGAACAGAACAAACAGAACAAGGTTATATAAGGAATATGAAAATAATAGCTAGTATGTCAAATTCTTAGTGTAGTTGTCACTTTTGCACATTATCATCATATCTGGTAATTGGCTAAATATTAGGTATACCACATATGGTAACATTTATTATAGTAATGACAGTAAATTATGCATTTTTACTGGTAAATAACCCAAAACCTAACCATAACCCCAAAAGTACATGTAGTTAATAATACTAATATTAAATAATATATTTAGGTTGCACAGTATGTGTAATTACAGTGTACATACCCACAAAAGTACTAAGTAGTGTAAGGTGAGTAAGTTAGTACCTAGTTATACCCAGTTAGTGTCATTACTACAATAAGTACATATGTGAGACTGGACTGTAAAATACATGACTGGACTGTAAAAATAAAGTACTACACACACGCACACACGCAGGCACACACGCACGCACGCACACACACACACACACGCACACACACACACACACACACACACACACACACACACACACACACATATTAATGTTTTAAATTAATGGAATTTTTGTCAATACTGTATGCATTTCGTGTATTTACGTAAATAAATGTGTGGGTGGGATATTGCAATTTTATTCAGTTCTCGTTAGGTCAGGCAAGAGAAATTTTAATGAAAAAACAACATTAAACAAAGAAAAAGTAAATAATTCATCTAGAAGAGGAGGCTGGTCAGTAAAAGGGTTTCAGTGACCAATAGGTTACTGTAGTTTTTGTAGAAAGCCTGTTGCTGGGCTAAAGTTGACTCTATAAGAGATGAAAAAATACCACATAGATGTGTACTTTAACAACAACATGCAGACATTGGTTATCATATGATGCCATCAGTTTATATCTTTCCGTGCTCAGTGAATATATAGTCACAGACATCTAGTGCACAACAAGTCATATGAAGAGCAATAACCGATTGTCAAATAATTAAGTAAACAAATGCTTCCAGTATGTAATATCCTCAATACAAGAAGCCACAGAAGTTTTTGCTTTGCCGTATTACTCAACTAATGATAAATTCCTACTAATAAGCTAGAAGTTGACTGGCAATACACTTGCTTAGAAGAAGCATGAGTGTTGAGTGAAAAAAATAACTGTTGGAAAATCACTTAGTCGCCAATAAAAGATCCCAGCTGGAAATGGATGTAAAAGCTGCAAAGATGCACTTGCCTTCAACACAGCTTGAGCCTCAGCCAACCATTTTAGCCGGCGCCATCCGTCTCCCTCCAGGTAATGCAATTAGGTGCCACTAATATATCGAGATGCTCTTCAAACCGCTAAACATCAGACAATAATAACCTGTGACAGTGCTCAAACTCTCCATCGAAAAAAGGTATTTTTGATTGTATCAATTGATTGAACTGAGGAACATGCTACTTTTAAAGAATTCATAACACAATATAAAGACCTTGCAGGAAGACAGCTGATGTTACTAGGCAACTATCCGAAGTGCCAACATATACAGACTACAGCCATGCAAGTGTCTTGAAACTGTTGTTATCTGAGAAGCATTAAAGATTTAACAGCAGAAGCCTACAACTATGACCAAAATACCAACTCATAAATCCTGCGAATCAAATTAACAGGTATCATTCTTTATAAGACTCACAGGCACTTTTCAGCTCTTTAGACTTCAGCAGAGCCACTGACAACAGCCCATGAGAAGAGAATCACAATAAGGCAGGAGTTCATATTCAGGGCAAGAAAGAGAAGCTGTTATTATAGCAGACCAGATAGACCTTAGCACATTGGTTTGCAAGCTGCCAAATGAGTGGCCCTGGGCCATTATCTGAGCAAAATATGCAGCGTTCAATTTGTTTCAGAAGGAGAAAAACCTGACACTGTAATTTAACATGATAATGTCATACTAAAGTCCCTTTAAGGCAGGTCAATCTACTCGCCGGCCATTTTGGTAACACCTCTGCAGCTATTTTACAGGTAATAGGAATACAATACAGTGCATATGTACTTGATGAGGATGTTTTTTTTTGTTTCAAAACTGCCAGAACTGTTTATTAAGATTATCCCTCAAGATGATCAAATCCAAAAAAGGGCGATTGACTCATTATCCAGAAAGCGGGACTTCGGCTGCGTTTACACTTGGCATTAACATGCGACCTGTATCTGGATGTTGTCCACATACACATTGAAAAGACAAGTGTAAACGCACATCTGATCGGAATGTTATCCGATCAGCGTGTCCCGGTTCGGAGGTAGTCGAGGACACATTGTGATCGGATCTCAGTGTAATGTAAACGCAATCCCGCCATCGTGTCTGCATTCACAGGTGAACGTAATTTAAATCCCCGCCCAGTCTCCCCGCGTGACTGTCAGAAAGTAATGGCCAGACGCAGTTTAGACACAAAATTAAACTTATTTGAACAATAAACGTCAATCTTTAAAACAGTTTATTAATGTGTGTCATTTTTAATTTTAATTGTGCAACATTATCTGAACAAGGCGATCGCCTGTACACTCACAGTCAGTCATGATCTTAATGAAGAGCTGAACGCTGCATGCTATGCCAGAGGAATAATCGGAATCGGATTTTTTTAATGTTGTAAATGTTGAATGTTTTTATTGTTTCAGCATGTTTATCAATCTCCCATTTCTGTCAATATAGTCATTGCACGCAACCTTAAACCCAGATGATCGATGATATGTGACTTGTTTAACATGATCAACCCAGTTATTTTTGTAAGATCAACTCTGGAAGTAGGCTATTCCTTCTTTCAAAAAATATAATTTGATCTAATTAATGGAGATTGCATCTGAAAGTAAAGTGAGTGAGTGAAAGCAATGGGGATGTTGTTTAATTTGTATCATCTTTACTATTAATCTGGTGTCGTGCCACAGACCTGATTTAAATATTATGCGGGAAACAGAAATCCGATCGGTTATCCAGATACAGAGGCTGCTTAATGTGAACAAATATAAACGCACCATGTCCTGATTGGCTAATGATCCGATCTGCTTGATCGGATCACGGTGATCGCATGTTAATGCAAAAAGTAAACGCAGCCTTTAATTCCAACTGCCGACATGGAGTGTTATGATTTCTGCCATTGCCTTTTTTGAGTTTCCCGCACTCCTCTGCAGAACCTGCAACATGTTCCTCAACAACTTTGTTTATCCTGGGTCAACATTCCAATCAACCAATCAGATTTGAGAGACAATTTTACAATTAGGCTTACAACCAGGTTTGGGTGCTTCTACAACAGTTTTATTTACTTATCGCTTCCCTCTGATTTTAGGGACAACTTAAGGTTAGGTTTAGGGGTAGGGGTAGAGATATGGTTAAGATTACATTTTCGGACAGGATTTTTTTTCCAGGATCCAAAAAAATGTATTAACCCAGGAACTAACTCTGCAACATCAGGAATCGAGTCTCCTCCTGTATTGTCTCGGTTCATACTTATGTATCAGCATTTTCTGAACCACTTTGCTTTAATCTTCAGCACCATGGCAAAATAAATCATATTTTTTCTTGATAGAATGTAAGTTTGCAGTCTGTATTGAATGTGATGTTATAAAAGTAAAAAAAAAATAATAATAATTGAGCACCAAATCAGCATATCATAATTATTTCTGAAAGATCATGTGACACTGAAGACTGGAGTAATGGATGCTGAAAATTAAGCTTTGCATCACAGGAACATATTACATTTTAATATATATATATATAAAAAAAACAGTAATTTTTAATTGTAATAATATTTCACAATATATATGTTTAGTGAAGGATAGAACAGGCTTCCACTGCTGTACCAAAATTATATAGGAAACAATGTTTGTTCTATATGAATGGCTGATGAGTGTGTTAGTTTGTGAACAGCGGCACTACGTGTATCAGAGAGTTAAAACGCAGCTGGGAGTTGAAGTGTCTAATCTAACATTAAGCTGGTAAGTGTTGTAAGTGGTTATCAATCCCAACACTTATCATGAGCCAAGCACTTTAGTGTTCTCTAAAGTAAGTGAAAATAAATAAATAATGAGTGTGACATGTTGAAATGACATAAAATAACATCACAATGCTTCTAAGCCATCAAGCAATTCATTAAATGGAGATTTAAAATGTATCTGACGCGTTCATTAAGAGTTGTATACAGATTTAGGCCTCGTAGATCATGTATATGCAAGTGCCAATGGGAAACCCGGTGCTTCCTTTTCCGCTTTCTCTCTGTAGGATTCGAATTATAACATCGCCTCGGGAGCATTTGCTCAGACATGCGAGAGCAAGCAAGAGCCAGCGTTCATAGAAACAGTGTAATCTCGAGTTAAATCTTTTACTTGAAGGATTAACAGGAATATCAAGGAGCAGAATGCAATATCACTAAACAAGAGGATAGGGAAGCCAGATAACAGTTGTGAATTCAGCCAGAAGCAGGAATCTGCTCCCTTGTTCTATTCTCCCGCAGGCAACTTCAGGGTGAGTATAAAGGATTACCCCCCCGTCAAATAATGCTCTTTTCTCCTGAACATTGTATGCCCCTTTAAACACAAACTGATGCATCAGATATTCATGGATGGATGGAAATCTGTGACAGAAAAACATTCACCTTGACTTACATTCTCTACACTTCATAAACAATATTTACATAACATATCTGTGCTTCAAACTATGGGCAGTGAACTTTTAAAAATGAAACTCCTTTTCTCAAGAAGTCATACAGTCATTTCATTTGTCCGCTTTCAATGTCCAATATAGTAGATGGTATACATGAACCGTAATGTACAAACAGCCCGATCTCACGACAGTTCGTACGAATTTTACGAGGTGGCTAATTTGTACTAATTCATACTTTACGACCTCACTCGTACAAATTCGTACGATTTTTGCTAATTCGTACATATTTTACGAGTTACCAAATTCGTATGAATTCATACGAATGACCTACCCCTGTCCCCGCCCCTAAACCTACCCATCACGTGGGTTTAGACAAATCGTACAAATTCGTACGAGTGAGGTCGTATGAATTAGTACGAATTAGCCACCTTTTAATCACTCGTACGAATTGGTCGGGAGATAGCGTTGCTACAAATCATTTTGTGATTGAAATTTAATTTGAAATCTCTGGAATAAAAGGGCTTAGTCATTTAATTATGTTAAATAAACTCTTTTTGAATAATCTCTTTATTCAGCCAGCTCACATACCCGTATTTACTTCCTGTTTTCGGCCGAAGTCCACAGTAGTCGATTGTCGAGTTCGCGCGCGCGATCAAACCTCCTCCGTGTGTTCAACATCTGATTCGGATGAACTATGCATTTGAGCTGATATTCTCAGAACACCACACAGCACCGTCATCGGTTGACAGCTGACAGTCTGAGTCTCCACTGTTGCTTAGTTACCAATGATCGCGCGCGCGCACTCGACAATCGCCTACTGTGGACTTCGACCGAAAACAGGAAGAAAATACGGGTATGTGAGCTGGCTGAATAAACATCATTTTTATTCATTTCTTTCACATTTACTGCAGTCAGATTCACCGTGTTCACTCACATGGCTGTGCACTTGTAATGACACATTAAGGTTGTTAAAAGGCTAAAAGCAGGTTTAAAACTTTTCCCGTTTAAGTCAACAGGGTGCAAACTTTAAAAAGAGGATAACACGGTGTAGGCAACACCGGTTTTTGTCGTTGTTATCTGTACTGACAGCACTCCAAATTTACGAAAAATGAGCTCAATGTTAAAATTGACCGGAGTTTTCCTTTAACGTTTGAACAACGTTACCATGGGAGTGAACTGAGTTGTCAGAACGCTTAATAAAGTTTGACTTTATCTGACTGTTTTGTTGACATTTGTTGACATCTAGTGGATGCATAACGCAAACCCAGTCAAACGTTTGACTGCAGTATCTTATGCGCCTTATAATCCGGTGCGCCCTATATATGAAAAAATGTTCTAAAATAGGTCATTCATTGAAGGTGCGCCTTATAATCCGGTGCGCCGTATAGTGCGTAAAATACGGTAATAATAATATGAATAATTTCTACAAAATGAATATTGGAGTGATTAATGTTAATTTCACTGTTTATCCTATTATCATAGTTTAAATATAATATTTTTATGATTTTTTTTTTTTTTTACAGTTTAGGATTGAACTTCTCGGTCTTGGAAAAGGGTAAAACAATAACAGTACATCCAAATTAAGCAGCAACAACTATTGATAAAGGCATGGTGAAAAGTTTTCGTTTTAATGTGGCTTTCAAATAATGTTAATGTTTAATACAAACCCACCACAGGGAGAAAAAAGAAACACTCTTAAGTTGTTGTACTATTATGTGTGTGGTTTGTTTGAATGGTTGTGAGTCATCCTCTCCCCATTATCCAATGGCAATGAGCTGTATTGGCTTCGGCTTTGTGTTTCATCAAGGCAATGCAGCAAAATCTCGACTTTGTTGTGCACATTAGGATTGTCAGCCATACTTTGAGAGAACTCATCAACTCAACTCAACACTTAATTATGTGTTAATTATGCAAGCTGTAAAGAGACCAACATATCCAGTAATTATCTTTCGGAGTTGCCAAACAAGTGATCACAGACTTTGATGCCAGTCATTATTCTCCTTTTAAGATGGTCACCACACATCGATTTCACAGAGTTTGGTGGAGATCAATTGGCTTCATTCATGTCCAGAGTCATTGAAGGGGGGCGGGATGTATCTAGAATCAGCCGGGTCAGTGATTAAAACATGATTGTATTAATCGTGTCCTGCATCCAACAAAAGTGCATGCCGCCTCTGTTTTGTCTAATGGTTAAGCCCCACTTTGTTCAGAGCAACTGCCTTTTCCTTTAGGCTGGCTTTTTGAATAAGAGGGTGACTTTAATCAGTGTTCTTTTGGTTTGGTTTGATCAGATTAGAGAAAAGACAAAAACCAACACAGACATCTAACCAATCTAACAAATGAGCTAATATACCTTTTAAATTGTACTTCAAAATCAATATTACTCTTCTAATCTCTTCTATGACATTGCTTTTTTTAAATGTAAAATTCAATAGGGAAATATTAAAGGATTAGTTCACCTAAAATTTAACTCAAAAACTCTTGGGAACTTTAAAAGAAAAAAGTTTTGAATAATGTACTTGTAATTTTTTCCATTACAATTAATTGTGGTTTAAAAGCAATTTTTTTTTTTTTATTTTTTTTTTATTTTTTTTTTTATTTTTATTTTTTTTTATTGCAAATTAACAAAGGAATAATACATACAAGGTAGTGAGACACATATACAATACATAAGAGAGAAAAAGCACAAAAACAAAACAAAAACAACAAAATACAAAACAGCCCAGTACAGTCATCGATAAAGTGGTGTATGTAGGGACATGAGATCCTTTCTGTGATGCAAGTATGGATAGGGACAGTCCGGTGGTATCAGTATAGTTTTAGTGAAGTATTAATTATCCCAACAATCACAACAACAACAGCAATATATTAATATTAGTGGTGATAGTATCAATGATAATATTTATAATGATAATTCATGACAATAATAGGAGCATTAGCTCTAGAAATCTATAATAATAGTAACAATAGTACTAATAACAATACATTTAGGTCAGTCAAAAAGATGTCACCGTACCTGCTCTAAACTCTAGGTCAGGGGGCTGATCCACAGCTGCCAGTGAGCACAACCAACAGACATCCCCACCCCCCTACCCACACAAACACCGACACCTCTCCTCTATTCAATAATCCGATTCCCCCTCACCGCCGCCAGCGACACCCAACCCCCGTAGTTATGTTTTAAGGCTCCATTGAGGTTTCCTCTAAAAAGTGCGCCGGGGCACCATAACAGGCACCTCCAAACCAAGCTCCCTTAGTTTGTTTGTGACCTGACATAACCAAATGTTATGGGTGGTTGGCCCTCTTGCCCCCTTTTTTTTTTCTTTTTCTTTTTTTTTTCATGGCTTTGAGCAAGGTGTGCACTGGTTAGCTCCCCAGCCAGAGACACCACATCCAACCCAGGTATCAAATCAATATTATTCTTTAACATGAGGGAGGGATCTGGCCAGAGGCAGTGAAAGGGAGGGGCCAGTCAGTCCAATCACTAAGTCTGTAATGATTATGCCAACAGGATATGCCAGTTGTACCCACCACCAGCACCTAGAACAGACGCCCGACCCAGACCATTTATGTTTTGAACAAAATTTTATACATATTTATACGTAATATTTTCTGAATTGTCATTTATATAGAACGAGGGAGGAAGGGAAGACTAATCATTCTATAATAATAATAATAATAATGTCAATATCATCATCCCTACTACCACCATCTTTAATAAAAATAAAAATAGCAATAGTATGCAGAAATAAAATAAAAGTACAACTTATCGAACATATACAGGTATACATACATACACACACACATACATATACACACGCATGCATACATCTACACATATATACAAATATACATACACATACACATACATACATACAAATAGATACATGTACCTACATATATATATTATATATATATATATATAAAGGACATCTATACTGAATAATTATAGTACTTGTACAGTAATACTCAGAGATTATTCATTATTTGTCTATAAACGTGTAGTTTGGAGAATGCGTTGGTCCGGTTCCAGGTTATTGATTTATATGAAGATAAGTTAGGAATGGTTTCCAGATATCAAGAAATGTAGATATAATATTCTTGTTAGTGTATGTTATTTTTTCTAATGTGATGTACTCTATTAGAAGATTTGTCCAGTGATTGATATGTATACAGTTCTTGGACTTCCAGTTTTGCAAAATTACTTTCTTGGCGATAGTTAGAGAGATGAGGAGGGGGTTTTTGTATTTGATTGGGAGATTAACAACTTCCATGCAGTTATTAAGTAAACAGAGTGACGGGGATGGAGGGATTCCACAACCCATGATAACGGAGAGTTTTGTGGTCACTGATATCCAAAATGAATGAACTGATTGACAGGTCCATAGGGCATGAAAATAGTCATCTGTGCTCCCCAGTGTGCATTGTGAACAAATGTCTGTGTCCCTCAGGCCCATTACAAACATCTTTCTTTCGGTGATGTGAATCCTGTGAATGATCTTGAACTGTATGAGCTGGAGGTTAGTGTTATTAGTCATTGAAAATGTGTTGCTACAGATTTCCTTCCAGAGGTCGGTGTTGGGGGAGAAGGCTAAATCTTTTTCCCATTTATTCATGGGTATTATAATTGCAGTATCATTATTTAATATAAGTTTATGTAGTTTGGATATTAGTTTGTTGGTATTAGTGATTTTCATTATATCTTCCATTAACTGAGAGGGATGAAGTGGGTTATTAATTATGTTGATCTTGGTTTTAACTATGGATTTAATTTGTTGATATTGTAGAAACTGTTCTCCTCCAAGACCGTACCTCTGGACTAGTATTTTAAATGATACGAATTGGTTGTTTTCAAATAAGTGATGGAGATGAGTGATTCCTTTTTGTTTCCAAGATGGAAAATTGATCGGTTTATTGCATAATTGAAAATCAGGGTTGAACCAAATGGGGGTGTATCTACATGATGTTAATGGTGAATTATTCATTTTGTTTACTTGCCACCAGGCTGTCAGTGTTGATGCAATTGTAATATTATTAAAATAGAGCATTTTCTTAATTGATTTTGGTAGAAAGGCAAGGTCTGAAATTGAAGTATCTTTGCAATGGTTTTGTTCTAATTCCATCCATGAATTATTATGATTATTTTTATGAATCCATTTATATAAATATTGTAGCTGGTTTGCTAAAAAGTAATATTGAAAATTTGGAGATTCTAGGCCGCCGTGTGATTTTGTCTTTTGTAATTTTTCCAGTGATATTTTAGGTGTTTTATTTTTCCAATAGAAGTGAGAGGTTAATGAATCCAGTGATTTGAACCATTTATTAGTGGGTGTTGTTGGAAGCATTGAGAACAGATAGTTGACTTGTGGTAAAGTTTTCATTTTAACTGTAGCAATGCGACCGATAAGTGATAGTGGTAGGTTAGTCCAGCGTTTTAAGTCATCTCCAATTTTTTTTAAAAGTGGGGTATAGTTAAGATTAAACAACTCTGACAGTCTGGAGGAAATGTTGATACCCAAGTATGTAATGTTGCCAATGTGGAGTGGAAGAGAAGAATCATGAGCTGTGGAATCCCAGGCGCCCTCAGAAAGGGGTAATATTGTTGATTTATTCCAGTTTATTGTATAATCAGAAAGTTTTGAAAAAATATTAATAATTTTAAAGGTTTCTTTCAATGACTTATAAGGGTTTTGTAAACATAACAATAGATCATCTGCATAAAGACAGATCTTATGTTGTGTATTGACGTTTTGTATTCCTTTGATATTATCATTTTGTCGTATTGCTGCTGCAAGTGGTTCTATAAACAGGGCAAATAAAGAAGGAGAAAGTGGGCATCCTTGTCTGGTCCCTCTGTGAAGTGTGAAATTTTGTGATGTGATCCCATTTGTTGTTATTGTGGCCCTAGGTGAAGTATATAGTATTTTAATCCAGTGGATGAATGACTCTCCAAAGCCAAATCTATGTAGAGTGTTAAAAAGAAATGTCCAGTTAACTTTGTCAAATGCTTTTTCGGCATCAAGTGATACAATTATAGTTTTAGTGTGATTTTGTTGTGCAAGGTTAATTAGGTTGAATAATCTACGCATATTATCCGAAGCATTCCTGTGTTTAATAAAACCTGTTTGATCATGGTGAATTAACATCGGGATAACTGTTTCTATTCTAGTAGCTAATGCTTTGGTAATGATTTTTAAATCTGTGTTTATTAATGAAAGAGGGCGGTAACTAGAGGGGTGCATTGGATCTTTGTTTGGTTTTAGCAAAAGTGTCATAACCGCCGTATTCATGTGTGCTGGTATTGTCGAAGTAGTTTTAATTTCTTTAATAACTTTGATAAATAAAGGAGATAGAATTGGCCAGAAATGTCTATAGAATTCAGCTGGTAGTCCATCAGGTCCGGGTGATTTGTTATTTGGCATTTGGTCTAATGCTTTATGGAGTTCAGCATGAGTGAGAGGTGTATCTAATGCATTTGCCTGTTCTTTTGACATTGATGGTAGCTTTAATTAGGTTTAAAAGCAACTTGAAATTATCATAAAAGTGGTCCAATTCTCCTAAAGCTTAGTATGAGATGTTTTTTTTAAAGAATATTAATGGTATGGTAACACTTTATTTTAAGGTGACACAGTTATGTGACATTACTACATGTACTTACTATAATAATAACAATAAATTATGCATAATTACAAGTAACTAACCCTAAACCAAACCCTAACTGTAACTCTATAAAGTACATGTAGTTAATATTACTTAGTAGTACTTATTTGAGTAAGTACAATGTAACTATGTCACCTTAACCCTTAAACGCATGCTTCAGGTCTTTAGTGACCCGGGACGTCATTTACTACCCTCCTCCTCGTTCATTTTTTAAAAGTTAGACATCAATCTTCTTAGTATTCCTCAATCAATTTATTATAAATAATATGACAAGAAAATAATGCCTGTTTTCCCATTATTGTTTTGTAAAAATTGAATAGGGTCGCTAACGACCCGAGGTGTGTAACAGTGTAAGTTGTTCCTCTTTGTCGCCATCTCTGTTCGAAATCTGCAATTGCAGTTATTCACGGAATTATCAACTATACGTTGCGTTGGTTGTGCCTCGACACGGCACAGCGCGGATGAATCCAATGTTTGAGGAGAGTGTGAAGCTGTCAGTCGCCGCGCCGGTGTGGATACTGGCATTCAGAATCACAGATTATTCTTTTTGGAAGTATGACCAACATAAGAATTTTCACCGGAAAATGTCATCTGAGCAAGTAAGTAACATCCGCTTTTGTTCTGGTTCTGACCAATTAAGGGAAAAAAATCATTGCAGTAAATCGCGCTGATTAAATCTAACAATCGCTTATCATATCAAGGTAAAACCGTGCAAATTATACTTTGTTCTCAAATTGTTAATGTTCAACATCAGCCTTGCGTGACTACATTTAATGCCCTTCCGATATTTATCCTTGGTTTCGCATGGGTCCGGTTCCAGTCTCTTTTTCTCCATAGCCACTCCGAAGTCTTTTGCATTTTACATGTCGAATCGAGCTAAGGCAAGCAGATAGTTTTGAACACTGGCTGGTTATGTATTTGCTCAAACATTTATTTTGGATAATTTTTTACCCAAAAAAGCTTCAGACTGCAGCTTTAAATAAGATAATGATGAATAATTATGTTTTTGAGAACCAAAATCAGCATCTTTTTTAACAATATACAGTATAATGAAAGTAAGTGAGAATTGGGACTGTCATTGGAGCTTGACAGCCCTGGTTCTCACTCACTTTCATTATACTGTATATTGTTAAAAATAAAATGCCCTCTTATGTTCTACAGGAGAAAGAAAGTCATCCGGGTTTGGAACAACATGAGGGTGAATAAACTATTCCCTTAAGTAGGACATCACTGCCAGGCCAGAATGCTTGTTCACCGCTGGTTTTATGCATCTGAGGTTTCAGTTGCAATACTTTCAGCTGCTTATAAATTCTCTGGCTTCAGCGGCCTCATGCTTTTATTTGCCGGAGCATTGATCTCCGACTGGATGGCAGATCACAAAGCCTTATCGTTCCACCATTCTTCACACTGTGGCTCAAATACATTAAAGTACACTGCCACCGCCAGATTAGGGTTAAAGTAAAAGCTCAAGTCAAAGTTTTATGTGCATATCTCTTCTATATAGGAGCTTAACATTAAAAGGAATATCACATCGATCTCTATAGCAGTAAACAATGATAGAAAGACAGCGGTCTGCAGCAGGCAGCTTAACCTTGGCAACACTAAAACTTTAAAAGTATGTTGCTATATTGAGGATTGTAGTTTTCATTTATTGATTAACAATGAACTTTTTCCTAAGCACAAAAGTATACTTTGGTATTGACATTAGATTCCTGAAAAACACATGACCAGATACCACATGGAAACTAGTTTTCGAGTTCAAAGCATCTTGATTCAAACTGAATGCTTAATTCTGTTTTTCTCTCCTGCATTTTTAGAGCTAGTTTAATGTCAGTAACAGCTGCGCACGACGGCTGTTAGCATTACAAGTGCTCTTGTCGCAGGTTGATTAAGGAAATAGTTTTGATTCTGAAAACCTAATTGCATTTTCATTATGTTATGTCAAACACGGGCATTAATATAAGACTAAAACGCTAAATTGTTGATTATAAAAGCTGCTTTGTCCAGCTTTGAAGTTGCAGGAAGCTCGGCTCCTTTCTCAGCCAGAGATGTTTCATTATTTATGCATTTTAATTCATTTCAGGAGGCCTAGACAACTAACCAGTTTATATGAAGTGACAGAAAGACTGAGTCAGATTAAATTATCCTCTTCATGTGATTTGCGGCCTTCAGAACCCCTCCCCCTCCAGGTTCCCCTCCCACCGCACTTCCTTTCCATCAACAGCTTGTGTGTCTGAACCGAGCCCAGTCGCACGTCTTTGTTTTAACTCTCCAAGCCTCAAGCGCATGCAAATGAATTTGGCACTTGACGTTTGAAGCGTAAGATGAAGAAAAATTCCCCAAGTGCAAAATCAAATAGATAAGAGGCAGGATTCCTCACTTTGCAGGAAATGTGTGTTTTGACTTGCTCTGTCTTTCATGTCTTTTCTTTAGACTTAAGCAGTCAAGGACAACTGGTTTTGAAGACACTTAATTTTCAATATCCAATTGCATTGACGGATATACTCTATTAATATCATACATCCGGTGTTATTGTTAAGAAGTGACACTTCATTTTCACGATAGGAATATTAGAGTAGAACCAAAGAAACCAACCAGCTCATTCCTCCCTTCCTTCCTTCCTTCCTTCCTTCCTTCCTTCCTTCCTTTATTCATTAAAAAATTAATCAATAATAATGAATGAACGAATTAATAAAAGAACAAACAAATTCACATAAATAAATAGCCAAAATATTTTTAGTAATAGATTTTTTTTACAAAACTTAGGGCCAGATTTACTAAACAGGACAAATTAGCGTGAGAGAGTAATTCCATAAAAAGCGCCGATGGAAGTAGAAAGTTATGCGCGTGATCTACTGACGACGCGCAAATTAAAGCACACAGACACAGCCGGATCATTTCCATATTAACCCTCTGGGGTCCAAAGTGTTTTTGGGGTCCTTGAGATGTTTTGACATACTCTGACATTTGTGCTTTTTTCAGTTGCTTATAAACATATTACTGGCAAAGGTGTAATTACACTCTATTTAGCACACACAGGGCTACCATAATGTGTTATCAACATGTATGTACATTTTTGTATTTTTGAGAGAATATTGTTTATGCGTGGTTATTGAAAAAACTAAAACTTAAAGTTTCTGAAATAAGGCCACAAAACACATACTAAATATGTGTCCACAAGACTTTTGACTAATGGATGTTGTCACCTAGAGTTTTTTCTTCAAAATGATCTGAAAATCATCCTGCCTTATCATTCACATAAAACAATAGATTGGTTTAAATTTAAAAATGACACTTTTTGTTTGGAAAGGCAATATGCGCAGGGGTGTGACCTGCTGTGATTCACACCTGAGAAGACAATGGGCCCGCATAATGAGCGCATAATGAGCGCATAATGGGGCTGCATACTAATGACCCTTTCATTCAGGTGTGTCACTGAGCCACAAGAATGCAATGACAATATATATATATATATATATATATATAATACAAAATTGGTTCACAGTTCCAATTATTTATTTATTTTTCAAATTGTGCTTGCAAATTGTATAATATCAAATGTAAAAATTTCTAGTAATTGTGCAGTTAATTATCATACTGTTTTTACAGAAAGTTTGGGAATGTATCCCAAATGTGTCACTAATAAAACACAATACAAATAATTTAAAGAGGAGGCTTATATTGAGCTTTTAAGATTTACCTAAGATTTATTTATATGTAGCCTACATATATTTTTGCTATTTTAATAAAAAGGTTACAATTACAACAACAATTAAAATTTTAACTATATTTCAAATGTAATCTTTCTTTGTATTATATACTAAAGTATACATTTTATCATACATATTTCACAGTTGCGGAATAATTAGTTTGAATATAGCTTACAATCGAACAAACACTATAATAACATCTTAGCAAACAAGCTTATTTGATGTGGCAGTATTTTACAGTAAAAACGACATCTTGTCTTTCATATGTAACATATCGTTTTTATGATTAGGACATATAAATGTTAATTTGCAGTTTAATACGTTCAACATATTTCAGTCGATTTTTACTCATCACAGTATTGGAATATAGTAAGGTAAAAGCTGTTCATTCATTCACACACAAAAACGCGATTCAAACAGTCTTTTTGTTTACAGACACTATTCCATATCGCGATTTGCACAAAGCACTTGAAAATAAAGAATGTACCTATTTCCTCGGCTGGATCCGTTGCTCCTCCAAATGAAACTACCTGTAGCCTACTTCTGAGGTAATTTTTTCCAGGATTATTATTAAGATAGTACTATTATTCCTCACAGCATCGTAATATGAGTCTCTTTCGGTGGTTATCCAGCTGATGTGGGCGTGGATCGCCTCAGAGCATTTGTGTTTGAATAGAGCGCGCGCTCCGTGGGCGTGGTCAAATTAACTTTAATGAGCTGAGACGAGAACGACTATCATCTCTCTCTTTTCGTACAGATTACATAAAATGAGAAATATTTTTTTTAAAAAAAAATTACTTCATTTAAAAGAAGATAATTCAGGCTTCATGCCTGTGTGCCTGTATACCTGTTTGACTGAGTATTTGCAGAGTTACAGTTCATTTTTCGGACGCGTTTCAGAATGGACTTCACTGACAGAGAGAACGCAGAACGCGCATCATGTTTATTTTTCTTTATTAGGCGAAAAGCACAACACTTTGTTTTTATTATGAGGTTCCACAAAAAAAATACAAACTTAACAGGATCGAATGATGTACAACACTTATATGTAAGATCAAAATTAACAGAGTAATTTGAGTCTCTTTTGCACTGATAAGGAACAAAGTGAGCTGGTATCGCCGGCGAGACCGCCGACCCCAGAGAGTTAACCAGCGTAATCTACCAAGAGCAGCACAAATTAGTATTTGGTTTAAGACGTGTTTTGTTTTGGGCGGTGAATAATGGAGCAAATACCAGTAAATCGACTAGCGCAAACCTTAGTAAACCTTGCATGATTCATTTAAAAACTCTTCTCCCATAAATGTAGTGTCTGAAAGGGAAACTCCTACAAATGCATATGCAATAAGGTGTTAGTAAATCTGGCCATTAAAAACGTGTGCACTTATTAAATGTCAATTGAATCATACACAACAATATAGTTTAAAAATAATGACTTAAAGCCATTAATGATATAAGCTAAAAACAAAAATTATGTTAAGTTCATTGCAATGTTGAAATAATTAGGATTTTAAAATGTTTTTGAAAGAAGTCTCTTACACTGTAAAAAAAATATATGATCAATAAGTTATGACAACATACTGTATGTTTTTTACATTGCGCTAACTACGTTTAATAAGTTAAGCAATTTTCAACTTTTTTATGTTATACAAAATTCAACTAATTGTAGGCCTAAGCCAATTGAATGTAATTTAAGTTGAAATTGTGAGTTGTGAGCTCTTTAGATTGAAACCTTACATTGTGATTGCAGAAAAATAAGCAACACAATCCTTATTAAATAATCACTGCTGCCTATTCAGTCTTGCATTATACATAGTTTGATCAATGCTTTATATAAAACCTGACAAAGTTACATCCTCCTATTATCTGCCAGCTGAAAATCAATCATTAGATGCTACTGTAGTTCCGAACACCCAGCTGGAACTGAAGTCCTCTCTCTAGCTTAGATGTTATTTCGGTTTTCCATTGACACATTGCTCATGCAGAAGACGACACATATTGCTCTGTAATAAAATGATGTGGTCTTAAAGTCCCTTTAAAAAAAAAAACTTAAAGTCCCCTAGTAGTCAATAATTGTATCCCTTAAAACTCATCTTCGATCACCAAAATTACATATTTAAACGTTTTTTTCCTTGAAAAATTAAACGTCTTCATGCCTTAAACTAGCTTAAATGTAACTCTACATACACCTTTGCCTCATTTAGTATACGCGGTACTATGAATATGCAAATTAGCCCCGCCTCCACTCACTCACACCAGATCAGAGATCCACTCGTTGACGTGATTGGTTATAAGGTTGTGATGTCAGAAACACCAACGATTTCAAACCGGGATTTTGAGACTGTCTTTGGTTCACTGCAGTTTTAAGGAGAAAATACTCAGCAATGGTGCTGACTTTGCTTGACTTTGAATTTTCTCAAGATTTGTCTTAAAGCATATTAAAAACACCACATAGACATATAAGCAACATTAAAAGCTTGATTTTCACCACAGCGGGGACTTTAAGAAAATGGTGCATTATGCTTAATTATTTATCAAGCGAAAGGGATTCTGATCTTAAGTGAATAAAATCTTACAGTATGGGAAAATATTTTTGAGTAGGTTAGACTGTAATTTCATAATGAAGAAGCCTTAAAAATCGGAATTACTGTTCATCCATACGTGTTCCATCAGAGTAACCGCCAACGTCAATAAATTGTCCTACGTTGCCAGCAGCGGCAGTGAAAAAGTGCAAGAGTCATCTGTTATACTACACCAGGCCACCACGGAATATTGGTCAGCGGCGACAGGACACTTTAAAATAAAAAAAGGCTGACTTTGACGCCCCGATAGGGCACAGCAAGGAGATGAATTGAGAGTAAACTCTGTGTTGAAACTCATAAATCTCACATTACAGGCCATATTCAGCTGGGAACATTCAGCATGAGCTGCAGCCCAGTGTCTTTTTTTCACGAGTAGCCATCTTACTAATTACTCGACATGCCGGTTTTAGCGCTGTGGTCATGACTGAATGCTTGTCCTTGGTAAGTTAGCGAGCTGCATATGCTTTAAAACTTCCCCTGTGAGTGTTATCAAGTTGTCAGAAAATAGATAGGCCAAAAAAAGAAAAGAAACTGCTACAGGACGGTTCGAGTACCTCGGCATCTCCTCGCCCCCGCCGTTCTGCCAAGGTCTGATGTTTGCATTGTGACGAGAACTACAAAAGAGTCCCTGATGAATTCAAGCTGTGGTCGATGTGAGCAAGGGGTCAAGAAAATGTGGTATGTCTGGGTGACCTTAATCACACACAGGTTCAGGCGGACTCCGGTTTCACTTGTGGGCCTTATTTCAGGTCACTGCCTCAAAGTCAAAGGAGGGCACAGTCATTATCTCCAGTAGGAGAACCCAATCATCCACACAATGAAATGAGCTCCGTTCTCACAATGCACTCAAGTGTTGTCCATCTCCCTGGGCTGAACACATGTATTCGCAGTACGTGCTAATCTATGAAGTGAATTAGCCATAAAAAATTTGTCCTGGTCTGCTCGCTGTTGCCTCGGCACACAAAGCAGATTTACAACCCATCAAACAGCATTGGTACTGAACCGAAATCAAAACCAGTGCCTGGAAAATAGACTATATTAGTCATATTGTGCATTAGGGTTGGCTATTATAGCTAGCCGCTCTGTCTGCTGTGCCTGTTATTGACATTGCACATGCAATAAATGTATTACATTATATAATTACATGTTATTTCTACTAGGCCTTCATGTAGCTCAAAAAGGTAAATGTTACAATATAGCACAAGCAAAACAGCCAATGGCATCTCATTAGTATTTATAAGTAAAGTGTGGCTCACATTTATTTATGTTTGGAAAGAAACATAATGATATAATCCATATAAAGTTTATACAAAACGAATATAAAACGTTCACAAATCCTACATGGGGATACTTGAATACATAAGTTGATTTTATTGGATTTTTATAAAAAAATAATCATAATGATAATATATTAGTATTATGTGTTTTTAATAAAGCTTTGATAATAATTAACTTCAGTCATACAAGTAATGCAAATAACTTTACCTTTATTAGGCCCGTCTATATTTGAGGGAATACATAAATAAATAAATGTTTGCTAATCTCAGACAAAGTTTCTCCATCACGTCTTCCTGCAAACAAACAAACAAATTAATAAATAATAAATCATTGTAAAATTATTCGCAAAGATTTGTCCTTTATATCAACAGGTTATTTTAGATACTATGTCAAAATGTTGATATTGCGTAAGTGGGTAACACTTTAAGTTAACTAATATTAAATAACAATTAATGAGCAATACATTTTTACAGTATTTATTAATATTTGTTAATGTTAGTTGATAAAAATACAACTGTTCGTAGTTCATGTTAGCCCATTAAAGAAAATATAAACAGATACAACTTTTGATTTTAATAATGTATTAGTAAATGTTCAAATTAATAACTAAGATGAATAAATGTTAGTTCATGTTATCTACTGTAGTCAACTATAATGCTAACAAATGGAACCTTTTTGCACAGTATAAACTATGGTCAAATGCAGCTGTGGGATCAACCACAACCATGGCTCCTGTAAATACTACAGCCGAGCTTCTGTAAACTCTTTGTAGACTTGATTTAGAGTTACCAGGCTCTAAATCAAGTTAGATAGAGCTGCCAGTCCACAGGCACTCTCGCCTATGTTTAATTAGTACAGATTGACTCCCTCGTCAGAGTGACACGTGCTGAAGCAAGACTACGAGCAATGGCTCCCATATCCCCCATTGATTTCAATATCATTCAGTATGATAGCTTTGTTGTGTCTTTACACCTGAGGTCCTTGCCACGCAAACAAATAGAAAACAAGCACAGCAAACACTCTACACTTAAAGCTTGACAGCGCTTTAGTCAGACTTCAAACTACGTGTGACTGCAGCAAAATGACGATCTGCTCTGGTGAAGGCTGAGGTGAAATTATTTCATCTCGTGAGATCTAACCAGACAAAAAACATCACAAATATACGGTGTCGGCGGAAATCACATGCAATAATGCGTTTAACAGATCTATCAAAGGTAGACTTCACATGCTCAGCTAATGAATCAGTTATGACTCCCAGCCTGATTGTTTCAGAGCGTTCTGAACAGTTTTAACACGTTTCACTTGATTGCATGAGCTCAGCTGTTCATTTTAAGGGACAGTGGCTCAATGTTTCGGGGGAGGAATAACATTATCTGTCCATGTGCTTGGCTTCTGCTTATTGAGATTTATCATGCCCACCATCCATGGCAATCAAAAGGCATCGCCCCATGCAGACAGATTGCAGAACAGCCAAAGCCCATTTTTATTTATAAAAAAAAAAAATGTCAAAAAAAGAGAGAGAGAGAGAGAGAGAGAGAGAGAGAGAGAGAGAGAGAGAGAGAGAGAGAGAGAGAGAGAGAGAGAGAGAGAGAGAGAGAGAGAGAGAGAGAGAGAGAGAGAGAGAGAGAGAGAGAGAGAGAGAGAGAGAGAGAGAGAGAGAGAGAGAGAGAGAGAGAGAGAGAGAGAGAGAGAGAGAGAGAGAGAGGCAAAGCAATATGAAAGTACATAGCTCACAAAAGAGAATGCTACTGTCTTTTATCTGCCGATAAAACAACTTTTAAAAAATACAACATTTGAAACAGCAATGACCATATGAAATGTTTATGCCTTTATGTGTTGTCAAAACATCAGTAAGCTTTGAAAAAAGCAGACGCTTTGGTCTGGTCTTATGATTTCAATATTTTTTTTGTGTGTGTTTTTTTTTTTTTTTTTTGTTAAAGTTTCCAAATACGATCCAAGCCGTTCTGTTCAAATATTAAAATCTAAGACACTTTGAAAGGTGCGCTTTAGGTGTATTTATTACAGCGCAAAAGAGAAGTGCTTGGTTTGAAAAGGCATCCGTTTCATTTTAGTATTGAAAAGGTGTTTTAAAGAATGTGTTCCATAAAGGAGCATAAGACTGCACCCAAGGAAAGTAATTTATCTTTCCGCGCCTCTTTGTCCTATTTATTTAGAAAATATACACAATTTTTCAAGCACCCATCATGTGTGACAAAAGCCACTACTGTTAGATGGAGGGAAGCACAGAGTATGGTAAGGTATTAAACAATACAGTAGCTTTCAAAGTGCTTACTAGGCAAGCGGCAGGCATCCGAAGGCATGCGGGGTCTACAGGGCAGCTCTCTGGGGCCGACAATCTGTACGAACAGTATATGCTTCCAGCTTCTGCTCACATTCCCCTGAACAGCAGGTCTGTCTCTCTTACATTTGACTGCCTGCAGCCAGATTTAATCTAATGAACGCATAATGGCACACACACACACTATCTTATAATAAAATCTTCCCGGGTCTGTTTTGCAATGTAATACCGAGCTGACATTTTGTTGACATTCCAGATCAGGATTTTGTTCTTAAGTCCAAAGCAAGACAAAGTTTGGATGTCATAAATATATAATGATCCATAGTATGAATAGCGATCTTAAAAATAGCAAGCTCTCTGCCCTGATATTGATATTTGCTAATAACCTCTGCCAGCAAGTTAAGTTTGAAAGAATGTCAATTCAAGCTTGCATAATTCGAATTTCTTTGTCTCCTGGAAACTTAACAGTCTGTCTGCTCTCGTTTACGCGTCTGGCCGCCTGCTGCACAGACCGTGGAGGGGATGATGCATATTAAATCGAGAGCACCGGCCATTCAATTTGACCTCTGATCACACGTTTTTGTCCAATTAAAAAGGAAAGCTAATTGAATTAAATTCCATTTAGCATTTTTTGACCACGTTATACAATGTTGATCTATTCTGTTAACACTATTTTCCCCTCCGATCTAGCACCGGTTCACCTTTAAAAGTGCATTATATGGTCTCCTGGCTACGTGACGTCCATACGCCATCCACTCTTGCCGTTCCGAGCTCTAATGAGTCTGCTGCCGACTAATTAGAGAAATATGTCTCGGTTGCGCTTGTTGTCCATCCCTGATGATGAGGTGGTTAAAAAGTAGGGATACAAAAACGAAAGGTTCATTCTAGTGGTGTTGAGAGAATTTTCTTCTCTATAGCATTAATTAAATAGCAAAGGAGATTTAATATAACACAAAGGTTATACAGTACCATTCAAAAGTTTGGGGACGGTACTTTTTTTGTGAAAGAAATTAACTTTTTCATTTTATGTATTAAACTGTTCAAACTGTGACATTGGAGAAATTGATAATATTCTATATCAAATTAACGCATTTATTTTGAACTTTACTTGCATGTGTGCAGCTGTTTGCAATGTTGATAATAATACGAAATGTTTCTTGAGCAGCAAATCAGCATATTAGAAAGATTTCTGAAGGATCATGTGACACTTAAGACTGGAGTAATGATGCTGAAAATACAGCTTTGCCATCACGGGAATAAATTCTGTAAAACAAAGTTGCTGCGTTAAATTTTAAGTACAATCAACTTTGATATTTAAGTCATTTCAACTTAAATTACATTAAACTGACTTAAAAAATGAGTGGAATCTTGTATAACATAAAAAAAGTTGAAAATTGCTTAACTTATTTTGATGAGTTAAAGCAATGTAAAAACATATGTTGTCATAACTTATTGATTATATAATTTTTTACAGTGTAAGCTCCGAGCGGGATTCGAACAGGCGTTTCTGTCATGAGAGGCAAGCGCGCAAACAAGGACGCTAAAGGCTGCAACCTCTAGCATCTATCGCTAGTGCGTCTCTTGAAAGCAGGGGAGTGAGGTAGCTGGCCTCCGTTAAACTTCACTCCCATACGGGTCACGGCACCATTGTAACCCCTCCGGTCCTACTCGCGCCGCCCCGAGCAGGACTCGAACCGGCGTCTCCGACATGGGAGGCGGGGGCGCTAACAAGGGCGCTAAAGACTGCAGCCTCTATCATCTTTTGCTAGTTTCTCACACAGCTCTTACTAGCTGGCCTCTGTTATAATTACATTTTAAAACATATTCAAATTGAAAGAAATTATTTTAAATGTTTTTATTATTATTAAATAAATGCAGCCTTGGTGAGCAAAAAACACTTCTTTCAAAAACATAGAAAAATATTACGAGCCCAAACATTTGAATGGTAGTGTATTTCAGTATTCCTTTTATTATTTTCAAATATCAGAAATGCCATTCATAAGAAGCTATTCAGACCAGGCTTAGGAGCGACAGCTGTATGTTCAGCGCGACAAACGCAAGCCTCGTTGAGAGACAGCTCTGTTGAGGGGCTATTATATAGTCAACAAAGTAACAACGGCTTGGAGCAAATCGCTTGTCTATTGTGTGGTCAAACATTGTTCGGAGCAGGGTTCAAAAGTCTGCCCTAATTGGGTCTCACTCTAGAGACGTCTACTCCATGTCAGCTATGTAGCATAAACTCGCCGGCAGAGCGGAGCAGAGAGTGTCTGAGGCTCAGTGATTAGCACCCTGCCCAGTTAATTTTAGCAAGGTTTGGAACAGGACTAATCAGGAATTAAGAGTCGGCATCCACCCTAAACCGCCTTCTTTATGCCATCACACTTTCAGGATGGAAAAAAGGCAATTGTCTGCTGTCTCCGATTATCCCCAGGAAAGCCTATAATCTGGCTGACAGTACTTAAGGAGTCAAGCAGCAAATAAACAACATTGATTATCATCCACTGTTCTTTTTTCTCCCTTATTTTTTGTCCTGTAGATAGATGAGGAAGTTTGGTGGCTCCAACCCCCCTTCTTACCATCTGCTTCAGCAAATGTTAAGGCTGGGTAAATACCCCTTAGTCCTTTGTCCAAACCAGATTATCAGCTATTCTAAGATGGGGCTGGGTTCTTATCGTCTTCCAATCTCTTTTGCGAGCGTAAATCAAGAAATCTGTGCTGGATTACCTGGATTACAGTGGCTCTGAACAGTGTCTTTAAGTCAACGCCTCCCAACCTGACTAGCCGATTTTCTGCTTACCCACTTAGAAAAGATCTCATGCAAATGTCCGTTCCACACAGCACTGTTTCCTAGAAATAAGCCCTGAAGATGGAGGAACTGCTTTCTTTGGAAAATGAACACATGTTTTGTGTGTGTCACAATTGTGTATATTTCTTAGAGGGAACAGTTCACCCATAAATGAAACTTCTGTCATTATTTACTCACCCTCATGACGTTCCAAGCCTGTTTGACCTTCTTCTCACGGTAAAACACAAAGAAGGCAATTTGAAAAAATGTCCACGCTGCTCTTTTCCATTCAAAGTAAAAATATATGTAAAAAAAAATTATTGAAAGAAAGTCATAAGGATTTAGAGAGACATGAGATTTAGTAAATAATGGCAGCATTTTTATTAGAATTGGGTGGATTATTTCTTGATTTTATTTAAAAATGTCAAATGAATGTTACTACATATCTGTAAAAAAAAAAATTAATAGACCACTGCAAATTTTGCAGTTGCTCTGGATTTATTATTTATATGTATCTGTTTGAGTAAAATAATTTGTTTGTTTTTTATTCTACAAACTACTGAAAAAATTTCTTCCAAATTCCACATAAATATATTGTCAGTTAGATCATTTATTTTCAGAAAAAATCCATTTGGTTTAAATAACAGAAGAATATACCATGTTTTCAGACCTTGAATAATGCAAAGAAAACAACAGAGCTGTATAATATATATGCAAATATATTTCACAGCAGCACTAATATAACTTTTATCATTTGCCTTACAATAAAAGTGAGAAAACCATGTTTATATAAGATAACCCTCACAAAAAAAAAAAAAAAAAAACACAGGTTTGGAACAACATTGTAAATTATGACAATATTGATTTTTGGGTGAACTATTCCCCTTTAACATACATTAAAATAATTAAAACAGCCATGCCACTAATAAATAAATACATAGTGAATTATGTTGCAGAGCAGTGCAAAGATGTGGCATACAAAAGATACCTTGCTATATATGCAGACAAAATGAAAAACAAGCTCTGGAAATTGAATTCTGATCCCTTGTTTTAGAAGAATGTATTTCTTAGACAGTGTCCTCCTGAAGATTAGTGTATAACAACATTCTTCAATTGAATTTCGAGAGCATTTAATCAGACAGCAGTGTATTTATTTTGAAGCTTTTTTACATTTTCCCTTTGGAATAATAAGCCTATACAACCTGGCAATCCTAGACAAACAAGCACGACAATCAAGTTTAAAAGCAATTCCTAATCTCCCCCGAAAACCAAGAAAAAGCTATATGGCTGTAGAGCTGCTTTAACGTCAGACGTGCTCCATTTAGGACAATCTTTTCTGCATTAGGATACTTTTGAATGTGAGAAACAGACTCTCTAATTGACATTGCTCAATTCTGTACTGAAAGAAATGTCTGCATATATACACACTCATAATTCATTCCCTTCATCAATAATATTAACATCAGCTATCTCCGAGCAATTGTATGTAAATCTGTTCAGCCTAAAAATAGTTATCCCTGTGTGGCTTGTGAATATTTATACCATTGTACTTTTAACCAATGGGCACATTTTAACAAGCGACAACCGGTGTCTTTAAGAACTGCTTCGATTTTTGAACACACAAATGTAGAACTGCAAAAAATGATTGAATAATTCAGTTTGGCAGAGATTTGGCAGCAGGAGTGCTCTGCACTGCCTTGAGTGCAAATAACAGAGACCATCTTCCTGTTTCCTACACCGCTGCACAGAAAATGCATAAATAGCACTACATAGAGATAATCAGCAAACCCTTTGGGGCTTGGACACAATATTCTCAGTCTGCAGTAATTCCCTCGTGTACCTGATCATTTATAACGACAGACGACTCTCCGGTACCCTCAAATCCCGGCCCCATTCTGCCCCTCTGTGTGTGATGTAATACTGAGGACACAGGATATGATCGATATGAATTATAAATACGATCTCAAGACATATGTTTTGTTGCACTTTCTCAGCAATCTGATCCTAGTCTGTCCTCTTCAAGATACATTTTGTCATTCTAAAGTCCAGCCGATTTATTAATTCATGAGCTCTTCTATGGTGCAGTACTCTCATAGTCAGCACCTGCCGGAGAGGTACTTTCATAGGCATTCAGAGTCAAGTAATGCAATTCCTCACTGGTTTCACTTTCATTGTGCTGTGGCAGCGAGGTTTTGTTTGGAATCATTAAGTTTCTTTAAATTAATCAAAATTAAATCTATTTTTAGAAATAATTCGTGCATTTATTCTTTCTCACCAACACGCGCAGGAAAGGAAAAGAGGAAATGAAGCTATGTGTTTCTGAGGATTTGTAACATTGTGCAAAGTCTGATGTGAAAGTCGAGTGGCATCAAAGGTAACATTAAACAAAAGTTCACCCTACAATTTCAACTGTGTCATCATTTACTCACCCTCATGCCGTTCCAAATCTGTATGACTTTTTCCTCTGCAGAACACAAAAGAAGATATTTTGAAGAACTGTTTTGGTTCATATAATGAAAGTCAATGGGGTCCAAAACAACAGCCCACTATCTTCAACTGACAAAAAAAAAAAAAAAAATGCTCATGAGGCTGCATTTGTTTGATCCAAAAATTACAGTAAAAACAGCAATATTCTGAAAAAAATATTACAATTTAAAATAACAGTTTTCTATTTTTAATATTTGTAAATGTAATTTATTTCTGTGATGCAAAGCTGGATTTTTCAGCATCATTACTCTGAAAATCTTTCCGAAATCATTATAAAATGCTGATTTTCTGCACAAGAAACATTTCTTATTATCAATGCTGAAAACAGGTGTGCTGCTTTGCTTAATATTCTTTGTGGAAACTGTGATACATTTTCTTCAGAATTCTTTGAAGAATAGAATGTTCAATAGAACAGCATTCATATGAAAAACAAATCTATTGTAATATAAATGTCTCTACTACTTTTGATCAATTTAATGCATCCTCGCTGAATAAAAGTATTAATTTGTAAGTATAACGTCTCACTTTGTGTGTAAATGACTTTCATTTTTGGGTGAACTGTACAGTACCTTTAACCTGTTCAAGGTTGTTTTAGGCTAATGTACTCAATCCCTGAGGCATTTCCATTATTAAGGCTGAAACTTTACAGTTAATCAGTCTCCTTATTGACAGTTGCTTTATTAGATTATGAGCAAACATGCAGGTACGTTAGCTTTGTGCACACCACATGGAGCCTCATAATCCATGGCATGCAGTAGCTAGCATTTCTATTTGATTCAATGAGAATTCTTCTTCCTCTAAACGCTGTCAAACAAATAATACATTTAAGCTCAACGCCACAAATCAAGCAGAGCCAACACACGAAACTCTCCTCAGCTGTCACAGTCAATTTGAAGAATAACAATGGCTAAATTACATATCTTTAAGAAACATAATTTGCCAGCAGATGGAGACCAATCTGTTGGAAGATTTTTACCCATTCTTTAAATCCAAAGACAGTAAAACTCTCTGGAATACTCCATTTTGATTGGTTGATTCATTCTGCGTTCAGTTTTGTATAATGACCACTTGACAGTATAATTGACCGTTGTAAAAAGCAACTGATTTCCTACATGACTGTGCAAGTCTTTTGTATTATTCTGTGGTCTCTTTCTTCTCGAACAACTGATGAAATGATATTTACATTTATGCATTTGGCAGATGCTTTTATCCAAAGTAACTTACACTGCACTCAAGCTTTATATTTAATCAATTCATGCATTCCCTGGGAATTGAACCCATGACCTTGGCATTGCCATGCACTACAGTTTGAACTACAGAAATTTAAAATCATATCAAATAAAATCACTATTTCATGTATATTCCTTTATTTACTTGGTAGAAGCTGAGTTGTAGAAGCAGCAGCCTGCTGATTGTATATTTTTAAAAATATGTGCATAATAATAAACATGTGCAAGCTGGAGTGAGCAAAAGTGTTTCACGAAAGAGCAAATGTGCTTTGATGATGGTCTTCTCATTCAGTTCTTATGGAAGTGTGCATGCAAACATAGAGAGTACACATAGTTTAGCACACTGAGAGTTTACATTGTGATATTAATAGCATGCTGACATTTGCACACTACCTCAGAAAAAAAGGAGACAAGCTCAACGCAGTGCATGTGCACCATTTTCTCTAATCACCAAGGACATATTTCCCTTAAGGGAAATGGGTAGCTCTCCAGTCTTGCAATTTAAAGTAACTTTGATAAGCAATTAAATTGTTTTCCATTGCGCCTCTCATTTCTCCCTTCTTTCATGTGAACTTCTGGAACAGATGCTTTGAAACCACATACATGGGAACAATGGCTGGCTCTTGGGCCAGCTCACAAACGGATGTTGAGGTAATATGTGATCAGTGAGCCTTAAAAATTGTAATTGTTCAGTCTTATAAAAAGGTACATTTCAATAGATGCATAAATTCCAGTGCAGTTGCATAATTGAGCTAAATAAACGTGGTTGCGTAATTTATATACTGCCAGTACTTGTGAGTTTAAAGAGCCAATGTGGCTCAGCCTTTATGCTTTTTTATTAATGCACCACAACATTCTTACTTTATACTTTACAGTAAAACAAACAAACACAAATATTTTGAAAGGGAAATTAAGCAATATATTAAATGGGAATATATACAGTGGGGTTCAAAAATCAGAGACAAATTTTTTTTTTTTTAAATCATCAAATGAGGAAGTAGATACTAATATCTAATAATACATTTTGTGACATGTTCCCCTGATTTTATTGTTTATAATAAAAATTAGCATTACTTTAAACAACTACAATACAGAAACATTATCATAATCGTGGTCTCAGACTTTTGGACCCCACTGCATATAAATGTAATATTGTTTAGTTAATAAATGACGCATGGAAATGTGCAGTACAATGCAAAAGACTTTAATAAACTTCCAAAGCTCAAACATACATAAAACAGTTATATACAGTTGACTTCACATGTTGGCAAAACAAAGAAGAATACAAAGATAATGTAAGGTGCTTCATATATAATGAAAGTGATGAGACCCTTACATTAAAAAAAAAAGTCCATTTCTTTTTTTCCCTCCCATCGTTTTCTTTGCCTATCGCAAATATCCAGGCATGTCTAATTGTTTCTTGCACAGTGCTACAGTTTTATGTGTGAGTCATTCTGTGTTTCCTACTCCAGAGCGTTACACTTGACACCATTAAGACATCTGATACCTCCGCAGGAATAAGAGGTCAAACATTTGGGCCCAAAGACACTTCTACAAATCAGCCCATTTGCTAAAAAGGAGTAAATTACTGCTTGAACAAAAGTGCTATCCATCAAAGCAATTTATTAGTGATGTAATAGTCATTCAAGACGGAAATACCCGACTGCTAAGTTTCACAAAAGAGCTGTAGAATGGTTATCACGACTTTAAAGTGCTCATGTAGTGTGAGTTCTCGTTTGATTGCAAATTTATTGCTGTTGACATCAAATCTAAATAGTCCACGTTGTATTTTCGTGCTCTGTATTGTATTTTCTACTTTTAATATACTTTTTTTCGCCCCATCTCTGTTGTATGAATACATAGCATGTCAGTTTCAGAATATACAAACACCCAGGTGATGTAACTAAAACCTACCATCTCGTATGACAGATTGCCGGAGGCTTTCTATTCAAAATCAGTTAAATACATCTTACAGGTTATATTGGCTCTGGTAAAAGCGAACTACACAGACAACATATAAAGGTCAGACCCGGTGTCCCTTTCTACTGCGTACAAGGGGATTCTTTGATTAGAAAGCAGGAACACTGTCCCATATGATTGCAGCTTAGTAAAGCATTAGGGCTATATTAGACTCTTCCACGTCCAAAATTCGGAGGCAATCAGTGTCACAGCTAAAGTGTGTTGGTACCTCCTATAGAGGGCCATGCATTTCAATGTTAGCCACACATTAACAAGCCTTGGCAATCAGTGATGAGGAGTTTGCCGTATCAAGGCTGTGATAACGGATCTATCGAATACTGCGCCTGTGCGAGCACAGAATGAACAAATAAAACAGTAATAGCAGGTGAGCAAAGGATATATAGAGTAAAAAAAAGAAACAACCAGCAGGCACGTCAAAGTTTCATCGAACTTTGTCTAATGTGTCAATCAAGGAAATCAGTGAACAAAATCAATCAATAAATAGACACACAGACGACAAGGACTGTGATGCTTCTATACATAAATACATATCTATATAAACATCCTATACAGAGGTCTTTGCCATAGTCATATTCCATTTGGATAAGCAGAGTGGAGGTGTCTTTCGTGCCCTATTCGGTGCAACCGGTGAATGAGGACAAAAGGGTTTAAACAAAGCATTTCAAACCTCCTACAAGTCACAAGCAGAGTTTCGGACGGTTAAATTAGTCTGATGTTGCTCTCTAGGACTCGTTTGAGGCTGGAGATTCTGTACAGTTCACGTTTTCACCTCTTCAGTGATTGCCTTCCTCTCCCTCCCTCCCTCTCTTTAGGAAATGGCAGCTAGAGATTGATTTTTATCCTGTGGGAGCGAGCTGTACCTGTGCCACAGAGTGTGCCATAGAGTGGTGGTTTCAGTGCCGTCTCCTGTAATATAGAGAGACAGACAGATATAGGGAGATTGTAGTTACAAAATCATCTGGCTTGCTAAGCTGCAGTATGTACTGTGTAAGATGATAATGAAGTCCTCTCTCTCTCTGGACATATACATTCACATGCATACATAAAGAGAGAGAAAGAGAAAGCATTCTTCAAGGAACAGACTAAAAGAGTTATGTGCTATTTTTAACTTGTCGGATTTACCTTGAAGAATGCTGGGTGTTATCAACGGGTAAAAGTGACTAGTCAGTGCATGCAGGTAAACCAAATGGCTTTTTGCTCCAAATGTGCCGTTACATCCACCACACTACAGCAACACTCATTCATTGATGACAACAGGAAGCTCATGTGACTAAAACATTTCTTTTTAAGATAGTTGGATAGTGGTTTGGTATAACACTTAAAATTTTTTTTTTTTTTACTCAACTGATAGGGTTATATTACCTCATTATTACTTTTCTGAGTCAACCTCTTAAATTCATCACTGAAATCTATATCTGCAAGCGACAGTGGATGAATCTAATTAGCATGTGCAAGAGAAAAGTACCATTTCAAAGCTCTCTATAGTTACTCTTCAACTAACACAGTCTCATCCCAAGACGTCATATGACTGACGCTTTTGACCATACGCCAACATCCGACGTTTTAGGGTACCCTTTAACGTCAGTTGGATGACGATCCTAGGGCGTCATCTAACTGACGCTTTACCTTTAGCGTCAGTTAGATGACGCGGGTAGGTTTAGGTCTGGGGTAGGGTTAGGATTAGATAGCGTCATCTAACTGACGTTAAAGGGTACCCTAAAACGTCGGATGTTGACGTATGGTCAAAAGCGTCAGTCATATGACGTCTTGGGATGAGACTGGGCTGCTTCAACAATGCCAAAAAATCTAAATAAAAGATAAGTGACTTAAGAGACTTTTTCAAGCTGACAGCAGTGACATTAAAGTGCAGCCTAACTGGTAGAACACAATGTCAAGCTCATTGTTCATTTCCTAGGAAACACATGCTGATAAAATGTATATAATGGACTTAGGTTATTTTTGGGAGAAAAAAACAAATCTACCTCACACTGCTGTTCCTACTTCAAAAATGTAGCAACACAAATATGGATTTCTATGTGAGCGCATTGTATAACCACAACTGGAAAGCTGAAATTTGATCAAAAACACAGTAAAACAGTAATGATGTGAATTTATGTTACAATTTAAAACAATCCTACTTTAATATATTTAAAAATGTAATTTATTGCTGTGATGGCAAAGCTGAATTTTCAGCATCATTACTACAGTCTTCAGTGTCATGTCACACACACACACACATAATATATATATATATATATATATATATATATATATATATAATGTATGCAATAACCAAAACATCCATAAAGCCTCAGGGCAATACTGATAATGGCAAACTTGTATTTAACTTACGATTCTCTATGGCAGAAACAAATGGTTAAAAAAAAAGAGAGAACAGTATTAAACGAGCATGTAGAATATATTACTAAAGTCCAAGATGCACAAGAATTGCAGATGGGCAATTGCTGGTTGCCTATAGGCAAACTAGGAAGCCGACTGGCAGCAGCACAGTCAGGCTGGCAAGAAAGAAAGAGTTTTATTTTTAAATTTAACTAATTCATTTATTTTTGGGACATTCACTTATAATTATTGGACTTATATTAGAAAAGTTATCACCCCATTAGTTCTAAATCTAAATATACTTTCCATCATTCTACCTAGTAGTGCCACTCCCGCCCCGCCCCCACCCCCACCCTTTAGAGCGGCATCGGTCTACATGCAAAACACCCTGATGTACAACCAAAATTGTCATCAAAACGAATATAACTATCAGGACATGAATACAAAAGATGACGACTTTTACCGCTGGAGATGACTAATGATTTTGAAGCCCGAAACACACGTCTGAAAGGTATGGTTATGTAGCGTATGTGTTTGTGAGAGAAAGTGAGGGAGAAGTGACGTAGCTCACCTTATTGTGTGCGTAATATTTATATACGCCATATATTAATATTTATAACTGCTACGAAGAGCTGTGCAAGTGACAGGATTCCGGGTGAATGAGCACAGCTTGCACACCATCGCTTCGCAGCTACTAGAACTACCACCGATTTGCTGCTTTCCATGTGTCTCTCATTGAAAATGAACTAGAGACTTGTGCTTCCGCATCCTATGTAAAACATGTCGAAGTGGTACTGCGGCCCACCTGGAATTAGACCGAATCTTCCAGGAGATATTCTTCATAATAATATAATATGGAATTTGCATTTGCAGCTAGTGATTGCGTGCAGATTTTTTTTTTTACATTGCATAATGAAAAAATTATAATCAGAAAACATGCTTGTATTTGCTTTTATTTTAGTGCAATTGTATCAATAAACAAAATCTCCAGTGTTTCACATCCATCTCAAAGATCGTGTTTAATTGTGAGTGTGAAGTGTGGGCGGCCCAAATTTTTTTTTGCCTAGAGCGGCAGTTGAGCTTGTGCCGGCCCTGTTGATGGGCTAAGCACTGAAGAAATTGCCTGGAGTTTTACACAACTGGAAGTAATCAATAGAGAGAGAGAGAGAAATTCAAGAGAGATTAATCACTTCATGAATTTCTAAAAAAAATGTGTTTGTTAGAAATCTAGACACATCTGCCCTATACCCGGTGAGATTCAAAAATGAAGTAGAATTTGAATTATTGAAACGAGGGTGGGTAAGAGCACAAACTATGGACTCAAGGACATCCTCTCCCATATTTTATGATGTTTTCGAAAAGCTGAACGTACCATGAAGCCTGATGCAAAAAAATGTGTTTGACTGTGAGGCCCCATAACCCTGTGAGGGCATATTCATACCAATCTGAATGAAGACGGGTTTGCAAGTAACATGAGGTTAGAATGGCGAAGCTACTGACCTCAAATACACCCCATCTCTGAATATAGAGGCCTTATAGCGTTTGATTTGACTAGCGTTCTTGCATATTCATGGCCTTGCCAGGGATCAGTCAAGTACGGTGGAATTTACTTGATCTGCCACAACTAAAGTGTGTATTCAGACAGAAGCCCCACCACCACCGGAGGGACTGACCTCTAAAATCACTGTCTGAGAACAAGGAGTGCAAAAGATAAAAGAAAGGCAGAGATGAGTGAAAGGGGTGGGAAAGAGGTTTGTGGTGCTGAGCAGAATGCAGAATGGACCTCTGATGGTATTATGAGCCATATGGCCCATAACTATGGTGTATTTTGACAAGCTTTTCTTTGATGCTGACATCATTCCCAGCCCCCTAAGCATCCCATTGACCTTCATCAACGAGTGTTTCCTGGGAGAAATGCATCATTTAATGGTCGCTACAAATGTTCTTGCTCCTATTCATCATGGCACATTCAGACATGATGTTTCTCAGACATCGAGATGGGGCCACTAAAGTTAAGTAATGTTGACATTTGTGTCACTGCTTTATAGCTAACATGAGACACCACAGCTAATGCACCAAATATGGGGCCAACGAGTATGGGACATGATCTGATATTCAAGATATTTCAATATCTGGTGTCTGTCTGTCTGTCAGTAATGTATCTCAGCTGCTTTCCAAGTGTTGTTTACAATGACTAAGTAAGAAGAAATATTTAAAAAAAATTGCTATTGTATGAAAGCAAAAATAAGGTTTGCCAAAAGTGGAATGCTACATAAAGAGCACTTTACTTCAGAATTGAAGATGATTCAGGATAGTATAACCTTTTTTTTTAATGGGCGATTTCAATAGTCGAAGCAATACCTGTCAAAGCATACAGAATAACCTTAAGATGTATAGGAATACCATATATCTCTAAGGCATGCACTGTTATTCAACCCAATGTCTTTAAATATTGAATAGATTTAAGTTTCATTCTTTCTTAAATTCTTTCTTGAATAGATTTAAGTTTCATTTAAGTTTCATATATATATATATATATATATATTAATTTGCTTTAGTAACTATAGTATTGAGTTGACAGTACATGGCACCACATGGCACCATCTGAATAGGATTTTTTCACAAACATTTCAAGCAGAATCTGATGCAAGGTTTCAAAACCTTCAACAAATATTTCTGCATATTTCAAAACGTACAGAAGCGGGAGGACAACTTTGGCAGGACAAATTACAAACCTAACCTGAATTATGTGTCATTCCATAATCTCACTATGTAAGCAGGCTTATAATGCACCATGGCAGAGCGTTGCTTTTAACTGCATTTTAAAATAAAGGCATCATGGTGAAAATGGAACATCAGCTATGTGTGGGTGTCACCTTAAATTACCATGCGCACAATGTGTCTGAGTGGATATACTGTAATTTGTAAGAAATATGCAGAGGGGGATTTTCTTCAATAAGGACAAGAGCTCACAGTGGATGACATGATATTACAGAAAAAAACAAACAAGATTGTCTGTGATTGAATACTAATGCTAAACAAAATCTAGTAAACTAGTAAAACTAGCAAGCTAGTTACTGTTCATGTCGATAGTGTCTTATCTAGTGTCCTATCACTATTTACATGCTCAGTCTTGTTTGAATGTGGGCCTCTGGAGTATTGCCAACTTACTTTCCTGACCGCAGTCCTGTGCTTTCTAACCTACTCAAGAAAATGGCTATGCGGCAGACTCAATGCCTGGTCATTAAAAACATGCAGTTGATAGGTAAAATGGATGGTGTTTCAAGCTATTAGTGAATATGCTTCTATTTAAGTCTCACGGTCCCACAGCTCTGTCTTCACCTTGATCTCTCTGACCTACAATCGCACAGCTCAGTCTTCCACTCTGCGAGAAAGACCAGTTGCCACAGCGAAGCCACCTCTCTCTCCACCCCAATTTACATTTATGTCCCTCACCTGCTTTTATTTATTAGCTATTTTGCATTTGGCACATCTCCTCTGGAACCATAGACTAGAATACTGGTATTCAAATGAACCTTCATCTCATTAATGCTGGCAATTTCCCTCAGAGACAACTTATAATGTTTCCTTTGGACTGAGTTCGGAATTCTATTTAAAAATAATCATCCTTTCCCTACTATGTTACAAGTTTTAGCTCTAATGAGTTCTATCAAGCATTTCTGTGGGAAACAATTGTTTCAGCAGTGTGCATCTGTTCAGTTGCGCCAGTGAAACACAACCCTATCTTGTTTGGTTTTCTGTCAAGCATGCTTGGTTTTGGCATGTCAATCAAGAACAAACATAGCTGTAATCTCAAGATAGCACTCTTGTTTTTCGTACATACAAAAAGTTGTTTTGCTAATAATTACTCTTTAGAATTAAACGTCTAATTTGGAAAAGAAAAGAAAAATATCACATAATCAAAGCTATCCAACTTCTCGCTATCTGTCACAGTCTTCCTAATGTGTAGAATATTCCTTCAGTTGATAATTTGTGGCATTTTTCCTACAGTATTCTTCAGCGAAGAAGTGAAATGGCATTTTTGTTAATACGAGCGCACAACCATAAAACCAACAACCTCCCAATTTTAAGTTTCAGATTTTCATTCGCGTATTGTATCCTTACATGCATGCATCTTTGAGCCCTTGTTGAAGCTCAGAACATGTGGCTGCCACCCTCCATTTCGCATCTTTCTCACAGAAGGACAGTACAAATGGGAGCTAGAGCAGCAAGTGGTTGAAGAAAGGAAGTTATGAATTACCTGTCTGGTGTGGATTTGTCCAGGTGCCTTGAAGCTCCCTTGACAGCTGCACTCTGAAACGCTGTAGGGATCGGAGCTGCTGGAGGAACATTTGGATAGTGAGTCACAGCCCACGACAAATGTGTTGTCCAGTGGGAGTTCCTGGATGACATGATGCTTCTTGGGAGCCACAGGGGTCTCTGGTTTGATCTGGAATGTTGGCTGAGGGGAAGCGGATTTGTAGTGCTTGGCTAAGTCAGGACTGTCAGGTTTGAAGGTAGTCGGTGTGGTAGCCCAGTTGTACTTTCCCATTGTCTGCTCCTCAAGTTCAACAGGGAGGTCTAAGGTGCCATTGATGTGCTCATGGGTAGGGTCATCGGACTTGGATTCCTCGATGGTTACAAAATTCAACAGCAAACTTTTTGGAGACCTCTTCTTCTTCTTCTTTTTCTTTTTAATCTGCCGACCTTCCTGGTTTGGTGATACCCACTCACCACTCTGCTTGCTCTTCTGGACAACTTTGTGTCTCGGTGTCTGTCGACAGCGTACCAAAGCAGTCACAAAGATCACCAAGATAACAGTCATAGTCCCAGCAATTATGGCAATAACGACAATCACGTAGCCATTGGTCTGGGGTGTCACATCGTTGTCCCCAATGTTCCGCTCCAAGGGAGTCTCCAAACTCTTGCGTAGTTGCTCCTGGATGAACGTGGCATTCGAAACAGTATCATTCACAAACAAATGAACAAGGGCAATTGCATGTAAGGACTCAGGCTGTCCCAAATCCTTAACCTTTACCACTAGCCTATGGAGACCTTGGTCTGTCGTTATAATCTTCTCCTGCAGAGTAATGTTGCCTGTCGTTTTGTCAATGGCAAACAATCCTCTCGGCGACCCTCCAATAATACTATACTGCAGCTCTGCGTTCATGCCTGTGTCATTGTCAATGGCAAACACTCTGGTCACCACAGATCCAGGGCTGGTGGTTGAAGGTACTAGATCATAGGAGTAGTTTGAGGAGGGGATGACAAACACCGGTCGATTGTCATTCACATCAACAACGTTTATGGTGACCTTGGCATATGAGGTGGTTTGCATTTGACCTGCGTCCACAGCCTTGACAACAAATGTGTAGGAACTTTGTTGCTCCCTGTCGAAGGTAATGTTTGGTTTAATCACCCCGGTTTTTGGGTCGATGATGAAATTGTCCTTTCCATTTATGATCGAGAGGGTGACGACTGCATTATCGCCAGCATCTGCATCCGTGACAGTGATCAAACCAACTGTTCCATACAAAGGCAGGTTCTCAGGCACATAGAAGTTGTACTCGGGATGGGTAAAGGCTGGACTGTTATCATTTTGGTCTTGGACTATTAGCTTTACGGTGACATTGCTTTGAAGAGCGTTAGAACCATTATCCCTGGCAATGACTGTAAATGAATACTTCTCCTGCTTCTCTCTATCCAGCCTTTTGACAACAGAAAGGATACCAGACCGGGGATCTATGTTAAACCCATCAGGAGCATCTGGCCCAATACTGTAAATAATAAGGGCATTAGAACCACTATCTGCATCTGTTGCACTGATTTTTATCAACTGTGTGCCGGGGTCATTGTTTTCTGGAATGGACAGCTGGATTTCAGGTTGAGGGAAAACTGGGACATTGTCATTCTCATCCTTGATTTTAATCAGAACCATTGCCGAAGTGTTCAAAGGAGGTTTCCCAGAGTCAGATGCGACTATCCTAATCGCATACTCGCGAGTGGTCTCAAAATCTAAAGGTGCGGCAGTTTCAAGCAAAAACTGGTCATTGAAGACCGGCTTCAGTCTGAAAGGTACATCATGATCAGTGTAACAAGTTACTTTACCGTTCAGATCTGCATCTCTGTCTGTCACAGTAATTAGAGCTATTTTTGTGTTAAGGGGGGCATTTTCAGACAATAGCACAGTGCCATTAACTAGATTAATTATATAACGGGTGTCTATAGAGGGGACATTGTCATTAATGTCTGTTACATTGACTATCACTGTAGCCCTTGAAGGGGTAGAGCTTCCGTCACTGGCCAGCACTATAAGCTTGTGCACTGGGTTGACTTCCCTGTCCAATGGCTGCTTGACGGTAATCAGTCCAGTTGTGCTGTCAATAGCAAAATGTCGTTTGGTGGCAGGGGAGATTTGGTTGCTGAAGGAGAAGTGAATCTGAGCATTGGACCCCAGATCAGCATCTGTGGCATGAAGGTGAGTGACAGATGTTCCCATTGGGGCATTCTCAGGAACGTTTACCTCCACCTCAATGTCCTTGAACACCGGCCGATTGTCATTCACATCTGAGACAGTCACCTGCAGAATGGCTGTGCTGGACTTTGGAGGTGTGCCACCATCCTCAACTTTAATTTTCATCACAAAGGTGTCCTTCGTCTCCCGGTCGAGACTCTGCTGGACTATGAGTTGAGGCCATTTGTCTCCTTCAGGCGTCTCAATGATGTCCAGGCCAAATTCGCTAACACTCTGGAAAATACAGTCAAAAAAAGTATTGTAAACAGTTTGCAGTATATTTAACCAAAAACAGTACATTTTTAAAGTGTTTAGTTAAGCGTCAGTTAGAGGACATCTCCACTTGATGTTTATGTTTGAACTAAACATTTTGCATTTTTCCCGTGTGTTTCATATGTTATTGCTGTTGTTGTTGTTATTGTGCATATTACTAGTATGTCAGAATTTACAGACACAAGTAAGAAACATACAAATACTAATGTGTTTGAGCCTGTCATTTATTCTGGCTTTTAACAGATGTTGGCTTTAGCTTCAGCATTAAACCTTGGGGTTAAAGTTATTTAATCCTATGAGAAACTGCACAAGGTCTTCAAAATATTTACTTGAAAAGCCCATCCGGGGGATATTATCCTATAAAGCAAACACTGGATCCCCACACAGTAAACAGTTCCATCGAGCACCTGAAAACTAAAATATGTGACATAAACGATGCACTGAACACTGTTTCTCCCACCAAAGTTAATAGGTCTAAGATGTGGTAAACAATAAAAAAAGATTGCTGGACAAGAAATTACCTTGTCATTCCATATTTAGTTGGGTGAGCATGAATCGATGCACATATTCCTGTATGAAATATTACAGCAAGCCTTTTATTGACCCTTTTTTTTTCTTTTTCTTTTTTCTCTCTGACCTTTACTGATTCCTTAATTAGCACACTTCGTTTACTTTTTTGTATTTTAAAACCATTTGCCAGTCTGACATAAAATTGCAGATTTAACATTAAAAAACAAAATTTTCTACCAACCAATACAAGTAACAAAGCCAAAGTGCATCTCATAACAGTATAATAATGAAACAGTGAGTTCTAGTCCAATCCTCTGGTGTATTCTGTTTTGCTGCACACAACTTATTGTTTTACCCAACTACCAAGACTCTGATTTAGTGTATGGAAGACAACTTGTGCAGTTTCAAGTTCATATGTGAGCAAAGCAAAGGAGTAAAATAGATAAGCTTCCATTTTAAACATACTGCAAGAACTCCACAGATTAAAGAAAAGGAAAAACCAGAACATAAAAAAAAAAAAAAAAACTCTCCCGGCAAGGAGCTAAATCTAGGCAACAGCAAAGCCTGAGGAAAATGAAAACAAATGCATATGTAATCCCCATGAGGGACCAGCTTCGACTGTTTAAAATAATTGCCTTCCTACCAAAACTAGCCCTAATATTTATGATTACAGATCAGGCTACATGGTACGGCAAAACATCACATATATTCTATATTTCCGTGGTTGGCGAGCGAGGGAGACAGGGGAACAGTGCCTGAATGAGAGTCAAGCACATTTGTGAGACAAAGAGGCTCTTTGAAGCTCTTTCAGTCAAAAACATTTTCATGCTAGAACAAGAAGAAGCAACTTCCTTAAGAGATAAGCTTCCTGCCACACATAAAGCTGGGAAAGATTACTCTGTCTAGGCACATATTTCAAATGTGATTACGATATTTATATGCATTTCTCATGCTATGGGTAATCTTGAGTCATTTAGTCTGGTACTAACAAACCACTTTTTATTGGCACAATGCATGCGGCTACAGTACATGTTAACTACAATATCATTATCAAACTACAATTTATTTATTTGGTTGACAAAGTAAGCTTTGTACATGCTAAAATCATGTAATATCCCCCTTTGGTGGTTCTTGGCACACTTTTGTGACCATCTGTGGTCTACTGTCAGTACTACCAACACATGAGGAAACACACATATCAAGACTCATCCAAGACATAATTAGCATTAAAAACAGAAAGGTTATAAAAGGAACAATTTGCAAAACAGCACTTCTTCCATATACAGTCAACACAAATCAACAAAGCTGACTGCCATGGAGATGTTTATATGAGAATTAACACAACAATCTGTGAGAAGCGGATCTGTTTGGTGTGCTATTGGTTACGATAAATTGGGTTACATTTTGTCAGTTACAAATACATGCATGGTGACCAAAATGCCTTTTTTTTTCTTTTTCTTTTTTTTACAAATTATATATGACTCTTTTAGATTTATTCAGGGAGATAGAACACAGTTTAGCTAATGAGTCTGGTTTTAAAATGTCTAGCAATGAGGGGATCAATCATAATTTTTCAAGTCAGGCCCATAGAAAATCAGGCTGGGGAATTCTGATTATCTTTAGACGGACTCAGGTAGAGTCAAAAGAACATGAATCACAGGCCCATGGGAAGTGACAAATGTCTGAAATCAATACAGGTAGTGCATAAAAATCTACATATTCATACCAACTAAACTGTAGAGCATTATGATGGACACATGGGATACATCTCTTTCGTTCGAGTAAAAGACTGACTCAGGATGATACTGGGTGTTAGACAATGACAAAAAAACTTGTTTAAACTGAACCCAATTGTCTAGTGCAATCAGTAAATATATGCAAAAGTAAATGTCAGTTATACAGTAAATAACAGAAAAGAGAGCGGTATCTTAACAGTAGAACATTAAACATCAGTGGGCTTCATTTTGCATAGTTCAACCCCAGAGTTTCTCTCAGCTTTGCAGACTGGCTGAAGAATCTGTTGTATGAATCAATGAGATGACCTTCTACAGCAACAACTCAGAATGAACTCAGTACCAACAACTGAGAAACTGAATATTTTAGACCCTTGTACCATTGCATTGTGTTATAACACAGAATAAAGTAATAAATATGAATATCATACATATGAAGCCATAAATAATATGCACATTAAGCTGTCTGAATTTTTTTTCTCCTTTTTTAATTTACTACCAGTACCAACTCTAATCAAATTTAATCAGATTTGAGACTAAGACTAAAACACAAGTGTGGTCTCCTAGCCAGGTCAAACTTTGGCTGAAGAATCAGCCAAAAATTAGGTACAAATGAAACCTGGAACCAACTGACAGCCAGTAATGTGATTAGAATCTGCTACAATTTCCCCAGCGTCCACTATTGTCCAGAACACTCCCATAAATCAGTTTACCTTATCCACTCACCCTTAAAGTTGATTCACTTTTACTCAGACTGATTCTCAAGGGAGTAAACTTACACAACATTTGGTTTAATGAGCATATTCTCTCATAAGCTAATTATTATAATTATTCTTATTTATTTTATATAGAAGATCGATGGCACTGACCTACCAAGAACCGAGACATTTAAGTATCTTAGCTAAACGATTCCAGTTGATGGAAGTCTGAACCATGGAAGCCACTGCACGAGTCAACGCCGCCTGGCTGAAGTGGCGCACGACGACCAGCTTCATGTGCGATAGGAAGACCAGTGACTATCTCAAGTCGAAGATCTACCGTACTGTCATTCCTCCTGTTGCTCTTTATGGTGCCGAGTGTTGGCCCGTGGCGAAAGATGTAGAACACCGTTTCTGTGTCATGGAAACAAAAAGGCTGCGATGGATCTCCAGCATCACGTGCTTCGACCAAGCCTGTAATGATGACATTCGGCAACGGTATGGTGTTACCTTAATATTTGACAAGCTACATGAAGCCCGGATTCGGTGGTACGGCTATGTCCTGCGCGCTGACCATACAACGCTTGCCAAAATGGGCTTCCAGCTGGAAGTCAGCGGAAAGCGACCGAAGGGACAATAGAAGCAGCGGTGGCTCGACACACTGCACAACGATCTCAAGCTTACCGGTTTGCACCCCGATCAAGCCAACGATCGCATCAAATGGCGCCAGCGATCCAGAAAAGCGGACCCTGCTACTATGCGGGATAAACGCTAAAGAAAAAGAAGAAGAAGATGATTCTTATTTATTTTATACTGCAAGCGATTCCTGGGTAACTAACCTTTTGTGTGAAAGAGTCAGAACCCTTCAGCTCAACTTCAGGCACAAAAATTACTTTGTTCAAAGAGGATGATATATTTCTCAAGAATCAATATGAAGCCTTTGTGGTGCAACATTCATAGAAACTCTTTATGGCATTTTACTTGTCAGCCCTTGATCATTAATGCATCTTTCAACTGGCTCTACTCATTGTCTTCAACTGAAATAACTGGAGAAGTGAGAACTTAAAAAATAAAATAAAATCCCAATTTCAATAAATTATTTAAGCTGAACTAGTTTCTCTTCTATTTCAAATCAGAATCAGGCACAGATGAAAACCAAAATACTCATAAATTATTGAAATTAAATGATAACGTTAACGCTGACCTTGACTCCCCAAATAAGCAATCCAGTGGATACTTTCTTTTCTTAAGTTTCGGCTGTGCCGCAGATCTAAAATGACAATACTAACGGTCCCAGGTGATTAAAAACACACAAATGGCTTCAAAAGAGAGAAACTGCTTTCTTAATGTGAGGTTAGAGTGCTTAAATGGCAGGGTAAAAATAACAATGAGTTGGGTGGAACCCACAACAGAAAAGTCAATATCCTCATCCCATGAGCCTGATCTGATCCACATGGCTCCAGATAGGACTTGTAAAGAGGTTCTCTTTAAGTGATAAAAATCTCTTCTAATGGAAAGCACTCCTCCAGCCATGCATGGTATTACTTTCTGTAGGCTGACCTTGATAGTGTCCAGAGGTGCTTCTGTGCATCGTTCCAGGTGACATGGCAACACTAATGCTGATGGAACAATTAATATGGCACCGCAATTAAAACCAGGGTAGGCAATAACGGCCCTCTGTGTCATAAGCGAGGGCTTCCTCCTTAGGGGACATGACTGGAATGAGTAAAGAGCAGAAGAGGGATTGCTATCAGAGCTCTTTCAAAGCTATGTGCGCAGCAGCTGTGGCCCACAATGCTAATCGTGCAGCTCCATGCTGACGGTGAGCCGGTCTAAACCATTACTGTGTGGGAGCTTCAGAGATTCGTACTCTCATAGGACCATGCAAACGCAGTCCAAGAGGTGGATTCACGGCCAGATGCTGCTCGTGGGATGCTTTCAACAACCTCAGAGGATGAAACATATCCTGCCTTTCCATTTCTGTTTACTTAGATCTACCCTCACCAAACTCGCATGTATGATTCATAAAAAGAAACACTACACTTGCAGATGAAGAACAAATTAAATCATCTAAAAGGAAACAGCGACTTTACATATTTATTGTAATTTTATGAGGCAACGGACTGGTCATTTTCCAAGCACAGGCAATCGAAACAGCCGCAGCAGGATTGGCAGAGAGAGAGAGAGAGAGAGAGAGAGAGAGAGAGAGAGAGAGAGAGAGAGAGAGAGAGAGAGAGAGAGAGAGAGAGAGAGAGAGAGAGAGAGAGAGAGAGAGAGAGAGAGAGAGAGAGAGAGAGAGAGAGAGAGAGAGAGAGAGAGAGAGAGAGAGAGAGAGAGTCTTTAAAAATGCAAATTGGTAACTTAATCAGACATGAAAAGCAAGGATTCGGCTAATTCTCAAAAGAAAAGGTACAAATTACTCTTTCACACTTTAATGACAGTCTTGGGCTCTTTGTTTCCCACTGTATTTGAATTTCACACAGTATTTGAATTTTAATTAAAATACAGGGCCATCTTTCTAGGGAATACCCGTTCATTCATTGAACTATGTTGTGTCGCAATCTTCTGCTTTTTGACCGACATCCCAGACGGGTGTGCTTAGTGACTTTTTACCACTTCTCAGCTGATTGGCCCCTCTGGCACTGTATAAAAGGCTAAGTTAAATACACATGCAACATATCTGCTATGTATATCATTTAATAGCATGCATATCATTATCCTACTTTCCAGTTCGAGCAGACTATATTAAGCCTCTGAGAATATAACGCTAGTTTCTCAGAAGACATCAATTAGAAGTACTAGTACAGTTCACCCCCATTGTTCATTACTATCTCAGTGCATTACCAACTTACCTTAAACAAAACAGAGGAAATTTCTTTTAAAACCTTGAGCCAAAAAACATATTTTTTATTGCTTACTATGCTATTTTTATTCTGAACATTAAGGGCCCAGTAAATGGCAGCATCACATAATAAATCACAGCTGAACATTGAACTCACCTTGACAAGCTCGTAGTGTTGAATCCCATTGATTCCTATATCAGGGTCAAATGCAGAAGGGACAGGGTAGCGACTGTTGATGGCTGTGTTTTCTGGAATGGAGATGTTGATAACCGTCGATTGGAAGAGTGGGGCGTTGTCGTTGATGTCTTCGATAAGGAAGCGTATCTTGACCAGTCGGAAAATCTCGTCTGGTAGCACGGCAACCTCGATCTCGTAAAAGCAGCGTTTTTCATTGAAGACTCCGGAGCAGAGTTTCTCACGGTCGATGCGGTTGGCTGTGGTGAAAATCTCTCCTGTGCTGGCTTCTACCTTGACCAAAGGCACATCACCTGTCTTGTAGACAGGTTTAAACTGCAGTGCTGAAGACAGTTTAATGTCTGGATCTAGGTTCAAGTTTAGGTCTTTGCGCAGGTTTCCGATGCGCACATTCTCCGGCTGCTCCTCTTTTACTGTGTAGTCCTTCTCTTGAGCCCGGCACATCAAGAATAGGCAGGTGAGTAAAACCACCAGAACATGGGCCTCACTTGCCAAGTCCATACTCAGAGTAGGTGCTGCACTCTCTTCAAAGATCTGCAAGGTCTGCTAGAGGAAGAAAGGTGGGAAAAGAGAAAGATGGTCATATTCACAACTGAAACAGTTTTGCTACAAATAGCTTTTTGATCCTTTGGCTCTTTTGAAAGATTAAAGAGAGTTCAGCCACATATATAAAAATCCTGTTCATTCTCTCACTCTCATGTCCTTCCAAACGTGTATGACACAGAAGTGAACACACACAAAAAGGGAATTTTTGAAAAATGTGCTGGTTGCTCTTTTCCATCCATTTACAATAATGGGGGAGGTTTTAAACTGTTAGTCATGTCTATGAGAGTAGCAATGTGAACAAGTTACTCTTGAGTTTGAACATTTTTTAAACAAATCAGCTGATAGTTTACAAAACTTATGTGAATAATTTGTTCACAAACTGATCCAGTTTTCAAGTTCTCACTGTAAGTCATCTTACTGAATCAGTGATTCAAACGTAGCAGTGAGCAGATCACTTTTATGATACTTTTATGGTCCTTTGCATCTTTTTTAAAAGCTTGAAAGCAAGACAAAATATTTGCAGTGAAGTTTTTAAGCAAAAATGTATAAACATCTGAAAACAAGACTAAAGACACAAAATGACAAAAGATCCTTGTTTATAGAAAACGCGATCTACTGAGTTTTTTCTGTAAAATGAGAAAATGAGAGGGAAAAAAAACGATTTGCCATTGCGGTAATAAAGATAACTACACAGAAAATAAACATTTTCTCTAAACTATAAAGTAACATGTATTCTAAAGAAAGAAAGAAAGTCATACAGGTTTGGAACGGCATGAGGGTGAGTAAACGACACAGTTTACATTGCTGGGTGAAGTATCCCTTTAACTTTTTTTTTTCATTTGTTGTTTAGGCAAAATGAAAAATAAGCTGTTTTAACAATATGAATCATTGTTTAAAATGGTCAAATGCTACCAAATACAGCATACAATTGTATTAGAGAGGCTCTCAAGATTTCAGACTGCAGATAATGGACTTTTGTACGCCATTGGCAACACTCAACAGAACTACAATGCATGATATCAGATTACAGTATGTTGATATTTTGAGTAGTCAAGATGCAACTGTAGGGTAAGTAGGGATTTTATTATTTAAAGTTTAAGAATTGAAAGACATGGTCCCAAAATGAGTGTCAATAACCATCAGAAGAATAGCACAAAGCCATAATTCAAAAGCACCAAGACATGATTTATGAATCAGCATTTCAGTGTTTGTTGCCAACTTGCTCGATGGCCACACAAATCCTGTCAGGGCATTATATAAATAAAAGTAGCCAGAGGGCTGAGGCTTTCACAATGTGCCAACAACTCAACTAGGTCACAGAGAACTGGTGGTGGAGATGCCTAACACTTCCAGACTCTGGGTTCTGTTTGTGTACAGAGTTGTCCATGCAGTGCTATTTCTGTTTGAATATAGTGCCCTTAACCTTAACAACATCAGAAACTCCACACTGAGTTTGACTTTCTTTTAAATTAAAGTGATAGTAATAATGAACAACTATATAGATAATTAATAAGTGACACTTTTTTTTTTCAATGCAGGAATATCCAATGTATATTTAGTAAATTAATTAATATTCAGATATACTATGTTCAGATATAGCATGCTACTTACTATAGCCACTGAGAATACAAATCACACCATTATGTTTTTGAAATGGGATATGGAATACTGTTAACAATGACTCCCCATTTGTCAAGTCATTAATGTGTAATTTGTATGTGCCAAAAGGCTGTTTGTTTAAAAACAAAGTTAAATGCAGCAGAGAAACATGATCGTGTGCCTTGAAGATGTGCTTCACACATCAAAAATTCATCACAAAGGCTGATTTTTTTAAACAAAGAGAGTTGAAGGTCCCATTTTTTTTTAGTCGCTCAAGTCTAGGCTGTCAGCGAGTTGTTCTGTTTTTCACAGTGAAAACTCCAGCTGGACTGTAGGGACTCATTAAAGGTTTGTTGGGCAGACGTGCACCACTCACAGTATTTACATGACAGTGATCAATTGCCAGCTTACTATCTGCAGATATTATCAGACTGTTATGTTGTTCTTTGAAGAAGGTAGTGAAAAATTACTTGATTTGCTTTTGAAGATTGCACCATTTCTGAGTCGGCGAGAGCAAAGCAATTACTATTCACCTACTGTACTCTGATAAGCCCGAAAGAGTCCAAGGCAGTATCCAACAATGCATAATGAGGAGGACTTACTGGCTAAGGAGTGCATTGCAGGGTAGTGCATAAAAGATGAAAAGACGATCTACATCTAAATAACCAAAACTGACATTAAGTATAACGTGGACGGGCCTTTAAAACACCCAAGAAGGGCGACGGGTCTCTTGCACTGCGCGTTCCATTGCATCTTTAGGTAATCAGTTTACTGTCAACAATAACGAATCGCACCGTCCCGGGGAGAGTGAACACTGATGAACCTGTATAACCCAAAATAGCACCAAATAGTGTAGGCAGTGTAAGCTCTAGCTCTCAGTAAGTGATGTCTGGCATTTTGTATGGAGCTCTGCTACCCTGGGACGTGGTTCTGGGATTAGACAATTCCACACGGGAGCCCACATGTCACTCCTCCCCATATTTAGGACAGTTTATGTTGTTGTGAAAACTCGCGGAGCCATTTTCAGATTTACTCCTGGGAATGATCCTTTCAAAACTATACTCTGGATGGATTTGCAAAGCTTTGAGTTTCAACTTTCCCAATCTTTGGAAACTTCCAGCTTGAGAGTGAATAGAGAGAATTAGCTGGGAAAATTGCGCTCATGGGTATCGGTGAGACTTTCTCCCTGCTTGCACAAGGGTTCCAGTGATCTATTCTGAGCAGCGGACCATGCATTCCAGGGAGTTTGCAAAAGCCGTTCTTCCCTCCGGAGCCTGGAGTGAGCGGCACACAGACTTTGGAGCGCTTTACGTGACAATGTGATGGACAGGCCTGCCTGTATTTTGATTTTGAGCTGAGCTGTCAAGGAAGAAAATAATTTTACATGTCAACCATGAGTTCACGCTGAACCTCTGTCTATATGAATAAGCAGGAACCGAAATGCTGCAGAGGTGTAAAAATCTATACAGTTCACCTACCAAACAGGCACCAGATTAAAACGATCAAATTTAATAAGAACGGTAATTAAAGCAAAATGACATTTCGAATAATGATTAAAGCCGCTTATGAAAGTTAAACTGGGACAACTGCCTGAAGCGTCTCACTTAACTTATTCTTATCAGAAGCATCACTCTCTATATCGGCGTAAAGAAACCCCGTGTAAGTGTGATTCTTTGACATTTCGATATCGTTTGAGTTTGCCCTCTACCTTTTGCCATCAGCAGCTCGAGACCCACAACCCCCTGCCAGCTGTTCGCCCGGCCTACCTGCTGTCTTTCTTGTGTAGTCAGGATGTCAGCCTTTTCATCAACAGGAAACATGTTTTTAAGTATTTATTTAGCCTTTATGTATCATGAAAACATCTCTTTTATATCAAATAGGTGGTAATGAAAAGCATCTAGTATAATTATTAAATATGTTTATTACTTGTGTTGTTGTTGTTATGCAACATCATTATCGTATTTTCATATCTGTTAATTAATCACTCGTATGTACCTGAATGCGTCATATAAAGTTAGGATCCTAGTGAAATACACAAACTGGCTTTGAGTAGCTTTGATGGCGACTACACTGATCCGAAGGACCAATGATCAATTGAATGATCAATAGGGAGGTATTAACATACCAAACAGGCTGCCAGTCGCAACGGATAAACAGATGTAGCCAACGCGATGGAGTCGATTTATGTCTGTCAGCAAAGATTATGCATCCAAACAGTCGTGTCTGCCATTCATCAATTTATCAAAGTTTCCATGCGGTCAGATGACAAAATAACTTATGGCTAGCTTCAGCCGAGAAGGAACCGAGAGTGATTTTGTTTACGTAAAATAGTGAGCCATGAATCATCATCGAGATTTTGCTAATTTGAATCATAAATTATCTTAGTAAAATTTGATTTAATTCTTTAGACCAACATCAGGCAATTTATCGTGGGCACTTTCAGTGGAACAGCATGTCAGTTGTTGATATATCATTCTCCTAGATTGATTTTATATGGACAAACATTGCAAAGTGTATAACATGCCAATGAAACTAAATCTTAAAGGGTGGTTTTTGGCCTATGATGCACCATTCATCTTCACTCTTACCCCTTGGATTTTCTCTTCGAACTAATACATTTACTTATTTATTTATTCGAAGAGAAAATTCAATTCTTTGACATGTCACTCTTTTGTTCTTTTTTCCACTACAACTTTTATGGTTTGTCTTATGTCGAATATTTAGAGAACTCTTATGTCAAAACACATACCCATGCATTTTCACTTCAACAAATCAGCTCACCTTGTTCTAAAACACAGTATATTATTAAAATGTAATAAATAAATAAACAAATAAAAATATCAAATACGCTACTTTATTACCTTATATATTGAAGGTGGTAAAGCATTATTTTTCTCTTATTGCAATGCAGCGCAAGATACATAAATAAATAAATAAATAAATAAACTGCCAATAGAGGGTACTGGAGTGGTCACAGTGTGGTCAAAATAAGACAACTAATATACAACAAATAACCATTCATATTAATAATTACATATAGTTAGGAAACAAACTCTTATTCTAATGTTCAGATAATGCAAGACCACTTTGTATAATATGTTAGGACATTGTATCAAGTGAAACCACATTGACCAGCACCGCAGTGCAGTTTCAGCATTCGGCATTGACAGGGATAATCGTTGTCGCATGCATCTTTTTTTTCTGCCAATTTAGTATTTCTACTTTTTTAAGTTTGCAGAGGATAACTGTAAAATTGATATCATTTTACTGCGTCTCTAAAGTTATTCACTCGAATTGTTGTTACTATTAACAATGATATTGGTAGCTTATAAAACGATACAGAAATGTTTATTAAAACATTTGACTTCACCATGCATGTGGCTATAATCAATTACTGAAGCCTTAACCATTTATGTTGCATTATTGGATTACAGGCGACTACATTACAGTCAAAACTGTTTTGAGACATGCATTGTATATCGCTTTCATGTTACAGCAGACATCATCATCATACTTTTAGTGCTCGATCAAGACTGAAAAAAATCTTGTCTTTTGTTTCATAAAAAAAGAATCTTAACTCACACCTTTATATGTGCCAGAACTTTGATCTATAAAGATAAATCTTTTATTTTGCATATAGTTTACTGTATATATTGTGACAACACAACATTCAATATATTTAGAACCACAAAGAATTGATAAATAAATTGAAAATATAGGCTAGACGTACAGTAATGCATGAAAAAATGAATAAGCGTTACTTGTGGCAACAAATTATGTTGGTGCTATCTAAAACTGGGATTTTTTTTGTTTCTTGCATACTGTTAAAAATTTCACAACATTCTTTCAGCATCCACTCAAGGGGTTCAGTACTTTCCACACTTCATGAGGGGCTGTGTGAACTGATAGGAATTACTACAAACAATAAGTCATAAAGAGAAAGGCCTGTTGAATTTCTCCATATCTGAGTGTTGCTCAACCACCAGAGATACACTGTAAAAAATAAAACCAGTTGCATCATTTTGCCTTAAAGCATGAAACAATGTTGGACTCTCGTCCCTATAAATTAGAAATTAATCAGATTTGACTCATAGGTGTCGTCAAAGGTCGCTTGATGCAAAACTTAGTGACAGAATGTGAGCAAAGCAAGCAGAATGGACTACATCTACAGTACATCGCACTCCAGTGTACATTTGGACACTTCCCTTAAAAATTACCATGGTAACTATTGCAATTTAGCAGCTAAATACCATAGTAACAAAAGTTATTACTAAGGCAAGACTAATAAATGGATATTGGATCACCTACAAACGGTGTAAGGCTTTAAGAATATTTGTTATTTTCATTTCTGTTTTTTGTACATGAACATTAATTATCAAGTTAACAACACGTTTAAAGAAGTAACATACAATCTACACTTTTAATAATAAATGTTACATAGGTTAAATAGGATAAACGTTTTATTATTACTATTAGGCTATTAGCTAATTTTTTTGTTGTAGAGACAACTAAGAACCACAACGCCAATAGTGATAAGAACTTTTAAATCTAATGAGAACCAAATATTCATAAAATAAATAAAATAAAAAATAAAAACTTCACAACCTAAACCGGTTGGCTGAAAATATAAGCAATTAAATAACCTTTATTTCTAAGAGCTTATGGAATTCTTGTGGGAACTATTAATGGTTACCATGGCATGTTTTTTTAAGGGACAGGATCTGTATTTAAATCAAAGTATTTCTGTTCTGCCTCGTCCAGCACACCGCTTTAGAAAATGACGCATCCTGGATCAGCTTCCGACTTCATCTGCTGATGCTCTTCTGTCTCGCGAGCTGCATACAGCCGTGCATTTTTGAGTAGCCTAACCTATGCGATGTGGCCATTTCCTTAATAGAAAGCTATGGAATAAGATATTATTATTTTGCTCATAGCTTCTAAATAATTACAAAACAAAAATCATCCCAAAGCCAACGGTTACGGAGAATGCTTCAGAAGTTGTTAGATGGTGTCTTGCAGTTGCTGTGCTGTTATGATTCACGTGTTGGCAGTAGACGTTCTGACTGAAATGCTTTAACGCGACTTTACCTTTGCGTTGAATCGGACACGTTGCACGATACTTTTGTGTAATAAAGCCAAGTCATGATCCGAACTGACAAACTAGACTAGCGCATCTCCAAACGCAAAGTGAAGCGCTAGGGTAGCTTAGGAAATTCTGCAGTTCGTGTTATAGGCTACCATACATTTTTAAATATTATAACCCAATGAATTTATGTTCGTCAGGCAAACTTAAACACATCGACTTTTGTGCGCAAAGGCCCTTCGACTTTTTGGATTTTCTTTCCCGAACAGTGCCTGTAGCCTAAGTGTATATTTAATCTAATTCGCGATGTTATAAAGACGTTAAAGTAGGCTAAGTAGCTACGACCGATCGTCTTAAATAAGTAGGTGGCGCGGTAAAATCCTACAATTTTTTCTTGACGAAAAATGCATAAGATAAAGAAATAACCATTAAATGAGCATAAAGAAGACGTGTCTTACCTCGGATTTCTCAGTGAATATGGAAACTCTCAATTCCCGTCACGTAGTGGCATCACTACTGGAGGAGATGAAGTGCTGTGCAGACTGAAGAAAATCCCAGAATCAAACAGCTTCACGTAGTGACCAGTCGGTATCCAACTAGAAAAAACGATCCATGTCCATGAAAAAGTCCACGGTCCACGCACGAACAGCGAAAAACATCTGTGAATGACTTTTAGAAGAGACGATGTAATTCCTCAGATGTCTCGCGCCTGGCTACTGCTTGAATCCCACGCGCGCGGAGAGATAGTGGTGCTCCAAATGGGTTTGTCAATGTGCAGGACTTCTTATTTCGGTGCATTCATACAGTCATCACGGGAAAACCTGGGAATGCTCCTCGCATGTAGGCTACTTAAACTGTTTAGTGAAGTTGTTTTTTCATTTTTTTTGTGCGTTTCATTAACGACTAAATAACTTGTAAATAATTTAAAACGTCCTCGGACGCGTAATTTAACGGCATCCCGTGGTTTGGCAGAGTGATAAAGAGCTAATATCAATTTTGAGAAAAACTCATGGACTGTCAGTGCAACGGAGCAGGTGTGCCTATATGTGCAGCATCACTTCCACACACTGAGGCGTTTTGCCGTAGTTGTACGCAGAGCTCTAGCAATCTCTGTTGTATTGTATGAACTCAGTTCCTTAGAACTGCCCACCTCTCCACCTCCGATTGACATCATCGCGGGAGGAGGAGCCTGCGATAAATTTCACAGCCTTCATCATCTTAAAGCCGCACTGCTGCTGGAGTCAGAGCCTCGCTCGCTCGCTCGCACTTACCGCGGACTAATACCTCACACCAACGCCGCTACTCGCCTGAGAGGAAAAGGGGGCACTGTTCACTTTGCTTATAAACACGAGTTTGTGTGTGAAGTCCAACGTTAAACTACCTCATTATACTTTATATATATATATATATATATATATATATATAGATAGATAGATAGATAGATAGATAGATAGATAGATAGATAGATAGATAGATAGATAGATAGATAGATAGATAGATAGATAGATAGATAGATAGATAGATAGATAGATAGATAGATATAGGTTTAGACCATTTAGGGATACATTCTAAGATTTCAAAGCTCCTTGAATTTGCTGTCAACAAACATGAAAATATTTGGTTACACTTTATTTCGATGGTCCACTTAAGACATTCTACTAACTATAAGTAACTTTGTAACTACATTTCAACTAACTCTCAAGGTTATGGTTAGGTGTTAAGGTTCAGGTTAATAGGCCTACATTTGCATGTCTTTTGGGGGAGCATCACAATAAAGTGTTAACAGATATTAAGCAGACAGCCTACTACTCTAATGACTGGTAGTTGACATGTAGTTGCAAAGTTAGGCTTAGTTAGTAGAATGTCTAAAGTGGACCATCGAAATAAAGTGTAGTAGCCTAATATTTTAAAAAAAAAAAGATGTTGTTTCGACATAATGTACTACGACATGCCCGGTCCGCACTAATGCATTCAAATCAGAGATATATAATTTAAAGAAAGAACACCGGTCAATTAACCTATCTGAAAAGTCGTTCATCAGCACAATCCAGCACTTTCTATTGCCATGGATGGCTGAAAATCTTGCACAGCCCCACATTCAATAAAGGTCACTCACACAACATGTACACATTGATCTTCCCATTAATTTTTACACTGCTGCAATGTAACAAATCACAGTCTTTGACTGGTCCCCTCAAGCTAGCTTTTCTTACCAAAAGCCATAACCTTCGTAACATCAATCATGTCCTGATGCTTCACCTCAGCAAGCTTTTAAATGGTCACACTTTCAATTGAGTGTGACCTGCCCTTAAGGTTGGAAAGCTGGCATTTATTAAAAATCATATTCAATTCTTGTGTACAATTACATGTTTACAGTTCTTGAACTCTTAAACAATTACAGTGTTTAACATCCCATTACCAGGCATTATTTTAGGGCTACATTTACAATTGCTTCCTTCATAACACCTCAGGAAAATGTCTCCCCAATTAGACAGCATGGGCATGCTAATTTACACAATCTACTCCGGGAAACCTACATCTTTGGAGGAATTTGGAGTGTCCAGGAGCTTCTCTCCCTCATCAAGTAATGTAGCTATCCGAGAGCTATACCTAAAAGGGTTGATCCCTTCATATTTTTAAGATTCCTACTTCATGTCACTGAAGGACCTCTAGGCATGTTAAAGAAATGCAAATCTGAAAGCCTTAAAGCAAAATGAAAGGCACAAAATACCACATGAATTATTCAGATGGCTATTTTGCCACCCTCAAAATGAACTTTTAGAGAAACCATTTATGCATTTCTGATAGGGCTAGAGAATCCACCAAATGCACAGAGCAGTTTAAATGTCATGCTGCACATCTAATCTTGGACATTGTTTTATTTCCTGCTGTAATGGACGGTGAGTGTAACATTTGTGAGGAAGCATATGCGAATAAAATCTTAAATGCATTGGTGACGTACAGAAAGCACCAATGATAATGATTTCATAGTGTATCGGAGTGGTTGATGTTGTCCTTGCTCCGTCTGCTACAGATTGTCTTTCAATAGAACTGTATGCCAAGCATTTTCAGATAGCTCTTCTCCACCACCTCAACCATGATAATCTAATGATGTGTGACACTGGATACCTGTGTCTGAATTTTTAGGGCCACATAAAGGACAGAGTGACAATATTTAACGGTGTGAAGTGTTCGCTTTTTGCTCAGTAATTAAAACACTCACTCGTTAACTCATGCCGGGTTCAGAATGTGACATCATATTAATTTCCAATGTACAAAAGCCTGCAGTTACATTTTTCTCGCTGCTTAGGTTTTCCCATTTTTGGCACAGCATCATTACACTGTATTTTTCTTATGGTAAAAAAATATCTTCTAATTTACTGGAAAAACTGGAAGGAAGCTGACATACTGATGTGTTATAGGCATAATGAGAGCCATTTCGGTGACTAACTATCCCTAACTTATAGAGTTCATAACTATGTCATTAAAAGTTTAAATGTTAATATACCAACTCATTTTGATCTACTAAATATGTTAATAATGATAATGATGCCTATAAAGAGAGTTCATCAAAAGTGGCCTTTCCAACAAATGTTGCCAATAATAACAGATGAAACAAAAAACACACACAATGCACATAACAAAAAAGAAAAAAGAAAAAGATTATAACTTAATAAAAAGTTTTTTTTATGATATTTATATACTTTTAATATGAAAACGTACAGGTCTACAGTCAGAATACAACACATCAATACATGAGACAAAAACTGTATCATATTTGTCTCATATTTAGCTGGAACATTAACAGCAAAGTTTTACACCACTTTTCACAATACACCCAGTGGAAAATGGTGGTTTCTCCTGGTATAAAACACATCAAGCTGCGACTTCCCATGGGCAAAGCAGATCGAACCAACACTTGTAATCAAGATGACTACACAGAGTGTTAATTACACCTCTTGTAGTAAAATCTAAACTAATGTTTTAGTGATAATGCAGTTTCTTTAATGTGATAAAAAGGTACTTGTGTAATATGAGATCATGTGAATGAACAAGCTAAAGAGTTGCACAAAGCTGTGTTTCCACTTTTTTTTTTCTTTTGCTGATATGATCAAATGGGGTTTTCCTCTATGCATCCCTTAGTCTGCATGTGACTGGCCCCCCCTACCGGATCCATGACTCATTACCAATGGCACAAAGAGAAATCATTGGAGGAAAGAACACTCTAATATACCTTATCAGTCTAGCACAGCTTGGCAGGGAACGGTGCTGAAGACCAGGGAGGTAAATTGCAAGGTGTGCCTCAGTATATTAACATTCAAGTTCTTTCAGAGAGGATTGATCTTTCTTCCCTATAAAACATGACCATGCCTCTGTATTATCCAACCTGCCTTTAAAGAAGGACTTGTTACTGTTCCCCCTTCCTCCAGGCATTCATTGGCCTCTTACAAATCCTGTCAGGCAACGCAGAGGATACGTATTATTCAGACAATCAAAATTACTTCTCTGTTAGCATACTGATGGACATGGGTCGAATAAACAGGCTTGTATTTAAAAGATGTTTAGGAAACTATAACCTTGTATTCGTTATTAGCCTTCATTACTAACCTTGCATATGCATTTGGGTCACCACTGTTGTCTATCTCTAACAGGATGATTGAATTATCATCAGCTATAATTGAAGTCTATTATTTCCTATACATGAAGACGTCCCTGCACATAGGCGGACACTTTCACACCAGCTAGCTGCCATCATCTATTGAACATAATGAACAAAGACACAGAGTTGTCTGAGGTTGAAAGGAGCTTCATATCTTGACCTTCACCTTCAAATACAACATTCAAGACCTCGGCTCAACCCGACAGAGCAAGCCGGAATTCAAACGAAAGCAACCTTCAAGCATGATGATCGCCAGCACTGTGGTGTAAAATGGCAAAAAGTAAACAAAAGCAGTAATACGGTCAGTGCCATGAATTATGAAGGCCTTTGGAATCTAATGAAATATGTAAGGATTTAGGCCATCTGGATACTATCTTTTTGTCAGGTAGGTATAAAACCCTTTCTGTCTACAAAAGAGGAGGAAGGTAATCCTGTCTCTCTCTCCAAATGCCAATGACATCTACCGTCAGCGGTGAGCGTTAGGGGTATGCATTCAATAAGGAGAGAGTCTGAAATAAAAGATTTCAGAGTTTGATGCACACTGGCCTCACAAAGCTCTCTATTATTGTCAGTCTTGCAGAGCTGTTGTATGGCTCATGGAAGAGTCAATTGCACAGGCCATGGGGTTTCTCAGTTAGATGAGACGAAGCGATTCAATGAATGCTGGTACTCATGAATTGCCTGGCATGAGCCAGCTTGGCGATGGCCGGGGTGAAGGATAGTTGTTTGTTTGTGTGGAAGTCAAGGTTGATTGCAATCATGGAGTGGATCTATGCCATGTCTTTGGGGAATATTATGAGGTGAGGGGGCCAAGGAGATATCTGACAGCAAGGATACATCTGTCCCGAAGCCCGCTTCCACCAATCTGTGACAGCTACGCTTGTGTAATGCTGGATGTTTTCCATGGTCCTGAGCTGAATGTTGAATGTTGGAGGATACATGTGCAAAGAGCCACAGAGGCTTATAAGGGGCTTCAATTGATGTAAATATGGACTAATTATTATGGCATACCAAGGACACCTAAAGTAATGCCAACTGTCCAGATGTTGCTAGGTGGGACTTTTAATGAGAAATAAAAATACCTTATTTGTATTTATTATATAAAAATATATAATATTTATTCGTCCTTTTAAAAGCGCTTTGAAGGGTTTTGTAGATTCTGACAACAGGCTATTAATTTTGTTTATGACTATAAGTCATCACTGCAACATAATCATACCAGCTCTTGCTTCCTGATTGCTTCAGATTCTTTTTATTCTGTTTACATACACGTTGCATTTCATTGACGAATATGTTCATGGCAGGCTGCTAACTTGTTTTTTTTCCTATAATACCACTGGGGAAAAAAAATAGATCCGGTTGCAGTAAATGGAAGTTAAAATGTAGAAAATGTCTCTGGCTGTCTCTTTTTTGCTGATATTTATCAAAATGTCTCACACACAATGTATTGAGTAATACAAAAAATCAGACGGGAAATGCAAAAAAGACAATAATTTAGTGTGTCACATCGTAAACAGATTTATTCTAATGAAGAGGATAAAACGTTCAGTGAGAAAATGACTTATCCTAAAAATGTGTCTTTATAGAGGGCAAAAAAAACAACAAATTTGTCTCCCTGAATCTGTGATGTATTAGTTCATACATTCAAGCAATGGAAAAATACAGCTTATTATTGTTTGCACATCTTGCCATGAATGAGAGACACTGTTTGTCCTTTGCATTACATTTGAATAAGAAATAATATTAATGCACTGTAGTCATGCTGCTCATCCACATACATCACTGCATGCAACATCTGCTTTCTGTGACAGAACAGAGCAGGATCAATTTGTTGTGTGCATGCATAACTAATTTATCACATTGCCCCCCCAAGCCCCCCCCCCACCAGATCTCGGCTGCAATGCACGCTCATGAAGCGTTCACACTCACACACAGGAAAAAAAGAAGGATGGAGAGAACGAGAGTGGTGCTAGAGAGAGGAAAGAGAGGGTGACAGCAAGAAAGAAGAATTGAAAGAGAGGAGGGGTTACATTAAAATACTTTTTGTCTTGATGAATCATGTTTGAAAAATCAAGGCATGTGGTTGCGGAGGCTGCACGTTTGAAAAAAATCATGCGTTTAAACAAAAAAGCCTTTTTTTTGAGACATGAGCGTAGTTTCGATGGGGTCTTTTGCTTTTAAAAGCCCATTGATGTATTATGCCTTTTTTATGCCATCTGTCTTTCTTTTCTTCGGACCAATGGACCAAAATGAATATGAATATAAAGGGGATCAGACCACTACATTTAACTCCCACCGATAATCACAAGTAAATGGAGAAAGGAACTTATCAAGTGCTCCTTGACTAAATTACAGGAGACAGAACAAAATGCTTGAACGTAATGATTCCTCTGCATAAAACACCAATAAAAGCATGAATATTAATAAGCAGTTTACAATTAACGAGCAATTTGATATAAACAAGCTTAATTCAGAGTGTGCCTGAGTGATACCAATTAGCTTGCGTATGGCTCTCAAAGTCTAGTTAAGGGACCTGTCTTTGCATAGGAAGGTTGCCGAATTGATTTTAAATAAATTTTTTATGTGTTGAAGATCTCAATCTTAATGACTAGCCTTTGTAAGGGTCAGGGATTAGACCGGCCTTGATAGCAACAAAAGCAGGTGAAATGAATGGCATGTGGGCGACTTGAGATCCTCCATCAACCGAACCGCAGGCCCGGCAGCCCTGTCTGTGAAATTTTAATGGAGCCTTTTCTTTTAGGGACAGACAAGATGACGGCGGCTGCATGAAAATATACATCGTGTCGAGATATTTCTCCGCACTACACAGTATAAGTGAAACACAACACGCATTAGCGAAGCAATGGTCATTATTTGGCGCTTGTAATGTGGCCCAGATGGTCCCGACGCTTGATGTTCAAATCACGTTTAGTTGCGGTTTTCAAACCTTGAATGAGCTGTGTACACAACCATTGTTTGAGGAGGAAAATTGAAGGCATGCCGTGCAAACCGCCATCGTCTGAAGCAGGAAACGGGGTGATTTGTGCAGATGCTCGCTGTCTCCCAGTCTAGGCCTCTGAGGTGTACGTTTTGTGGCTAGAGTAAGTGTAATGATTGCGACGCATGCTGGGATCGAGATGGTGGTGCGTCTTAGGCAGGTGGAAGAGATAGATGAGCGAGAGGGAGAGGACTTGGGTTTACATGGATGAGACAATTTCTCTTCAGGGTTTTGGTGTAATTTAGGTTAAGCGATGCTCCTCCTCTGACAATTGAAGTGAAGGCTCCATGTAATTAACCTAGAAATAGGATGAAACCCCATCTCAACTCCGAGCTTCAATACAACACTGCCATCATCTTATCCAACAATTCAATTTCATCTCCTCCCTAGTCCTCCATTGAATAAACACTTTAATGAAATCATAATTAGGCTACAACTCTTTATGGGGTCAACCCTTTTAGTACTGGCTAATATCCCTTGAGTTTTTCAACAACTTTATTTGATTTTGTAGCTCTTTAGACGGTGCCATTGCCGTTTTGATGCGTGATATATTCTAACAAACGCAATAGCCTACATTATTCATGCAACAATCCAATAATTTACGCTCCCTAAGACATCTTAATGCATTGTAACTGCTGCATGGCACTAAGGAGCAACGAGACCTGTAATATAATACAAATTATTTGTTGATTCATTACACATGCATGAGTTATACATTATAGATGAGAGTATTGTCAAAGATGTTACTGCTAGAGTATTGATTTATCATTCCTGCACCAGTCGAATTACCATGTAAGTACTAGTCTCAAATCTATTTTCCATTCGCCTGCTTTAAATTTTAACGTACTTTGCACATTAGGAATCCAGAAACTGACAGCCAATACCTGCAAGATATGCAAATTTGCACAGAAGAGGAAGAATATAGCCCTTTTATATGGTACGGTGGGAGTTTGTGAATGTTTTGTTTTTTGTGGCTTCTGGGAATTTGTAAATAAGGCCCTCACTAGGAAAGAGAGAACAGCAGATATGTCAGGTATTACAATACACACATTCAGAGGCAGGTGTTGCTTATGGTCCTTTCAGTAACTTTCAGTTTCAATGGTTACACAAAGGGACCACTGTAAATCAACAACAACAAAAATGTACTGATCAAATTAAAACATATTTTTGAAACACAAGTGTATTAATCGCCCCCTTACTAATTTCCCTATTTTTTCTAACCTTAAAAAAATTATAACTTTTTTAGCCATTGATTGCATCTTACAGTAAACTTTAGCTAATATTAACAATGAATGGAATCATAAAAATAAATAAATAAATACAGCTAATATTAACAATGAATGGAATCATAAAAATAAATAAATAAATACAAGTAAAATTCAAGCCAAATCAAATGATCTTATTACAGATAATACGCCTTTCTCTCTTCAAAGGTGAATAAGGGTCTGCATAAATAAATATGACATGAGAACATTCATAATGTTGAGCTGATTGATCTAGAACACATGTGGACTGACCTCTACCAGCAATGCTTACCTCCATCTCAGTCATTACCCCCTTCTGAATTCATTAACACCTTTGCAATGTTATTTTGCAGGTACCAACTGGTTGCAAAATGTTGATCCTTATATAAAGTGACAGACATTATTTCCATTCAGTTGCCTATATACTTTATAATGATCTTAAAAGTAGCTATTCATTGTGACCTCTCTGAGACTGTAGCTAAATTCCAACATTTCTTTTAAACCAATTACATATTTTACAACAGCCTCACATACCAAAACGACACAGCATGGTCACTGCACACAGACACTATTGTTGACTGTTCTGAATCACATTTCCAAGTGAGTATTTGTATAATATTTTTTTTTCTCAGTAAATTATATAATTATGAGACTTTTTTCCCCTGGATGTTGCAAACATTCTGTAGTCAAACCATTATGTTATTCACATACCAGATCTCATTCAGTCAATCAAATCCACAATATATATATATATATATATATATATATATATATATATATATATATATATATATATATATATATATATATATATATATATATATATATAGTGGAAGTTTAGTGACACTTTAGAGAGACAAAGGGCTGTTATGAGATTCACATTCTTAAGTTTCAAAGTATTTAATGCTCACATAAGGCTGCATTCATTTTAATACAAAAATACAGTAAAAACAGTAATATAGTGAAATATTATCATAATATAAAATAACTGTTTTCTATTTTAATATATTTTAAAATGTAATCTATTCCTGTGATCAAAACTGAATTTTCAGCATCATTAATCCAGTCTTCAGTGTCACATGATCCTTCAGAAATCATTATTCTATGTTGATTTGATGCTCAAGAAACATTTCTTATTATAATAAACATTGTAAACATTATTTTGCTGATTGTGGGACATTTGAATACAGTTCAAAAGAACAGCATTTATATGAACAAAAGTAATTTCTTTAAAAAAGAAAAAAACAAATCTCACTGACAGTGTATATAAAATATTTTACATTACATTTTATATATATAAAAAAAGTAAAGAAACACATTTAATAAGGTGGATTCCTACAACACATTTAAAGGAGGAAAAATAAAATCATTGTTTATAAAAAATGGTAACTCAACTAAATCACCACTGAACCACAAGATTGCAACATATTCTTCAAATCAAGAGAGAGATAGAGAGAGAGAGAGAGAGAGAGAGAGAGAGAGAGAGAGAGAGAGAGAGAGAGAGAGAGAGAGAGAGAGAGAGAGAGGAAGAGAGAGAGAGAGAGAGAAGAGAGAGAGAGGAGAGAGAGAGAGGAGAGAGAGAGAGAGAGAGAGAGAGAGAGAGAGAGAGAGAGAGAGAGGAGAGAGAGAGAGAGAGAGAGAGAGAGGAGAGAGAGAGAGAGAGAGAGAGAGAGAGAGAAACTATTCTGTAGCATTCTAAACAAAAGAATGCTAGATTTCATTGAGGAACACTCCATCTTAAGTAAAAGTCAGATTGGTTTCCCTCCCAAAACACTGCACCACTGATCATATATATACCTTACACACATTAATTAATAAACATGTACACCAAAATAAAAATGGTAAAATATTCTCTTGTTTCATTGATTTCAGAAAAGCTTTTGATTCTATCTGGCATGAAGGTCTCTTTTACAGACTTCTACAGTGTGGTATAGGGGGCGAAATGTATGATCTAGTTAAATCTATGTATTTAGAAAATATGTGTGCTGTTAAAATTGGCAACAAACAAACTGATTTCTTCACCCAGAGAAGAGGTGTTCGGCAGGGTTGCAATTTAAGTCCAACAACATTATTTAATATATACATCAATGAGCTTGCTGTTGAGTTAGATCAATGTACTGCTCCTGGCCTCTCCCTTCTAGATAGAGAGGTGAAGTCCCTGATCTCGTTCTACTGTCTCCTACTAAACAAGGACTACAGCAACAGCTAGACATAGTAGAAAAATACTGTCAGAACTGGGCTCTGGCTGTAAATATGAAGAAAACAAATATCATGATCTTCCAAAAAACGCCCAAGATGTCAGGAGAACAAACATCAATTCACAATTAATAATGATGTCATTGAACACAGCATGAGCTATACCTACCTTGGTATAACCATATCAGCATCAGGGAGTTTCAACATGGCAGTGAATGCACTAAAAGAAAAAGCTCGAAGAGCTATACATGCAATTAAGAGAAAATTCTATAACTTCCAAATTCCAATTAAAATCTGGCTTAAAATATTTGACAGTGTCATCCAGCCCATTGCGCTGTACGGTAGTGAAATATGGGGTCCACTCAGTCATCAGAGCTATACCCGTTGGGACAAACACCCAACAGAATCTCTTCATGCAGAATTTTGCAGACACATCCTACACGTACACAGAAACACACCAACAAATGCATGCAGAGCAAAATTAGGCAGATACCCACTGATAATTAACATCCAAAAGAGAACACTCAACTTTTTTAACCACCTGAAATCCAGCCCCCAAGACACACTCCACTCCAAGGCCCTCTGAACCCAGGAGCTGAGCCCAGAAAAGAGTCCCCTATGTCAACTGGGTACTGAGGCAAACTGCCCCATGGAAATGCCTTACCTCCAGCCAAATCATTTCCCAGGATAAAAGTGACACCCGTCACTGGCAATGCAGTACGAACTCCCACATTCACAAAACCCGTGATTAACTCACACTGTAAGTGTATACGATGCAATGGGACTTTTAAAGTACCCATTTCAATACCCTGAATCAATACATGAGATCCACAAGATGTCTGCTCAGATAGTGGTAAAACATCAGCGACAACAAAAGATAGAGCAGCTCCAGTGTCACGCAAAATGTTTACTTCTTGCTGATTATCACGATTGCCATGTAAAGAGATAAGCCCTTTCATTAAGAACGGCGTGAATTTCACATCAATCTCTTCACCATTAGTAGCATCACTCAAACGTGCCTTCATATTATTCACCAACCCAACCGGCTTCGGTTGACCTGGCGCTTGCTTTTTTTTTAATGTCATGCAGTCAGAAATAACGTGCCCTCATTTATGACAATAAAAGCATTCTCTCTCTTCTTGCGTTGGAGGTGAACTCTGTTTAACTCGGAAATTTGAACTCTGTCCAGAGAAAGAGCCTGCAGTTTTCTCTGAACGGACCGAACTAAACACATTCTTGTGCGTCAACACAAATTCGTCGGCAAGAATTGCAGCTTGTGATGAAGAAACCACCTTCTGTTCATTCAAATATGTCACCACCCGTTCGGGCACGCAATTCTTAAATTCCTCCAACATCATCAGATCTTTAAGCGAATTAAAATCGGGCACCTTACTTGCAGCTAACCACTTATCAAATAGAATCCCCTTTTCACGGGCGAATTCCATATAAGTCTGCTGACCTGTTTTCCTGTGGTTCCTAAATCTCTGTCTGTATGCCTCAGGCACCAACTCATATGCACGAAGTATAGTGTTTTTCACAACATCGTATTTCATACTATCATCCAAGGACAAAGTCGAAAAAACTTCCTGAGCCTTTCCTACAAGTCTCCATTGCAGTAATAATGTCCAAGCCTCTTTTGGCCACCGAAGTGAAGAAGCTATTCTTTCAAATGCATTAAAATATGAATCTACTTCATTCTCCCTGAACTCAGGCACTAATACAATATGCTTGCTGATATCAAACGAAATTGTTGAACCAACATTCCCTACAGGCACAGAATGATCAGGAGCAGATCGTACAGTTGATTCAGAACGACTCTTCACAGACTCCAATTCAAGCTGACATAATTTAACCTGCGTCTCAGCTTCTATCTCCAGTTTTCGAACCTGGAGACGAAAATTCAACTCAGCCTGCCGTGTATCAGCACGATCCTGGGCTTCCATCTGAACTCGAGCGAGACGCACCTTCAGGCGCGTTACATCCCCTGAACCGACGGACAACAGGGACAATGGCTGGAAGGGCGATAAAGTTACCTTGGCTTCGGCTTCTCCCTCCACCGTATCACCCAACCCTGCTCCTGACGCGTCAAACCTGGAGAGAGGCTTTTCAGCTGCCTCATCTTCCACCGCTTTCGTAAACACATTTAATTCAACAAGCTTTTGAAATATCGAAGCTTTAATATACTTTTTCAACAGTTGCTTTGAAACTGGAACTTTAAAATGATCGGCAATTTCTAAAAGATCATCTTTTCGACACTTGTCTAACTGTTCAGGCGTTGGATTTTTAATAAATTCATGAAAATCGAATGAACTCATTTTTCTTACCTCATGCCATCCAATCTCTCACAGGAATTTTTCAAACGCGTGTTCTCCACACAACACCACTGTTACAATCTGCACATACCAAAGACAACAAGTGTACAAAACAGAAAAGAAAATATATATCTTTTCACTCCGGATCAGCTGTTATAATTATAATCCCGGACGAGCCCCCATTAAATGTTACGACCCAAGATGATTTAATTTTTGTCTAAGGATTTTAAGGGAGTAACATTTATTTTGACACTAAATATCTCTAGAAAGTAGCAATGCAAACAGTGGTAATAATAATAATAAAGCAGAAATTGGAGTATGAAGTGATTTATTCTTCCCAGCCCATAAACACAATAGGAAAAATAAACTTTAAATGTTTCCAAATATAACTAATAAAAAAAAAAAAAAAAAAAAATGAAATTCACCAAATGAAAATGAAGAGCACGAGTGTTGCCAACATCAAAGAACTAAATAAAACAAAACACCTCTAACTACAACCATGAAATCTAACCTCACTAAATAAAAATAAATAAAAAATAAAAAACACCTTCGATGTGCCAAAGCACACCTTAACTTACCTCCACTAACTAACAAACAAAAATTACAACAAGGCAACACTCTCTAAACTAGTGAACTAATACATACCCAGATAGCACACGTACGTCTGCAAGATGTCTGTTAAAGATCACTTCATCTGGAAAGCATCTGCTGTTTACTAACATCTGATAGACATCTTTAAGATGTCAGTTTAACATACATTCTAAATCATTACATCTTAAAGACATCTTCTAAACGTCTATTTGACATCTAACAGGAAACGTCCTATAGACGTATTGCAGATGAGCAAACACTCTAAAAAATACGTCTTCCAGATGTAAAACGCACATCAAATAGACGTCTCCGTAATGTACGTGTGCTATCGGGGTAACATTCGCTATGTAGCATGATGTATGTCACGTGACGTTCTATCTTGCTCTTCGTAAGTAAACACGAGGACACATGGTCAAACCCGATCAAAATAAACTGAACAACAGATAAAAACTAAAGAAACAAATTAACAACAAATGAGGGACACAGGTCTAACATGGGCTACATAATGAACATCTACAAGAGGGGGGCGCGCGCGCACACACACAGCCAAAGCCCAACCAAAGCCCCCGCCCTCCTTGAAGACAGCTGGCGTCGCCTTTTATAGCCAGCTTCCGGCAGAGCGTCATGGAGACGAACGAATCCCAGAGGACTAACAGGATCTGAAGCCAATCAGAATCTGAGAACAAGAAACAGATCATAAGTACAAAAAGAAATCGTAACATTCTGACATTGCAGTAAATCGCGCTGATTAAATCTAACAATCGCTTATCATATCAGGTAACACCGTGCAAATTATACTTTGTTCTCAAATTGTTAATGTTAACAACGTCAGCATTGCGTGACTACATGTAATATCCTTCCGATATGTATCCTTGTTTTCGCATGGGTCCGGTTGCAGTCTCTTTTTTTCTGAAGCCACTCCGAAGGCGAATTAAGATGATTTTTTTATGCTATAGTAATGAACTCCTACAACTGCTAAGAGGGGATAAAAACCTTTTACTTAAACATTCCTCTTATAAACAGCACAGCTTTTTATGCCCAACTGCCTGCAAATCATCGCTTTGCAACACTAAAAAGTCACATGCCATAGAGTACACATTGTTTTAAAAAACCCTAAACCCTTTGAGAAAGACTAAACTTTTAATTATTAGACACAGGTATGCATTAGACACATTGAAAGGACTCACTCAGCCAACCAAAACTAATGGCATATTGCTCTCCCATGGTCTGTGGCACAAATTCATCTCCACATTAAAACTATGGACGTGAAATTATATAGTTAATTTTCTTTAGTGCTGATGAATGCATTATCAGTTGTAGAATGACCTTTTGAGATATTACCACAAGCTCGAGCCTTCTCTTTTCCCTGTCATTAAGGCCAAAGGGGTGAGTGACAGGTTCATAAGATGTACGCGCACAGAGAATCACAGCACTAAAGAGAAAGCAGTGCCTTGCGTGTTATGACCTCTGAAATGGCTTAAGGCTGTGTTATCAGATTTTTCACAAGCTAGTTCTACTCCCACACTTTATATAAGATGTGGTTGATAAGCTTTTATTATACCTTAAAAATAAAGAAGCGTCTGTTTAGCAGTTCAGAGATCTCTCTAGGTTACTATCCTACATGTCAGCGTTTCCTCCTTAAATAATAACATCCATCTGGTTTTAAATCTGATATGTGACACATACTCCCTCACGAACGCATGAAATAAGCCAGTGTTTTCCAAAGGCTCTTAGTCACAGACAGTGAGCTCAGTGAAGCAAGATTTTGAACAATGGTCACAACTGTAGGTATTGCATATGAGTGCTCTACCAAAGGAGCCCTACTTAAACTGGGTCTTATGGGACTGCTTGTCTCATTCTTGAAATCACTTTAGCCTCTTTTACGTTTCTTTCGGCTTTTAAGAAACAGTCTCAAGTAATGCTCAGAGGGATGCTTACGATGACATTTAAAATCTTTCACATGAGCTATCGGTGTACTACTAAATAAATCAGAGCTTCAAACAGATGTTCCTCAAATTAAACACTGAATTCATTAACATTTCAATTCTTCTAGCATTGCCATTACCCAAACGATCAATATATCTTCAATACACTGCCTTATAGGGTAGGCCATTTGTTTTATAAACACTTTGTTTTACTGATTGAAACTCTCTTCAGATCCCGATAGCAATCAATAATAGAAGTAGTCTACATATTAAAGGGGTCATATAATGGTACATGCACTTTTTCAAGTTGATTGTACTGAAATGTGTGTTGGCAGTGCCTGTACACAACCATCATATAATGATAAAAATCCATCCAGTGGTTTTGTTTTAATCTCCTTATATGTTTTCCCCGTCTCAAATTGAGCCGTTCGACCGTGTGACGTCACACGGTCGGACGCCCCTCCCGCGATTGTTGATTGATAGGCGCGTTTCAACACAGACCCGCCCTCGCTCGTGAGAGCTGTCAATCATAGTCTGCAGTGCGCGGACCGGCGCGGTCATTGTTGATATGCTGGAGCACTGTCTATGAGCAGAATGGCGTCTAAGCGATTGGTGTTCTGTTCTTGGGTGTAATAACGAACACAGCAGTCATTTTAATGTTCCTAAATCCGAACCGCTGAAGACGCAGTGGTTGAGTTTGTTTTCGAAGGGAATATTCCCCACGAGCAACGTCACTGCTCTCATATTTGCGCGAATCATTTCTCACCAGACTGCTTTATAAACGAGGATCAGTATAAAGCTGGTTTTGCTAAGCAGCTGCCTCCTGAATAAAGAATCGGTACCAGATATTCGTGTTCCTGCTAAACCTTTAGAACAACTGAAGTGAGTGTAACGTTTTATTAAACTTTATATTAATATTTATATCTTTGCAAATCGCTTCACGATGAATGAGTCTAAGGTTTACACTCAGGGTACATTACTGCATGTTTTCTATGTACGACGTTCTCCATATAATTCATAATCCCACGTTTATAATGAACAACACGTTATGGTATTGTGTTACAAACGTGTACGCACAGAACAGAGGGGCGGGGTGAGCAAAGCTCATGATCATTTAAAGTCATATGCACTGAAACGGCGTGCTGAAAACAGAGCTGTTTTTGACCAGGTAAAATAAGTGTTTTCTTACAATACTAATGCGAATTTTTAATTAAAGTATATTACAAACTTTTAATTTAGACCCTAAAGAATCATATTAGCTTGTACAAAAATGGCATTATATGACCCCTTTAAAACATGTATTATGTGGAAGTCACAGGACCAAAACAAATAGGTCCGAATGCAATGATATATCCTACCTGCCTGTCAACATTTGTAGTGCGTTCCGAATGACATGGTCCCTATGCAGTGTTCACAACTCCCTACTCCCTCGCTGACAATAATCGCTCATTTGGAACCCCTACACCATCTTCAAAGAAAGGCAGATTCAAATGTAACATACATATCGTAATTTACTTTAACATTTATCATACCAAAATCATATAATATACAAACATTATATAATACATAGCCTATAATCAATACATGTTTGTTACCTAGACTACTTGTATATTTAATTGACTATTGAAGCTATTAATTGACAATTAACAGATTTAAAGCTGCAGTGTTAACGTTACTTTAATTCATTATGAAATAAAATTTTGATTTGGTTAACTATTGGTAAAAGTGTTCTTAATTAATGGCCTTAATAATTGTAGCGGTCTCATCTTAAACATTCCTGAGGTAAATAAAGTAAAATAAAAAATGACACAGCCTCAGCGCTGTTTTTCAACACTTGTAAGGTTAGATACTTTGTTTACACAACTCTTCATACAATAGAATATGCACATAACATCAATCTCCATTATCATTCATAAAAAATATTCTAGTTTGTAAAATAACTAAATATTTATGAATACTCACTAGGTAAACTCCACCGGAGAGCCGTTTAAAAACTCTTCCAACTAACTCCATCGTTAGTTCAGACTGGTGGCGTGATGCGCAATGACAGTTAGATGATTTTCGCTCTCCACTTGTGAAGTGATGTTTCGATTAGGGGTGGGAATCTTTGGTCACCTCACGATCCGATCCGATTCCGATTCTGGGAGTCACGATCCGATTCCAGAACGATTCTTTATCTACCTTCCAAATTATTAATTCATTAGTTTACATAAGTAATTAAGTACTTTTTAAAAAATAATTACAAATTAATTTGTTTTTATTAAAACAGTTGTATGTTAAGAATGTTAAACTAATATAACTAATATAACAAATAATAAAGAGGAGCATAGAAAAATATAAAAAAACAACAAACAAAAAGTGCTTTCAGTAGCCTATAGATGATCTGAACGTTTTCCATTCAAGAACTGTGAGTGATTTTTCTTCATCTTTACTGTTGTTTTTTACTATGACATCATAGACTGCGGGAGATCTATTAAGCTGCATTCACGCACGCATCTCTTTTGAAATAAAAGAAGTAATGCGGTGTGTCCTGTCCGTTTAATCCCTTAAGACATAACTGGCTGTGTTTACGTTAATTTTGCACAAGTACATTAAACCACTACACGGAGTCGCACAGCCGCATACGCGAGCAGTCTCACAAACAAAGCGCGCGTCAGCATTTGAAATTGAAAGCAGCCTTCTGTTAGTGAGGTTCATATTTTAAATATATAAGTCCACTGCATTCCAAACCACATAAATGATGACTTCGTAGAGCATTTGTAAGGAAAATACCGACGGGCGAGACAGCACACTTCAAGTGTAACATCAAAGAAAGCGCGCGTCTCTCACAGCGTATCCTGTGCAATGAAGCCTGTGAATGTCCTTGTAATTCGCTTCAACCTATCCGAACTTTATAAAAAGATTATTTTACGGAAGGTTCGAGTGGTGTATGTGTGTGAGGAATTGGAAGTGACCAGAATACGGGTGTTTCTAAAGTCAACTCAACGTCATCGCACATCTGGTTAAAAACTAAGCTCAGAATCGATTCTGGAATTCTCAGAATCGATTCAGAATCGTTGGAGAGAGAATCGCGATGCATCGATGGATCGATTTTTTCTTCCACCCCTAGTTTCGATGTTCCCTTATTCCCTATGACGTTCGCAGTGCCCTTCGAACTGAATATGTTCGCTCCCATCGGATTATAATATCACTTAAAATGGCGAATATCATGTGGAGTCCATTTCGTAGTCCACTAACGGTCGACTTGAACGTAGCCTTATGGAACGCACCTTCATACCTCGCGCACCTGCTCGCGCAGACATCACCTGTCATCAGCGCGTTCCGTTAGGCTATGGAGAGTTGTAGATAGTCACCGAGTACCGCACAGCACCCGCCTTTTAGGGTGTACAGTTCTATAAAAGGAGTTTGCTGAGTTCACCATGTCATAACCGTAAATAACGAAATTGAAACTCGTGACGTTATACCCGGAGCTGTTCACTTTATGTGTTTCTCTGGCAACACTATCAACGCCGAAATTAATCAGCAGCAGTCAAGTGGAACAACTAGAACTCTGTAAGTTGTTTACGCTCACTATTATCATAATGTTATGTGCTTTGAGACATTTAACCCCGTCTCTCGTCTCGTGACGCTTTGCAGACCCTGCTGCGTGTTCATGTTTTGAAGGAGGTGTACGTGGCTTTAGAAACGTAGGGGAGGGTGGGATCTTATGCTTTTAAAGCTAGCTATTACTACTCTGTCCAAAATTGCCTACCATTTACCCAGTGATCATTCCATGTCCATAATCTTTCAAAAATATAGTATTAGATAAAATCGCACTATGGGAGTGATGGAAACAGTATTAGACAAAGGAAATATGGAGAAAGCATGTTATCATTCCCATCTCAATGCAACACAAATTTAGTCATGTTACACAATTACTATTAAATAGCTTTCAATAGAGAACTACACATTTTTTTTATATAATTTTTTTTTGTCGTATGTAGCATTTACACATGCTTGGATAAATGCTGAAATGTACAATATGGATATATTGACAGCATTCAAAATGTAAAAGTATTTACATAATAAGCTTTAGAAACAATTATACATAAATTATGAATACATTTTGTGTTACATTTAACTATTACATAGATTTTTCTGAGCCCCCAAGCCAAAACACTTATATCTCAATAATATAAATAGTAATGTGCAGATAAATGTACAGTGATAATCATTAGTTACAATATATTAAGTGAATAGTTTATTATTATTATTATTTGTTTTTTTAAAGAATGTTATGATTGTCAAATTAGGTAAATGGGTTTAATAAATGTGATGGTATTGAACCTTTAATTAATCACATTGATTAAATACAATATTCATTCCATAAATTCAGTATTATAAAATGATTCATAAACATTTGTTAATCTCTAAAGTTGTTTGCATGTCAAATTCTTACATTTTAGATGCTGTCAGTATGTTAATAATGTATCAGTCTCAGTTTATATATACGAAAAGATGGAAATATGGGCAATAACCACCATGTACGATTACTAATGAGATTGTATTGTTCTGCCAACTACTAAGCCTATATTTGGCTTTAGACAATAATGCAATGAAATAATCACCTGGCCTGATTTTAAGCATAATTTCCGATTTGATCTGTCAATCAGTCATGCTATGTGTTTCAGTAGACTTAAATATAGTCCAGCCAGTCTGTTCGAAGGAATGTTTCTTTTTCACTGTGTCGCTATCAGCTGCAGAACGCACCGTATTGATTTCATGTCGTGTGACCATAGGAAGAACAGTTGGAAGTGATAGGCTGTGGCTCAGCATCCCGGTGACACAAGCTGCACTTGGCAGCCGTCAGTCATTCAGAACAAAGAACTGATTCTTATACTACACACAAACACTGATAAATGAATGGCAGATGAGTACTTTCGGACTGAAAGCCATATTCTACATGAAATGTTTTAGAAAATATGTTAAAAACCTTTATTTTTAAGAGTATAAATTAAGTATTGTTTACATTCATGCCCAAAACAAGAAAAATAAATTGTGTATGTCAATGAGATAAGAAACTTTATTTATTAATGAACTTAAACATGTTCAATATTTTATTTCCATATAGCACACAGAGTCTGAATATACTTAGTTGTTTGACCTGGCTGATTAGGATCATAGACTGTAAAAACAAATATGGGTGTAGTGTCCGTGACGTCACCCGTAGGTTTCTGAAGAGCATTTTTGAAGCCCAAAGTGGGCGGAGCCGGCCGTCGCCATCTTGGCAGCGCGTCACCGCCGGTCATTTTATGGTGTTGTGATAAACCGAAAATGGGCAAAGAGGTCTATGTGTCTATGGGATTGACTCTCTTTTGCAGCCTGTCTCTAGCGGCCAGTCGATGTATTGCCGTTTAAGTCACTTCCGTGTTGGATTCAAGAGAATAGAGAGAGACCGGAAGGTTGCCGCTTGATTAGGACAGATACAAGTCATTATTATTATTTTTTGCTTGGATTTTAAGTGCAATCCTCACAACCCACCATCCCCAATTAATATATTTAATTCTGTCTCCCTTTTTAGTAATCAGAAGAGCATTCCTAATGGCAGTTTGACATATTTCAGGAATGGCATAAATGACTTGAATCTGGCTGCCATTCAAACCCTTTTACCATTCCCTGTGGTCCCCGTTTTACAATCCATGCCACATTCTCCCCATTCCATTTCAAGAAGCTTCATTTATCCTCAATGTGATCTGATTCAAAAGCTTTTCCGCTGGCCACCATCAGACACAGAGGAATCCTGCTTTGTTTTGGTCAGTTCGCTGAAACGACACAGTAATCTCAGTATCCATTCACCCATCATCCGTGTCCGCCCCCATAGCTCCTCATACAAAATGCAGCTGAATAATTGTCTGTCATAGTCATGGAGAAATGACCTTAAGTTGTTTTTGTACTTAGTGTCAGCGCTTTGTGAAAATGATGGAGATTAAACATGGCAGAGCGGGCCTGTTTGTTTCACCATCAAAACGTTTGTTTAAAAGAATGCAAATGATTCCCTGTCTGATGAAGCTTTCCTTGAGAGCGGTTTTGTACGGCTATGTTTACAGACGAGCTCCTTAAGTTGTCCCCTCTAGCTGGCATGGGCAATAATGGAACTGTTCTCAATTTTGTCATCAGAGAATTAAATGGCTTCTTTTTGAAGTGTGTATTTCTGAGAATGAGGAATGGGCTTGTAACTATGTTTTTGGTGCAGAGATTTGCATAAAAGCCCCTCAGTCTGGTAAGTTTTGAGCGGATTGTGGCAAGAGTGGAGTTAGGATGTGAGACAAAATGAAACCCCCGGGGGAGAAGGTGAGCCTCCGTATGTCTGGGTATGAAAAGAGTAAATCCGACTTGGTTGGTAAACAGAGGCTCTGGGGACTGCTTTACTTCCGCATGTGCGCTACTGAGGAAAATATGTGGCCCTCTGTGATTCTAACAGAGTAAGCCTATTCAAACCACCACAACAAAATGCCAATAAATCATATGCAATGCCGACACATTCGTGTTTTAAAGGAAAAGATAGAAATGATGAGACATTCTACTTAGTGTAAGTGAGTCCTGCATAGCACATCATCAACATGTTCTCATAAACTGTGTCTTTTAAATGAATCAAAAATTCTCCATATGTTGCCATAGCAATAGACTCCACAAATTAAGAAAAATATAGGAGAAAGCGGAGCTAGTTATCACACCTTCACTCTACTGAATGCTTCTCATGGTTTGTTTTTTTAAAATCAATTTCAAATAATCAGAAGAGCATACACTGACTACAAAATTTGTTTTGAACTTGCATACCATTCATGCCCAGGAAAAAAAGATGCAGCACACTAAACACAATAGCAGGGCATGCTGTCACACTATATGGTGTAAGTTGTTACCTGCCATTAAACATATTTAACCTATTTTTGGTTTTTCAGCTATATTGTATTTTTACATAACAAAACCTCGCAATTTAATAATTGTTTAACAAAACACAAATCAACTCTTTAAACAACACAAAAATAAATATACGAAAATACTGAACTGTTGTTTTGGCCAACGGATAATAATATACTACAGTATTAAATGTGACAACTTGCCTCAATAAATATGTGAAAACCTGAATGTTTTTAATTTATGTTATGTTTATAATCTTAGTTTGGAGGTCAGGGTTCACAAGAATTATTTAAATGAACACGCTTTAAAATCAAAACAACCATTTGCATATTTTGACTCACAATAATAGATAACCTTTTTCTATCTGTGACAAATAGCCCTGGTCTGCTCTTATACTGTACGTCTGATGACTGATTAACATAAAGTGACACATACCAAATGCTATGTATTCTTATTCTAGAATAGCACAGGAGTTACAATTCTATTTTATTCTGGCTTAGTATTAACCTCATTCTGTGCATTTGTTCTAATTAAGGGTTTCACCTAATAATAACAAAAACATGAATTTCCATTTTCTGTTCCTCTTGTTTTTGCTTCATTCTCTGTCTGCAGATAAGAATTACCCTGCTAATAAGCAGGATAATTAGCTTGTCATTTTCTTCACAGATTAATACATTTTTGATGCTCTTTTGAAGTGATGTTATCAAATGCAACTATGTATAAAACAGGTTTCCCGCACGAGCAATCAGTTATGCAGTGCTGACCACTAAATTGCATGATTGACCAATCAGACAGAGAGTGTTTAATATGATTTAAGAAAAATTTTATTCAGGTATTATTATTAGTGTATTTGAGAATACACATTAAAACACATTTGTCCATTACAGTGGACACCATGCATAAAGAGACATTTCTGTTCATTGCATTTCAATGAGAATTTCCAGTCAAATCTACTATGACTGAGAGTGTTTATAAGAAAATAATGATGCAACTTGCCATGGATATTTGAAATAAACAATACCAACCATAATTAGTTGCAAATTAAGACTTGTGAATTATATATTGCAATGTTAGTATTATACAGAATAGGAAGACATGGATATACAGTATGGATACAAAATAAGGATATGAATGTGCTAATAGAAGGGCTGCGTATGCACATGCAGACTTCAGTCCTCAGATCATAATTCATTATAGTATGTTATTTTATAAGTTCACATCAAGTGTAAAAAAGTAAAATTTTTGCTTAATGCCAACGGCTTACATAACAACCTTCATGCATTTAGTTTCTCGCAATCTACATACGTATAACTCTCTCAAATTGCATTATTATTAAAAAAAAAAAAAAAAAAAAACTTAAATATAGGTTTGTACTGTACTTTGCAACTTTGCCCTCTCGCAGGTTAAAAAACAAGACTTCATGTATTTTGGGGAAGAACATTGTTTTGTTTGTGCTTCGACTGCGTGACTGTGAGGGAATATGGCTTAGGGCTTAAGAGAGATATAATCATTTTAGAGGGAAAGGATCTCAAGCTGACTAGCTGAAAATGTTACTGTACAGTAGCTTTACCCATTAATAGACATGGTACTTCTTTGACCAACACATTCTCATCCCAAGGCGTCATCTAACTGACACTTTTGACCATGCGTCAACATGCCGACGCACATGGTACCCTTTAGCGTCAGTTAGATGACGCTTCCGTTATGGGTAGGTTTAGGTCTGGGGTAGGGTTAGGGTTAGACCACTAGGAGGCGCGTCTCATATTGACGCTTAAGGGGTACCATGTGCGTCGGCATGTTGACGCATGGTCAAAAGCGTCAGTTAGATGACGCCTTGGGATGAGAACGGGCTGCTTTGACAAATACATTCCAGCACAGCGCTACAACAACCAATGAAATGACCCTACAACACCTCACTATCATGGCAAAATGTTACTTTATGGTTTCTAAGGTATTTGTATGAAAAACAGTAACGTTAGCCTAAATACATTATTAAATAATCGAATTATATTCCATTAGTTCTTTAATATATTGCCTACATTAATAATATAATAGAATTCAATATGTATATCCCACATTTTATAGTGCAGTTAATATTAATAGGCTAACGTTACAGTAAATCCGTGGTAAATGATGGGAATTTGTAGACGGAAAAGCCTTCTGACTGTATCGTTGCGCACAGTGTTTCTCTTGTTCGTCAGCGCTGTTTCATCTGCCTTTACTGGTTTAAATCACTGAGACATTTGTGTTCTTCGCTGAATTCAAGCACTTCTCATTGGATCTCGTGACCGAGACTGATCAGAGTAAACGCATCTGCTGTAGTGAGCTCGCGCTGCGCTGCCGTTTGGACTTAGAGCCGAGCGGATAAACAGTCCGTGAGGCGCGCTCGGTTCAAATGAGTTTCGTTCCGATTTTGCCACATAAACATTATCGGACATTTATCGAACTCTTGATATTGTTATATAGAGAAAAATTATATCGCGATACTATCATTATCGTTTTATCGCCCAGCCCTAATTGTAAAGATTTAAATTATGCAAAGAAAAGTTACGAGTCTGCTGTGTTTGTCAATTTTAAGTTTTAATTTAAAATGTTTGTGATTCTAATATAAGTAGGCTACATGGTTAAATGTTACCACTTGCTTGAGCAAAATATATATTTTATATAGAAGTAATGCATTGAATTTAAACGTCAATTAAAGAGTGTATATGTGTACAAAGAGAATCGCACTGGTGAAAAAAACTTTTTTTAAAATAAAAGTAGCGGGTAACTTCTGGATTTGAAATACAAATGTGTTTGTGGTACAGCCGCGGATCAGTTACTCACTGCAAACGCAGCATATGTAAAAGCACTATAGCGTGTGCTGCTCCTGTACCGTATAACGCACCGCATACGCACCGCACACGGAGTATGTGTGAAACGGGCGTTAGTCGTGCTGCCAGTGGAAGAATATGGTACACGCACATAGCAGAGCTGGCTGTAGCTTTTTTGAAGCGCGAACGTTGTCAACATAACTCACTGGAAATTAGGGCTGGAACGGTACACAGAAGTCACGGTTCGGTTCATACCTCGGTTCAGACATCACGGTTCGGTACGATTTCGGTACAATGGAGTGAATAGCAAAACAAAAATGCAGAAGGCTTTTTTATAAATGTCTTAAGCCTTGTATTTTTTAAATAAGTTGTATTAATAAAGGCATAGAACCAGTTTATTTGTAGTGCACTGACAGTAGTTTTATATAATTAGTTTATTAATTAAATGATTAAAAAGACGAAAAGACCTTGAGATATGTTTGGTAATTGTACCTGAATGAATTTAAAATTAATTTGCTATTTCAGATCAATATATTTGTTTTCCTTCATTTTAATTAACCCTAACTTTATTCTCATCTGAATTATAAATAATTGATTTCCGTATAAAATAATACTACCATTAAAAACTTTTGTTAACAGTTGTAGGTTACAGTTTGACAAGAGTTTAGAGTGTGACAAAAGCACAGTTGTGTTTTATTGCGAGTGTACACAAATATAAGTAGGCCTAAACAATTTGCAGTTTTAATGATGTCCTGTAGGAAAAAAATGACGGAGTATGTTTTTATGTTTCCACTGTTCGATCAGCCGTGCCTCTGACACACACACACACACACACTGTTCGATCGCGCCCGCGTCTTTCTCTCTCTCTCGCACACACACACACTGTTCATCGCGTCTCTCTCTCTCTCTCTCTCTCTCTCTCTCTCTCTCTCTCTCTCTCTCTCTCTCTCTCTCTCTCTCTCTCTCTCTCTCTCTCTCTCTCTCTCTCTCTCTCTCTCTCTCTCTCTCTCTCTCTCTCTCTCGCGCACACACACACACTCCAGCATTGCAATCTTGATCGCAGCCTGTTCATTGCTGCGTTCACAGTCACACCAAAAGCGAATAGAGCGAAATTTATCGCTAATTTAAGAGTTGTTTTTTTAATTCGTACGTATATTCTCCGTGCAAATTCGTGCACCGAACCGTGACGCCCGTTTTGACTGGCTGTAGCTAAGTTAGAGGAGGTTGACTCGCAGCACTTCAACACGCTACTTGGCACGCCGACCGGACGTGACATGGGGGCGTGGCAGCATTGACGATTCCATTTTTAAATTCGAAGTTCGAGATTGTGACTTAATTTAGGTCGATTTCGATTTAAAATCGAAATTGTGACACCCTTAACTAAAATACCATAATATGTTTGCAGATATTTAGGAAACATGCTAAGTTCACATACTCTTATTAATTTACACGTTCTGTGTTGTCTGACGGTTTTTGTTTTCTGTGTGATCTCGCCCACTGCCAGTTCACCCAATAGTATTTCGACACCCCAGGATCCCAGTTAGCAGGAAACACAGCGTATTGCAGCCAGCAAACAAACTGGGTCAGATATTGCAGATTCCACACAACCTAAAAAGCCTCGACATCCATCTAAACATCTCTATGAACGAGAGCAGTGTAAGTCTCCTCTGCTTTCATTGTCAATTGCGCTCGTTCCGGTTGTGTGTCCTTAAACTGGCAACCCGCAGCGTTGAGTCTGAGAAGGAGGGGGCAGGGGCGGGGAAACAACGATCTTCGATATTTTGAATTTGGACTGCAGTACCTATGTCGACCACTAGTCATTCTTACAGACTGCTCCTTTAACTGAAAGGTTGTTTGGGAAACCAAAAATAGGTTCTTCTATGGCATCGCTGTGAAAACCCCCTTTTGGAAACTTTATTTTTAGGAGAGTGGAACACAAAATGATCAATTGAAGAATCTTTAGGCAGCTTCATATAAGGAAATTCTGTAATTCCTGTATTCACACCAGGAAAGTCCGATAGTTCACTTGCTTTGGTCCGGACCAAAAAAATGTTTGTTTTTTTTTTTTTGGTACGGTTCGCTTTCACACTGCTCTTTTTGCAAGTGAACCAAAATTTGAAAACCAAACCACTCGTTTGCTAAGGTCGTCCATTCATTGGACAAGGATTCTCAAGTAGGGAAATCAGGAAGTGAAAAAAATGCTCAGCATGGAGATATTTCGTACTGCAATATTTGTTATTTTACTAATTTTGTGTTATTCTGTACAAACGCAATTGGCTAGTCTACAAATAATCAGACCGAACGTTGCATACAGTGCGTTTATTGCTCAGCTATGTATAACCACAACCGACCTAATGACGTCAACAGTACGTGCACATTTGCTGATATACTCTGAATGTTACAGCTACTTTTCCATATTAGCCAAGTCATACGAATTAATGAATGTTGCCGTTGACATACAATGGCATTGGTTATTGTGTGTTGTAATCAAATGTGTAATTTTGAATATGCGAAATAGGGAAGAGTTGCAGTGGAGGGAAATATTTTCAGTGTAATGTTAAATTAAATTTAACTAAATATTTAGTTTACATTTTGGTCTGTTCATATTGCACAGAGTTCTATGATGTGTTTTTGTCCTTTTTTATAGCTCGATAGACATAGTCAATAAACTGTTGTTGTTTGGAAAAGAGCTGTTTGAATATTCTCTAGAAAATGTATGTGTTCTATAGAAATAATAACAGCATCTAGGTTTGGAACTTCATAAGATTGAGTAAATAGTAAACTTTTTTTTTTTTTTTTGCATGAACTGTACTTTTATTATAGAATTCAACTAATAGTGTACATATAATGCCCGTTTTAAAATGACTTAGAATGTGGTTCAGCCAATCAAATTGTTTCATTTTATAAAAGCAGATTTACAACTCAAATCAAGCATGAAGTAAAGGTGGCTTAATCCACTTTTCTACTCATGCAGGTCTAGCTGTGTTTTGGCATTCCAACTGCAGGGCATGAAACATCCAAAATTTCTGCATCCAAGCTTGACTAAAGCGTTCCTACAAAGTCACATGTTTATCTGTTCAAGCTGTCAGTACCACATGCTGCGGCCCAGCCTAACATATGTACAGCATTTACAGACATTCGTCTTCATCTTTGTTCTTTTTTTTTTCCATTTGAATGCTGCAACCAATGTGCAAAACAAAACTGACCGAGAGGTGATGAAAAGAATTGTGATGTGAAAGTGCAAAAGGAGTGTGAATTTTCAGTCTTCCATGCATAATGTCTTTTTAATGGCACCTTTTAAAAAAAGGTACGATTATTAATAATTATTTTTTTAATATTATTATTCATTTTCAAGAGTATTCATTTTCAAAATGAACTATTCATTTTCAAGAGTATTCATTTTCAAAATGAACTAAATTTAAATAATGAGTCAATGCATCATCAATCCTTCCAAAATGTGTTTTTGTCTTACCCTGATTCACTATGGTAAGCCTATTATAAGTGTTGTTTATATTTTAAACCTGGGGGGATGGCTTTGTACATATGCCACTAACCCGCAGATGTTTTGTCCTACCTGTAAATAGAGAAAAGTTGCTCGGCTACTTTGATGTGTGTATTATGTGGGAGTGGCATAGGTTAGTTGTCACAACGAGCGAGAAAGGTTGACATGGAGCCGCTAAATCTCGAACCTATGGGGAATTACCCGTTTTTAAAAAATGTTGAACAGAGGAGATTCTGCTGGCAAAAAGAAAACGTGACAGAGCTCGTAATAAAACAAGTATCAACACTGGCTTGGCTTTTCGGAGATGGCGAGAACTGGGGGATTTTAAATAAATTTGTATTGCTCAACAGGTGAATTTTTAATTAAACAGATACATTTCCATAAGTAGATCTCTAACAGAGTTCATTGTAAAGAGTTATTTTGTTAAGGGTAGACATGTGCCGGTATTCGGTAATGCGATAAATCGCGGTAATGAATATGCACGATATTGTTATCGCGGGCACTTCAAAATACCGTGAAAAATAATAGATTCGAATTTAGACTTTTAGAACGTGCATTAGCTTATTTTCCATCAACCGCTTAAACACTGCATATGCTGCGCAAAACACGTGCGCACTCTGATGTAAACAATCCCCACATGTATAAGCACTGTGTGCATGCGGCAGCAGTGCGCACTCTAGTCTACTGTAAACAATCCTCACATGGAGTAGAAGCATGGCGGAAGGAGGAATGCTGTCGACGATTTATCCCCCGCAGGGCTGCCAACTCTCACGCATTCAGCTTTCAGACAGGACACGGAATATGCGCGGGGACGTTTTGTTGCTGCGCCGACCAAAGCACGCCGGGGTCAAAGTTCAAAATAGTTAAACTTTTTATTTGCAAAATAGCAAATCGCGTTGTATCTGAAGGGCAACGTTGAACCCAGCGCCCAGCGCCGCGCATTCCGCGTCCTGTCTGAAAGGCGCTTTACGCAATTGACACTTTTCACACGCTCTGACACAGAGAAAAATCGCGGAGCAAAGAGGACACTGACACCGACAGACTAGAAAGCGCAGGTTACTTTTGATATGAAAAAATAAATAAAAATCAGCTCTTAGGTTCTGTCCATTGTGACAGATCGCTGCCCCTCAGTTCAAGTAAACCGATCATCTGTTACTTTTTATTTAAAGATACAGTACAACTTACCGAAATGTATGTGCCTCATACATAATATCGATCAATCAGTGTTTTCCAAACACGGAAAGAGGTCAATAAAACTGCAGGAGAACAGTTATGTCACAGAACGTTACATTTACCTCAGGAAAGCCATTTAATGACCAGCACATTAGTTGACTAGAAAAAAATAGCGCTCTATATGCACTATATTACATATTTATTATATGTTTACTTGTCATTACATATTTGTTATTATAATGAAAACCCCATTATATTTAATTTCTCTCTGTACGTTTACAGCATTATGTGAGATATATTTTTTTCTTGAGAACAATTTACATGTAGACTGTAGCCTACCTAATATTTATCCAAATGAGTCAATATTGAATTAAGATTGAAATCAAATCCAAGAATTGAATTGAATAATACAAAACAGCCTACCATTCATTGTAACATGTTGTCACTAAACTTAATAAAATTCTGTTATATGTTTTGAAAATCACAATTACACATTGTGATGCAAGTTTTTTTTTTTTTTAGATACCCACAATCCAGTTTCTCTTGAGCAATTAAAATACCGTGATAATACCGTATACCGTGATAAAAGCTCAATCAATTAACCGCAGCATGAAAATTTGATACCGGCACATGCCTATTGTAGGCTATGCCCGGTTTTATCTGTGGTTATCATGATGCTGGATGACCAATGGTTAATTTTAATAAAACTCAAACAGTCAGAATATTACATTTTACCAAATAAAAAATAGCACATGCAGAAACCAATACATATTTTTTTCTATTAAGATATTTATTTTATTAAGGGAAATGAAAAAAAAAAATGTTTGAATGTTCTAACTCCGATTTGGCAAATGTTCACCTGTTTGGCAAGTGTTTGTCATGATATGTTCTTCTGACAATAAAGAGTAGTTTGAAAACGTCTTGGTTACGACTGTAACCTCTGTTCCCTGAGAACAGGGAACGAGACACTGCGTCGATGACACTTTGGGGAACGCCGCAGGTGTCTGAAATCACAATCAAATCACGGCAATCTCATTGACCAGCGACAGCCCGTGAATGATTAGCGTGCAACCTGGTAGTATAAAAGGGCGCCTTGCAAACATGACAAATCACCTTATCGTCTGAAGGGACTGTTCGGTAGGCAAGCCCCGAGGCATGGCAAGGAGACGCAGTGTCTCTTTCCCTGTTCTCAGGGAACAGAGGTTACAGTCGTAACCTAGACGTTCCCTTTCGAAAGGGAACTTGCACTGCGTCGATGAAACTTTGGGGAACGATATACCAACGTCACCATGCTAAGGGGAGTGCATGCTAGGTGGCAGTGACAACTGTCAGAACCAGCAAATTCAAATGAAACGCTAGAACCACTCACCCTCAGGTCACACTGGGCTGTCAGTAACAGCATTCCATACGGTCATAGCCCAAGCTAAGCCTCACAGGAAAACCTCCATACACATGGTTAAATGATGGCCTACCTGGACCTGCTCAGGGCCTGGAACCACAGCTTCCAATTAGAAGGGGTCCCTTCTAGGGAATGTGGCTAGGGAACCCGAAGGAACCCCAGCCAGTCACTATTCAGGGGAACGTACTCACCCCAAAATGCCACCAGGACGGCCTGACCCGGCATCAGTTACATAGACACTTAGTCTGGCCACTTCCTGTCTGTCCGAAGACAGAGCCTCTGGACACTTGCCTTAGGAAAGGCATCCAACCAGAGGGACTGCGAAGCTGGCAGTGAACCACTCGGCCGGATCTCAGAGACGGGATATCCCGGAGAGTATGTGTAAGAGCCAATTAGCACTCTTAGTATAAGTAGGAACCAATCTTTGGAACCTTAGATGTTACCCGGAAGCACAGACAGTTTTTGACCACATACACATACGATACCTTTACAAAGTCACATGTACATGAAGTTTGTCTGGAGAACAATGGAGTATGATGGAAATAAACTGAACCCATGGTTTTAACTGCAAATACGACTTGGTCTTTTATGAATCAAACAAGGTAAAAGTGCGTCAATTACTCAACCCCGGGATAGCACCTCAGGGGCTTAAAGTTTGGGCTTGGCCTCTACAGTATGACTCAGCACAGTGCTTCCCAACCCTTGCCAGCGAGGGGAGTTTCTCTATTCGATCCACGGATCTACCCAGTGTTTGTTTCAAAACACTGAGGAGTCCTGTGAAGGCCTAAGGACTGATTTAACTGGGAGGCCTCACGAGAGGCCTACGACTGTCTGACCAGACTCAGGAGTCCGCGTGCTCATAGTGACCCTCGATGAGGGTAGCACATGGTCCGCCTGGTAGGCAAAACCAGGCTGTAGGCAGGAAAGAGGTTCCGGGAGGGAACCAGTAGCAGAGAATGAACACTTTAGTCGAGCCAGGGCACAAGCTCGCCTTCAGCAGCTGCCTGCTAAGACCAGCTGAACTGATAGCAAGAGGCCACTAGCTTCCTGAACCCAGCACCGCTAGGGAACTACTCACAAGGAGGCCTGGTGAGGCCTACTACCTGATTGCAACAGTATGTGGTCACCTACAGGGAGGCCTAGTGAGGCCTACTACCTGATAACGATAGTACGTGGGGAACTTACCCTTAGGGAGGCCTGGTAGTGTTGCGGAGCGGGCGTGTTCCGGATACGTGGTGTACATTTTTTTTGCAATCAAAAAGCATGTCTAATTAATTGAAATCATGTATTATGAATCATTAAACTTATACAACATTTTTTTTTATATATATATGAAAAAAAAATTCACATGTTTTTTCTGGTAAAAAAACAAAACACAAATTTTAACATTTATCATCAATTTTAATCATTAAAATTACCACTGGTTTTCTGGTAGAGACAAAACACAAATTTTATCATTTATCATCAATTTTAATCATGAAATTAAATAAACTTTTTGTCAAATAACCCACTGCACAATGAGCTTTACTGTTCAAAATTAAAACATGGATTATTCCTTAATTTCAGTTTTGATAATAATTTATTTGGATTAGTGTTAGTGTATTATTACATTGGGACATATCTAAATTCTGATGTACAACAGTAATATATTTCTGTTCAGTTTTTTATAGGGGGTTTTCGCCCCTCCAAAACAATGGTAGGTAATACTCACACCTCACCCTGGGGTTACCAGGAGGCGGGCCTGCCAGCGGCTCTAGGGGTGACAAATGTATCTGTGCCCAACCTAGGGTAGTGGGGCTAGTCTTGAAAGCCACCCACCTACAACCGAGGCGAGTGAAGCCTATACTGGCGACCTAGATACGTATGCCAGTTCTGAACGGCAGGGTCAGGTAGACAGAACCAGTCCTCTTCGTGAAGCGAAAGACGGCCTAACCCTGATCAATAAAGACATATGTACCATGGAGGCCTATTTGAGGCCTAACCATGTTCTTATAAACCATCCTCTGCACCACGCTGCATTACTCTGGTTGCCCCAGAATGCAGAGAAGGGGACGGGCCTTGGCCTAACGACTCCCATTTGAGGAGGCTGTTATACAGGGATGCTAGGAACCTACATTCACAAAGTGAAGGGTCAGAGGCAGAAATGCTATTTTTAGCAGAGCGTCTCCATTATCCCTGGCACAGCCTAGGCCAGCTACAGAGGCGGCCCTGAGGGCCAACCTGCAAGCATAGATCTACCTGAGGGCTCAGAGGAGCCACAGCCTTACTAAAAAATATAGGGCCCTATCTTTCACCCGGCGCAAATTACTTTGTACACTGACTCATGTATCATTCCTATTTTGCACCCGCGCAAAGCGGGCTTTTCCCTCCACAGACGCACGTCGGTAAACTAGGATATGAACTTGTGCTCCCTGGGCGGGTCGGCGCAAAAAGGAGGCGTGTTTCGGCGCAAACATTCCCTAGTGCTATTTTGCAGTTCCAGAAAACAATTCCGCCACTGACCAGAAAAAAGCTAGTCTAAAGTCAGTGGCGCGTTGTGCGTTGTTCATAATGCTATTTTAAGCGCGCATGCATGACCATAATGTAGCGGGTGCACAACGCGCATACACTTTGATTCTCTCATCAACACAGATGCAGCATTTTTTATTTTTGCAAATCATACATTATAACAAGGAAAAATATTAACACATGAGGGAAATCATTGTGGTGTCCATGAAGATGTAAAAAAATGTAGGCCTAAATCTAGCTTACACATTTACCCAAATTGTTCAAGCTAATTGTAGTAATGACGGATCAGACCTCTTTTCCCAATAGTGGCAAGACACATATGTATATAAGGACATATGACAAATTAGTTTGTCCGTCAAGAACCAGGAAAAAAAATCTCCCATCCCCATACAACGTCACTTCTCTGTCTTTCACTGCCCTGACAAGAACGTCGGTCTCCTCGGCTCTGAACCGCTCCTGGCAGCGCCTGGTAAACCCGCCATAATAACAATCCGCCATGCAACATGCGCACATGCTCTTAAAGGGTATGTTGGAGGACGCTCTGATTGGTTTATTTCACGTAACGCCCAAACCACACCTATGAATAATGAAGATATTTCAGACCAACCCCTTTTGGCGGTAAAATAGCAACAGCGCCCAAGACCCGCCCACAAAGTTACTTGCGCTTCGTGCTTGATACTTGCGTTTCAGATCGTTAAAATAGGGCCCATAGTCTGTATTATTCCATACAATGGGCTGCAGAATCGCTCAGCCTACTGAAAACCCAAAAGAGCTCAAGGGGCGAAATACTCAGGAAGAAGTCAGACGGCCCAGTGGGCCGGACATAGATCTATCTGAAGCTCTAGCGTCAGTCAACACTCCAAGTAAAAAATTATATGAGAGAGAGACCAACTACTCTACCCTGAGGTGGCTAACAGCCCGAAGGCTAACATAGTTATCATTCTGGCCACCTAACGTGGAACTTCAGGGCCCTAATAATCCAGGAAATATCTCTTACCTTATTACCTTGACATGACCCCATAGCTCTATATAGGGAACGAGGTCTGTAGAGAGATACATTTCAGAATTTTAATTCACAAAAAAAGACTCTTAAAAAGACCAGACAGCTCACCTGCGGCGTGCGGAGTGAAGACTCGCCAGAAAGTTCTATACGAACCTGGGGTCCACCACTTTACATGCCTGAAAGAGGCGTTCTCACTACACAAGCCTAGGCGGGCCATCAGAACATCGTTCTCATCATAGGCCCATCCCCAGGCCTGATGTGATGAATGCTGGGGAGTCAGAGAGAGGAGAGGGCAAATTTCATGACCCTCCGGGGAGGTTATCCATCACCGATGCTGTGTGCGTTTGTGCTGGATAACCTCCCTCAAATCTCTCCTGTTGCGGGAGTCACGCCTCTTCTGCGCCCTGCTCCTCCTAGGAGGGGGCGCACGAGAGGTGACGCTGGCCCTGCCTATGATCCTCAGACCCTGAAGGGCCAGGTCCTCCCGCCTGCCTGGGCGTGGATATGGATCTCAGCGGTATACATGTTTTAAATGCAGCTGAGCGCGCCTTCGCCTCCCTGAACTTCCCCACCACCGCCTCTACGGAGGTGCCGAAGAGTTCAGAGGGCGAAACCGGTGAATCGAGGAGAAAGGCCTTCTCTTTCTCCCCAAAGTCGGCTAGATTTAGCCACAGATGTCTCTCCGTGGCCACCATCGCCGCCATGGAACGACCGATCGCGGCAGCGGTTTGCTTGGTTGCCCGGAGAGCAAGATCTGTGGTGCGGCGCAGCTCAGCCACCGCCTCAGGGGACATTCCTGCCCCCTGGTCGAGATCCCCCAGCAGTTCGGCCTGACCCGCTGCCGTGTATGCTCTGCCATTCAGACGTGCCGTGTTTTCAGCGGCTTGGATGGCAGGGTTGGAGCTCACAGTGTCGACGCCCGCCCAGACACGAGATAGTTTGCGAACGTCTCGTCAATGGGCGGTATCGACACGTACTCATGCTCCTCGATCCCCTCAACATCAGCAAAACTAGCTTGCTGATGTCGGTGGATACGGGCAAAGTATGGGTTCTTCCATGCCTTCTTGACCTCCGTGTGAAGGTCAGGAAGAAATGGAAGGCTCACCTGAGCTGGTGGTCTATGGCCGAGGAGAAACCGATCGTCGAGCCTGCCGCGAGCAATCTCTCCTCTAGCGCATCGCCAAGGCAGCTGCAGCCTGCCAGCGGCGCACTCCATTACATCCACCAGCTCTGCATACACTGGGCAGGGTGGCTGAGGGGGTTCAGGATAATACACCTCCTCAGCCATTTCCTGCGCATCCTGAAGAGCATCAGCTGCGGGAAGAGTCAGTGAAAAATCTTCATCCTCAACCTGCAGCTCACTCTCGTCAGTCGTCGGGTCATCTGAGAGGTTTACAGCCCTCTCAAGGTGATTGACGAGCTCCATCTGGGAGCCCCATGATGCAAGCCGCCGCTCTGCCTCGGCACGAGCGGGACCTGAACCACGAGGTCCAGATGCTGAGCCCTCTTCACCCGAGAAGAGGGCCAGACGAGAGCGGAGCGTTTTCACAGAAAAACGCTGACAGTTTGCACAGCAGGCTCCCTCGAGAACCTCCCGTGCATGCTCTTCTCCCAGGCAGAAAACGCACAGCTCGTGTGTGTCACCCGGCGTCAAAAATCTTGGGCACGGGTCTGCACACTTCTGAAAACAATCAGCCTTTGCTGCACGTTTCATTTCTCACCGTTTTTTTGAGTTGCGTTTCACACAGACAGTCCATGAAGACGAAAAGATGATTTGTCATGTTTGCAAGACGCCCTTTTATACTACCAGGTCACACGTTAATCATTCACACTAATGATTCACGGGCTGTCGCCAGTCAATGTGATTGCCGTGATTTGATTGTGATTTCAGACACCTGTCACGCCTGAGGGGTGCCCCAAAGCGTTAACGACGCAGTGCGAGTTCCCTTTCGAAAGGGAACCACAATTAACACTGGTTTCTACAACTTTCATTTAGGAGCAAAAATCTGCCTTTAAACTTGAAAGAAATAAAGATTTGACATTTATCGTGAAAATTATCGATAGCGGCTGATATAAAAAAAATATCGTGCCCATTAATTATTTTGCCCATATCGCCCAGCCCTATTTACAATAAATCTTGCATGTCACAAAGAACTTGTTTTTCCACCTCCACGAATGAGATGAGACTCGTTCATTACGTCGCCTTGTTGAAGTAAATTGTAGTTCCCTTTCGTTGTCACTACGAGTTCCGCTTAGAAAGCCTATCGATTTCGAGTATACAAAACGAGTCAATGGCAAAGAAATGCCATGGGTCTGCGGAATTTGCCTGCCGCAACCGCGCCCCACCTCGTGGGTATAAAAGGAGGACGCCGGCAATATGCAGGTATGTTTTCGCTTCGGAGCCAAGAGTTTTTCTTCACTCCACAAGCCATCTCTGATCGACTCTCAGCTACGAGACGAGCGACTCTCTGGTGTTGGTGTGACGGCGTTCTCCAGCGAGTGCATACTTCTTGCGATCTGTGCAGTGGTCTGCCAGTGAGTTTGTTTCACCCTGGGCGCTTCAACATCCGCAGAGTTTTCCTCTCACAAAAGAGCTTGCACGCGGCACATCTTTTTAAAGATGCCTCGCCCGTGCACTTCTGGTTGCGGTAGACTTATTTCCGACTTTGATGGGCACGATCGCTGTTCTGTGTGTTTGGGCATTGATCACGCTAGAGCAGCGCTCGTGGATGACTCATGTTCTCTCTGTGGGAACATGACCATCGCGTCACTACGGTCGAGACTCAATGATCTTGCTTCGGGCGCTGCTCAAGGGTCAACACGTACTAGTCCGATCAGACAATACCGCGAAAGTAGCGTGCATGGTAAATGGTTAACGGACTGCATTTATATAGCACTTTCACAGACCCAATGGCCACTAAAGCGCTTTACAATTTGCCTCACATTCACCCATTCACTCACTCATTTATACACCGACGGCGGTGCCGAGCAGCTGGGGTTAGGTGTCTTGCTCATGGACACCTCGACACTTGGTCAGGTGGAACCGGGGATTGAACCACCAACCTTCCGGTTTGTAGACAACCTGCATGAACCACTGAGCCACTGCCGCCCACATCAACCACTAGGGTGGTCTACGATCTCGCCGTATGTCGCAACTCGCCCGCCACCTCCTCTTATGGAGTTAGAAGCATCTGAGGTCGCTTCGATCCATTTACATTCCCAGAGCCCTGAACTGTGCAGCCGACGAGGTCTCACGGCTTCAGCCCCTCCCTGGAGAATGGCGACTCCATCCCCAGTCGGTTCAGCTGATTTGGGACCAGTTCGGGGACGCTCAGGTAGATCTGTTTGTAGATCTGTTCTCACCGAGAAGACCCCCGGAGATGCCCGATCAGTGTCGTGCCTTCCATCCTGCAAGATGGGTTGGAGCGAAGGTTGTCTCCCTCCACCCTGAAAGTGTATGTCGCCGATATTACCGCACATCATGACGCAGTTAAAGGTAAGTCCATGGGAAAGCACAACCTGATCATCAGGTTCCTGAGAGGAGCGAGGAGACTAAATCCTCCTCGCCCTCCTCTCGTTCCCTCTTGGGACCTCTCAGTGGTTCTAACTGCCCTGCAGAGTGCTCCCTTTGAGCCCTTGCAATCAGTGGAGCTTAACTTCCTATCTATGAAGACTGCGCTTTTGGTTGCATTGGCCTCCATCAAGAGGGTAGGGGACCTGCATGCATTCCCGTTGACGAAGCGTGCCTGGAGTTCGGGCTGGCCGACTCTCACGTGATCCTGAGACCTCGGCCTGGATATGTGCCCAAGGTTCCCACCACTCCCTTTCGGGACCAGGTGGTGAACCTGCAAGCGCTGCCCCTGGAGGGCAGGACCTCAGACCAGCTCTTTGTTTCAGGACCTCAGACCAGCTCTTTGTCTGTTATGGTGGGAAGCTGAAGGCAAAAGGCTCTCCAAGCAAAGGTTGTCTCACTGGATAGTGGACGCCATTGCTTTGGCTTACCAGCAGCAAGGTCGACCATGCCCCCTTGGTGTGACAGCCCACTCCACCCTTGTGGCTTCCTCTTGGGCTCTCATGTGCATGGCGCCTCGCAAACAGACATCTGCAGAGCTGCAGGCTGGGCGACACCTTACACATTCGCCAGATTCTATAATCTGGAGCCTGCGTCCTCTCGTGTACTCGCTTCAACCAGCCTGTACTAGGACCCGCTCAGGTGTCTTCGCTTGCTCGCCATTCCAATCCACGGACTGGATTCGTGCGATATTTCCTCAGGTGAGCTTCCCGACAAGCCCTGAGTTCCTCCAACACTGCCGACGTCGACGCCAGTGTCTATTGCCTGCGCGTTGGCTAGGCTATTGCCTCTGGGCGACCCCCACATGTGTATTTCCACTGTAAGCCTCTCTGACCATGTGTCTGTCCCTTGGCAAGCCACCTTGCCACCCCTGGGGTTGAAATATTCCACCTTTGGCTGGAGACCCCAGTGTTCTCCATATGCACCCCCCCCCCCACCCCCCGGGTCATATGTGTATTCTGTAAGTCCAACCAGGCACTGATTGCATATTTCCACTGAGATATTTCTCCCAGTGTACCTTGGTATTCCTGTGTTAAGTAGTAGTCCTTCGTCTGTGCTAGTCTCACAACAGGGAGCTCAGACTTACGGAGGGACCTGGAATTCAGCTGTGAAGGTTGCGTGATTAGACTGAAACCCCATTCGTCGTCACGACGGAACTCGTAGTGACAACAAAAGGGAACGTCTCGGTTACGTATGTAACCCTCGCTCCCTGAGTAGGGAACGGAGACGTTCCGTCCTCCTGCCACTTCCGCTGTATCGCGGGGACCGCCTGAGTTCAGTCTCGGCTCCTCAGCGAAGAAACATACCTGCATATTGCCGGCGTCCTCCTTTTATAACCACGAGGTGGGGCGAAGTTGCGCCATGCAAATTCCGCAGACCCATGGCATTTCTTTGCCATTGGCTCGTTTTGTATACTCAAAGTCGATAGGCTTTCTAAGCGAAACCCCATTCGTCGTCACGACGGAACGTCTCCATTCCCTACTCAGGGAACGAGGGTTACATACGTAACTGAGACGTTTTCTTTGCTTTACCCCGGTCTTAAAGTAAAAAGATGACTGTGAAAAATAGTAGTATTTAATTAAATGCATTTATGATTAAATTACTACATTTTCATGTCAATTTGTGTTAATTTTGACCACGAACCCTGCGCTGTCACTTTAATTCAGCGTGTGCAGCACAGCAAAAATAGACTCGTTGCGTAAACGATCTCTGCACTGCTGTATACGCACCGTACCCGCGGAACCCCGTACCCCACATGGGTACGGAAAAAAATATGCAATGCAAACGGAGTATGTATGTAACGGGCGTAACATGACGGCATCTCCGCAGGCACCACAAAAACAGATTTATCTGTTAAACCAGTTTGTTTGTTTTGTGAACTTGAATGTCATCTTCTGTGAAGAAGACTGCAGTTACAAAAGAGAATCTAGATGGCAGGTTGTTTTGCTTAAAGGAGTCATATAATGGTACATGCACTTTTACAAGTTGATTGTACTGAAATGTGTGTTGGCAGTGCCTTTACACAACCATCATATAATGATAAAAATCCATCCAGTGTTTTTGTTTTAATCTCCTTATATGTTTTCCCTTGCCTCAAATTGAGCCGTTCGTTTTTGTGACGTCAATAAAACGTACGCCCCTCCCACGATTGTTGATGGACAGCAGCGTTTCAACACAGACCAGCCCTCTCTCGTGAGCGAGCTGTCAGTCATAGTCCACGCGGACCGGCGCGGTCATTGTTGATACTGGAGCACTGTCTATGAGCAGAATGGAGTCTAAGCAAAGTGGTGTTCTATTCGATTCTTGGGTGCAATAAGGAACACAGCAGTCATTTTAATGTTCCTAAATCCGAACCGCTGAAGACGCAGTGGCTGAGTTTGTTTTTGAAGGGAATATTCCCCATGAGCAACGTCAATGCTTTCATGTTTGTGCGAATCATTTCACACACCAGACTGCTTTATAAATGAGGGTCGGTATAAAGCTGCTCCTGAAAAAAGCATCGGTACCAACTATTCGTGTCCCTGCTGCACCTCCAGAAGAACTGAAGTGAGTGTAGCGTTTTATTAACCTTTAATATTTATATTAATCTTTGCAAATCACTAGCTGCACGGTTCACGATGAATGCGGCTTAGGTTTACACTCAGGGTACATTACGGCATGTTTTCTACGACGTTCTCAATATAATTCATAAGCCCACGTTTATAATGATGAACAACGCGTTATGGTTATTGTGTTACAAACGGTGTACGCACAGAACAGAGAGGCGGGGTGAGCAAAGCTCATTATCATTTAAAGTCATATGCACTGAAACGGCCTGCTGAAAACAGAGCTGTTTTTGACCAGGTAAAATAAGTGCTTTCTTACAATACTAATGAGAATTTTTAATTAAAGTATATTACAAACTTTTAATTTAGACCGTAAATATTCATTTTAGCTTGTACAAAAATGGCATTATATGACCCCTTTAAGTTTCCAATTGACTAAAGATATACACTCACCTAAAGGGTTATTAGGAACACCATACTAATACTGTGTTTGACCCCCTTTCGCCTTCAGAACTGCCTTAATTCTACGTGGCATTGATTCAACAAGGTGCTGAAAGCATTATTTAGAAATGGTGGCCCATAAATATAGGATAGCATCTTGTATTTGATGGAGATTTGTGGGATGCACATTCAGGGCACGAAACTCCCGTTCCACCACATCCCAAAGATGCTCTATTGGGTTGAGATCTGGTGACTGTGGGGGCCCATTTTAGTACAGTGAACTCATTGTCATGTTCAAGAAACAATGTTGTTTTCGTCAACGATGACGATAACGAAATGATTTCGTTGACGCACTTTTTTTTTTATGACGATAACGTGACGATGACTAGATAAAAATAGCTCTAAGGTGACTAAAACATGACGAGACGTTTTCGAGTTTTCGTTGACAAGACGAGACGGAACGAAAATGACTATAAGTCTGACGTTCGCAATGCATGTCATTTCTGCCTATTTTGCGTGAAATCTGTCTGTTTTGAGCTAAAAAAGTATCAGCAATGCTGCCGCTTCCTATCATTGTTTTGGGTACCCATGCATGCCGCGCGCGCACCAGATTCCACACAACAACACACTGAGGCTGCGGCTGTCACTCACCACACATCTTCGAAGGACCATGGCGGCGAAACCAATAAACGGGCTTGGTGGTCGGAAACGACGAGATGATTTATGGACATACTTTCAGTTTCAGTATAATCCAGCGGTTCTCAAAGTGTGGGGCGCGCCCCACTGGCGTGACAGGTCTCCTCCAAACGGGAGGAAATTTTCCGTTTTATGCCTTTTTATCTTTATTCGTTCATGCCGAGTCCGCATCGTCAAATTCATCTTTGCAGCGAAACCCGAAACCACCAGTTTATTAATAAACAATTAAATGTCTCCTTGCTATTTTTTTACACATTCATAATCATTACTTTTGCCGGTTCTTTGTGACAAGCTTTATGCGTGCGGTCGTGCGGCTATAACGCTCAATATCCCGTATAGCCTATTTAAGTAATTAAATTAATATAAAGGGGCGATTTGTCCACTATGGCTTAAATGAACAACTACTAGTCGACTAGAATAAAAACTTTAGTCGGAGGCAGCTCTTATTCCACATATTCTCGAACCAGCAGGCCATTCTGTGTTGAGCGCGCGACCCTGAGCTGAATGAGCGAGCGGAGAGGAATATTCAGAAATGCGCTCTCCGCTCACATGCTCTGATCGGAACAAAGGAATATTAAAGTAATGAATCATTAGTTTATATCTTATACACTGCCCATACACTACCCATCATTTAATCCCATATCAACAGTATGTTATGTCTATTTTATCTATTTAAAAATATATATATCACGTTTTTAAGTAGGCTAAAGGCAGAGAGCTGTGTGCATTCTTCTTCCCTTTGCCACATCATATCTCTGTGAGATGGGCTTTTCAGCTGTTTCAGTTTCACTGAAAACAAAGTACAAATCTCAGCTGAACATTGAGCATGACTTTTGAGAAATTGTGCAATTCAAAACAGGCTCATTGCAGCCACTAATGCAGGGATAAATAGACCTAAATAGGCAAATAGTCTTGCCAAATGGATTTCTATTCTTTTCTTTTTTTAACAGATTGCAAAGTGGCACTTTTATTTCTTTTCTATTTTTGAACTTGATACCAATTTTGACACAGCCGCATTTTATTTTCTCTATTTTTTAAAGACTTTTTTTTTTTTACTAAAATTGACTAAAACTTGACTAAAACCTTTTTTTGTTTTCGTCGACTAAAACTTGACTAAAACTATTAAGTTTTTAAGTGACTAAAATGTGACTAAAACTAAAAAGCATTTTCGTCCAAAAGACTAAGACTAAGACTAAAACTAAAAGGGCTGCCAAAAACAACACTGTCAAGAAACCAATTTGAAATGATTCGAGCTTTGTGACATGGTGCATTATCCTGCTGGAAGTAGCCATTAGAGGATTGGTACATGGTGGCCATAAAGGGATGGACATGGTCAGAAACAATGCTCAGGTAGGCCGTGGCATTTAACCCTCTGGGGACCAAGGGTTTTTTGAGGCCCTTGGGATGTTTTGACATGCACTGACATTTGTGCTTTTTCAGTTATTTATAAACATGTTAATGGCAACGGTGTAAATTCACTCTATATAGCACAAACGGGGCTACCATAATATTTGAGCAACATGTATGTACATGTTTGTATTTTTGAGAGAATATTATTTATGCATGGTTATTGAAAAACTAAAAAATACAAGTTTCTGAAATAGGGCCACAAAACACATATTGATTATTTCTTCACAAGACTTTTGAAAATTGTATCACATAGTCTAGAATATTTGCTCCAAAACTATGTGAGAATCATCCTGACTACTCATTCAGATAAGTCAATAAAATCTTTTAGAATGTGTATGACGTGTTTTGTTTGAGAAAGCTTTATGCGGGGAGGCGTGATCTCTCATTAATATGTATGGCATTTCACACCTGAGAAAGACAAAGACCCTCCCATAATGGCCCTATTAGGTGCTATCAGGCCATATCATTAGAGGAGCCTTGCACAAAGAATGAGGAGATTTAAAAAAGAATGGCTTTTAGATTGTTTGGATTTATTTACAACACAACATAATCCAAAGATACACAACAAAGGACTGGTTTCTGGTTAAAATTGCTTTTTAATTATATATATATATACACACACACACTGCTTAGAATAAGTGAAAACACCCATGCTAAAGTTGACTAAAAAGAGGAATACAAAATCTTAATGCCTTAATTTAAAAAAAATGAGGAAAACTCCAACCTTTAGGGAAATGAATAATGTCACTGAATTCTTTGTGAATGAATAATGTATCGCAAATAATTAAATGTTCTTCTTTAAAATACAGGGTGCATACGTCTGGACACTTCTATCACACACCCTTCACCATATAGACATGGTTTTATTTCAGTTCAAAGTTAGAGTTGGAAACATCTTGAAAAGAAAATAGTCTTTTTCCATAAATGTCTTAGTTTGATCATACATATTTCAAAGTTGAGGATTCATTATTTTCATATAGCTTGCATTGGAACAAACATCTTAGTTGATTAGTTTATTGACAAAACATAAGCTTATTTGATGTCTTTATTTTGAAGCTTATTTGAAGCTTATTTGATGCTTATTTGATTTGAAAAACTTTATCCAAAACTAGTCAAATAAATGTTCTTTTATTTCGTCTGTAACAGTGTATCTGTGCGTTCATTCATTCATTCACACACACACAAACACACACACACACACACACACACACACACACACACACACACACACACACACACACACACACACACACACACACACACACACACACACACAGAGAAACATGATTCACATTTAAACGGTAGGCTATGCTATTTTTCCGTTTACAGACACTAACGTTATTCTATCGCGATTAGAACAAAGCACAAAACACTTACACTTCTCAGCTGAATCTGTTGCTCCTCCTCGAAGTGAAAATAAACCAGCACTTCTGTGGTAAATGTCCCAGGATTATTCCTCATAGCCGCGCAAGACGAATCTTAATCTGACTAAAAAATATTGTGTGTTTACAGCATTTGCCTGGGGGCGTTTATCTATTTTGAAAATGGCCTCAACACATTATCTTATGAATAGCGCGCTCTGCGAGTGGGTGTGAACAAATTAACGATAATGAGCTGAGACAGGAGAAACTGTACTTCTCTTTAGTTTCAGACAGATTACATTGCAGGAGAATATTTGTTTTAAATGTGAATTGTTTTATTTAAAAGTAGAAATTTAAAGCGTTCTTTAGACGTATGTTTCATGTTTGTGTGATAAGTATTAGCGGAGTTTCCGTTCATTTTCCAGACATGTTTCAGAAAGATTTTTGCGGAGACAGAGTGAGCTGAAAGCGCACCCTGTTTATTTTATTTATTTAAAAAAAAACACAAGGTTTTGATGTTAATGTGAGTGTACACGGAAAAAAAGAAGACCCTCCATAGTTTATAATCATGTATTGATTTTATTTATATGACCATAAATGACGGAGTATTTTAAGTCTATGTTGCTGCTATGTGAAAAAACAGCAAAACGCGCGGGCTCGTTCTTGGTCCCCAGAGGGTTAAACGATGCCTAATTGGCACTAAGGGGCCTAAAGTGCGCCAAGAAAACATCCCCCACACCATTACACCACCACCACCAGCCTGCACAGTGGTACCAAGGCATGATGGATCCATGTTCTCATTCTGTTTACGCCAAATTCTGACCCAACCATCTGAATGTCTCAACAGAAATCGAGACTCATCAGACCAGGCAACATTTTTCCAGTCTTCAACTGTCCAATTTTGGTGAGCTCTTGCAAATTGTAGCCTCTTTTTCCTATTTGTAGTGGAGATGAGTGGTACCCGGTGTGGTCTTTTGCTGTTGTAGCCCATCCGCCTCAAGGTTGTGCGTGTTGTGGCTTCACAAATGCTTTGCTGCATACCTCGGTTGTAACGAGTGGTTATTTCAGTCAAAGTTGCTCTTATATCAGCTTGAATCAGTCGGCCCATTCTCCTCTGACCTCTAGCATCAACAAGGCATTTTCGCCCACAGGACTGCTGCATACTGGATGTTTTTCCCTTTTCACACCATTCTTTGTAAACCCTAGAAATGGTTGTGTGTGTGAATCCCAGTAACTGAGCAGATTCTGAAATACTCAGACCGGCCCGTCTGGCACCAACAACCATGCCACGCTCAAAATTGCTTAAATCACCTTTCTTTCCCATTCTGACATTCAGTTTGGAGTTCAGGAGATTGTCTTGACCAGGACCACACCCCTAAATGCATTGAAGCAACTGCCATGTGATTGGTTGATTAGATAATTGCATTAATGAGAAATTGAACAGGTGTTCCTAATAATCCTTTAGGTGAGTGTATGTTATTATATTATATTATAAGCACTTTATGTTGTTAATAAATGTTTTAAATTTGACAATGTAGTGTGGTACATTGCGAACAAAGGTCAGATATTATATTGCATAAAAGTCTAGTCTAAAAATGGCATAGCAACCTGTGGTTTAAAAAAATAAATGTAAAAGTCGTGAATTGAATCGAACCGTGACCTTAGAAATCGAATCAAAGATTTGAAGAATCGTGACACCCCTAATTTTAGTAGAGTGAAAAAGTTCTTAAAAGAACCTTTTTTTTTTTTGTGAAGAACATTTAACAAATTAACCTTTTTCCACTATAAAGAACATTTTTTGCAAAAGAAAGGTTCCATGCTAAAGGTTCTTCATGGAACCATCAATGCCATAAAGAACATAAGAGTGCATGGAGGAAACTAATAATGATATACATCGGTCTGGAACAGAATGAGAGTAATGACAGAATTTTCTTTTTTGAGAGATTTCTCTCTTCAATGCACAAAATGCTACATGGCTGTATATAACCTATCCCAATGAACTATTACATGGATGAACCATTGTTTATTGTGATTATTACTTCTAATAATATTAATAATAAAGTTATTTTTTTATTGAACATTATATAATATTGCTGTTGCCACTGTTTTATAAAATCCTTTTGTCATGCCTAGCAAATCACTTGTGTGGCGTATTGCTTCATTTTAACATATTTTCTGTATAAAAGCCATGTCTGATGGATTACCACTGTAGACACAAATGATTATAATTAATGAGTTATGGAAAAAACAAGATAATCAAGTTTATTTTATTTCTCTATAATCAGTTGATTAACAGTGTGGATTGTGCATATTACTACATCATCAAGTATACAGCCTTAACTTTTATGATATAGGCATTTAAAAACAAGAGTTTTGATGTTATTTTACATGGGAAGAATACCTGTAATTTGTCTTCATCAGTCTGTATGGACATCGCCGGTTTTAGCCTGAGGAGGATCAAATCATTTCTACAATTTTCAGAAATGACAGATCCAATTTAATGTACGTCCCAGCAGCATTCCCCAACTGTTGCTGTGTTGACCTCTCACCCATTCTGCAGTGCTCTTTTTTCTGTACGGCTGCAGTTGTGTAAGATTGTGCTTCATCCTCTGTAAATCCTCTCTTATGTTTGACAGTAACATAACTCTAAAAAATAAGAAGTGACAACAGCAAAGCAACCAAATCACATGCAAACTGATAGACAGCCATATTAATAATATAAAATGAGACGTTCTCAAAAGCATTTTCAAATCTATGCACATTCTACTGTGTTTCACAGTATGCATCCTTATAATCATTTGACACCTTTTCTCAACTTCTGTTAGACCGACTTTCGTTTCTACCTTTTAGTTACTTACCTTTTTCTTAAAACACTCCCCTCTTTTTTATATGAGATACGATTGCTATACCTTTATATTGGTCACAGTCACCTCGCTGACCTCAGTTCATTATGAATGCATTGTAGAACACCCACACAGCATTGTTCATTATTAGTGAAAGTGCACTCTGTCAATTCTGTTGGTTTTAACAGACCATGACTCTCTGGACTCAGATTATTACACCAAACATCATACAATACAACACTAACTGGCGTCTGTATATGATTTGCTGTTTTATAGGTTTCTCTACTGTAGACAAACTACTGCATTAGTTATTTCTAAGAGGTTTTTTTTGTTGTTTACCCCAATCCATGTAATTGCTAACAGAAAACAAGACAGGAAAAAAGAAAGTTTTACTTTCGGGACTGTGAAATAGCAGGTGAAATAGTGCCCCAGATTTGATGGTGTGACTATTTCTCACTTCTCCTCCCTAATCTCACGAGACAACATTCTGGAGTAAATACTTGTCAAATGACATGTAATAGAAAGAATGGTTTTGCTTGGGGAAAAACCTAGACATCTTTTTGTTTTTATCAAATCCTTAGATTATCATTTGATGTGGTGCGATGAAAGCAGCAAGAAACATATCACAGATTTCTGCTGAGCAAAATCTTATAAACAAAACACAACTTTTTTTTAAAGACCAAAATAGAATTGTTGCCCATCAAACATTTCCAGAAAAAGTCCAACGACAAGATGCATGGTAAGACATGGTATAGAGTTGTTATTTGGCACTGATTCACTTGTTAGGAAAGACGTTTACGCTGCAGATCGCCAAATCCTGAATATATGGAAAATAGCAGATGAGCAGAGGGCTGTCTCTGAGCACATGTCAGATGAGACATGAGGCACATCCAGAAAGTACGGAGAAAACAGAGTGTGATGGCACTGAAGCAAAAATGCAGCAAGGAAATCTGTCAAGGAATCAAAGTGCTGACATGTTGAAGGGAAGGATTCAAATGCAGCAAAAAACACACAGTGTTTCTCACTAAACAAGGGGGTGGAAAAGCCAAGCGCAATCTAGTTCACCGAGGTATTTTTGAACTTCTGCCCACGCAAATGTTAAGCACTGCACGTAGGTATTGCTGGTCCAAACCGCAGGTCTCAAAAAGGTCAGCGTCATACTTCAGTTTTGACCTTTGTGGAGTGTTTAAGCATGGGACCCTTGTGCCCGATGTATAGTGAACAGTTGATTTGCATACCCAGAGAAGTTTGCATTGCCTATCTGCTTATGATCAGTGGTTTGTGGTGGACTAAAGGGTTCCCTATCTGCAAAGGTTTTTTAAATTATATAAATGGAGCCTGTCTCTAGCGGCCAGTCGATGTATTCCAGTTTAAGCCACTTCCGTTGAATTCAAGATACTAGTGAGAGACTGGAAGGTTGCCGCTTGGTTTAAACATTACTTGGTCTCACATTTAATTTTTTTTAGTAATTCCATTATTTTCTTATCATTTTATTGAGACACTGCCTTCCTCGCTTTCTTAAAAAAATTACCCTGCTGTAGATCTACAGTATGTACTGTAGTTGCTCAAAGCATATTAAGAAACCTAAGAGAAACGTTTCATCTCAATTCTGTTGAGGATCTCTTAGTTTCCTAGTGCCTTCAAGTACCAAGTTATTTTTGGTCCAAAATTACCAGCTAGTCTTCTAGATGCAATCTAAAATTAATTTACTACCCCTGTGCTTACATTGTGTCCTTCATACATGTGCATATTTCAGCAGGGCGAAGTCGAAGGTGACTGGTATGATTCTTGCTACCTTGATAAATTTTGCTCATATGGTGCGACATATCTAAAGCACTCACGCAAAGCCTGGCGTGACTTTTATGATCATTTGCTACCCCTGAAGTGATTAATGGCGAGTCATATAAACCTGGCATTGTTTTTTAATTGTACATTCATTAAAGGTCTGTTTTAAAGGATAAGTTCAACAAAAAATAAAATCTGCCATTTACTCTCCCTCATATCATTCCAAACCTGTATGACTTTCATTATTCCATGGAACACAAATGCTGAACTTTTGAATAATATCTTGGCTAATGGCTAGTATAGTTTGCATATATTGAAAGTAAACAAAAATCTTGATTATCCATGTAAGCTGGTCTTTGTGTATTCGTGAGAGAAGAAGCAATGTCAGATTTGTGAACAAATCATTCTTTTGAAACAGATTTTTTTAATAATTAGTTGATCCAGTTTACGAAACCTGTCTAAATAATTTGTTTGCTATTCAGAGTGATACGATTCTGGAGTTAAACTTACTGACTTTAACAGTAACAGCAGTTCAAACCCACTGAAAGGCAATCATCAGTGAATAAATTATTTATATTTTAAATATCTTGCTGATCATCACACAAAACTATTCTATGCCTTCAGGAAAAACGTTTTGCTCTATGTTGAGTGTTGACATGTATTAAAGGGTTAGTTCACCCAAAAAATGAAAATGATCCTATATTTTACTCAACCTCAAGCCATCCGAGGTGACTTTCTTCTTTCAGCCAAACACAATCAGAGTTATATTAAAACATATCCTGGCTCTTCTATGGAAGTAAAATAATGACAAATGTTTTTGAAAATAAAAAAAAGCCTGTTGAATTGTACTACTTGAAAAAAATATGCATTGCAGTTAACCCTGCTTTTAATGCATTGTATTTTTAGGGCTTGCATTTTTATTGGCTGAAATTTAGCATGGTTGAATATTTAGGCTGTGAATATTTCAATTCAAAACATTTCAAACACATTTTCATTAGTCAAATTTCAATAATCCATATCATATTTCACTTACAAAATATTCAAACTGATTAAAAATGCAACCTATAATATTCAACAGGCGGTTTTCAGTTCAGTTTATTTCGCTTTCAAATTCGCTTCCACAAATTCAGTGGTTCAAATTCGACAGTAAATTCATGTTGACATCCAGGAGCTGCAGGAAAAGTAGTAGATTACCGAGCATAATCTCCATCTGCTGTTAGTCGACCTCACCAGCAGGAGGCGCAAGCGCGTGTTGTGGACGAAGACCAGAGCAACAGTTAGAGCAAGCCATTCATTCATAAAAACTCATTTACAACAATGTAAATGTATCTGTGATTATTATGACGTCTGTTTTATATACTCTTCCAAGCTTTGTAATGGGAGTGAATGGTACTTTTTTGTAGCCCAAAAATCCATCCATCCATATGTGTTTTTGTAAGGAAAATATCCATAATTATAACTTTTTTAAACTGTAATAACTGGCTTCCTGTAACGTCCGTGTACGAGTCACTTCCAGTGGAAGAGTGACCTCTGACCATACGCATAACGCATTGATGAACACGGAAGCGCAGAGGATAGAGCAAAACAAAACACCGGTCACAATTCACGAATTAGAAGTCTAAAACGAGAATTTTTAAAGAGAAATGTCGGAGGAGCTTGATTTTGTTACCCAGCCCTATTTGTTTGAACCGCGAGAGGCGTCTACTCTCACCTAAGCTTACCCTACGCCTACGTCATATGCCAGAACTCGACTCTTGTGTGAATGCACAGACGGCCTTTACCGGAAGTTAGTGATTACAGTTTATGAAGTTATAATTCTGGATATTTTTCTTAAAAAAAAAACATCTCTTCGCTTCAGAAGGTCCCCCTGGAGCCATATGGATTAATTGTAAGATGGATGGATGGATGGATGCAAATTTTTGATCTTAAAAAAATGGTACCATACACTCCCATTATAAATCGGATTGTGTTTGACTGAAAGAAGACAATCATATACACCTAGGATGGCTTGAGGGTGAGTAAATAATGGAATCATTTTCATTTTTTGGTAAAATGTTTAAGCTAGACGGCAGTCACCTATAATGCATGGATTGAAAATATCGAACAAGTACATTAAAAGAAGAAATCCTTAGGTTGCGTTTAACTAACCAACTAAATAAATGTAGGTGAGTAAATTATAACAAAATATTCATTTCTGGGCAAACTATTCCTTAGATGGATGGTTCACCAAAAATAAGATATTTTGAAAAATCTTTTTTTTTTTCGTAAAATTTCAGTCAAATCAAAACTATTTTGTTATCAACATTCTTCAAAACATCTTCTGTAAATGACAGAACTTGCATTTTTGGTTGAATTATCTCTTTAAAAAAAAAAAAAAAAAAAAAAAAACTATATCAATTGTCTCAAAACAAAAGGTATTTAAGATGCAGTATACACCGAAATTAATTTACTGCATGCTGTTCCCTTTTCAAGCACATAATACATTAAATGTTCCTGAACCCAAGTCATTCTTCCCCATGTGTCCCTTGTTGGACACCTTCATATTATTCAGATCTTGCTGCAGATACCTCATAGACAATATGAAAGTCAATGATATTTTGGGGAGGAAATGATTACAATTAAAACTCAACAGAAAGGAGGGGAAGATAATGATGGCTGAAATAAAAGCTATCTTTCCCAATTACTTAAGGCTTCCTTATCAAGGATAATATGACCAGCAAGCTCACTAGAATGCTGATGAGATTGTGGCACTTTTCTTGGCTCCCCTTGCCTCGTCCTTTTAGTGTTTGACAAACGTAAACAAAGCTTGTACAGAGGCTGTCAAGAGTCCTGCAAATGCAAGCTTGATTGTTGGTTAATCAACACAAACTCAAAATCTAAAAATGGCTGCATTGTTATTTGTGTGTTGTATTTCAGTAGGACTACATTGGAGTGTTCCTTTCATGATTGATTGACTCCCATGTAATATGTAAATGACCTGCAACATTTACTTAAATTTGGATAATTCTTCTCATGGTGTGACATATTTGTTTAAAAAACGCCATTGCTTGAAAGTCTCATGCAAATGTGTCTGCGCTTATCTAAAAGGGATAGCTCACACATACACAAAAAAATGTATTCTGTCTAGTCTGTATAAATAATGACTTAAAACTAAATGATTACAATAACCATGGTGATATCTACAAGGCATATATGCTAAAAACAACAATAAAAACAAGCTAACCTTATGGTACTTTAAGGTAGGCCTTATTTCATATGGCTACTGTGTTTTGATGTCTTTACCTGCAGTAGCTTACAGTCTCCGCTCACAACCGGTAAAATGAATTTGCTGGTTTAGTTTCAGTGAATGTTAGGTAAATATCCATTTTATCCAGAGCTCTTTTGTTCTATGTGTTCTAATGTGTACTATTTTAATTTAGTAACTTATTTAGCGAGAAACTTCTCGGTTACGTCTGTAGCCTTGCTTCCCTGAAAAGGGAACGAGACACTGCGTGAAGATTTGATGCTGTGGGAACACTCTGCGTTATTGCTTCCTGAAACACGTGTGAAATCAGTACAATGGTGGGAAGGGACATCAGAGGCAGGTGACGTCACAACCAGGAAACTATAAAACATGCCCAAACTGAGCAACGCTAGCTTCTGATAAGATGAAGTAAGTTGCTTACAGGCATGCATGAAGTATAGCAGGGCGACGCAGCATCTTGTTTCTTTTTCAGGTAACCAAGGTTACAGTCGTAACCGAAACGTTCAACTCGTGCTACATCGAGAATTGACGCTGTGGGAACATTTATACCCATGCCGCCATAATGACAAGTGTCTGTCTTTTGTGAAATTGTAAAGAACAGCACTAAGGCGAGAGCACCTGGGACCCTGCTGTAGAGTCCAAGTCTAGGTTGTAAAACTTGTAAAACGAATGTGTGCGGAGAAGACCAGCCCACCACATCACAAACATCTTGAAGTGAAACTCCTGATAGAATAGCCTATCTACCTGCTCATCCTATGCTTTGCTGCTGGGGACTCCTTGCTGGGTGACCCAAAACATATGAACCGCTGATCAGATTTACACCACAGGGAAGCTCTGTGGACGTAAGCATCTAATGCCCGAATTGGACATAGCAGACTATTTATTTCCTGGTCTGGATCCCGAAAAGGAGGAGGACAGAAGGCCTGCAGAACAATATACCTAGCCACGTTGGTTGGGACCTTAGGAATGTAACCCGGTCCAGGGTGAAGAAATGCCTTCATCATACCAGGTGCAAATCTCCTATTCTTTTAAGAGATGTGATAGCAAGGAGAAACAAAGCTTTTAGAGTCAAGAACTTGACTGGAACCTCCTCAATAGGCTCAAAGGGAGCCAGGGACAGGTCTTGTAAAACAATGCCTAATCACAGGCCGGCATCCTAGTACGAACTGCAGGCCTCGGCCTCAAGGTACTAGAGAGGAAACAGGTTACCAGTGGGTCTCTCCCCAAATACATACCACCCAAAGGAATGTGGTAAGCAGCTAGGGCTGCGACATAAACCTTTCACGTGGATGGGGATAACCCTGCAGCACATCGTTCTTGCAGGAACTCCAGCACTGTACCAACACGGCAGTAAACTGAGTCCAGCTGACGACCACTGCACCATGAAGTGAACACTCCACTTCGGGGCATACCGTTTCTTTGTGGAGAGAGGTCTGGGGTGAAGTATGGCAGAGATAGGCACTCAAGTTAGAGAATCAGACTCGAGTCGCACTCGAGTTGCATTTTAATAGACTTCAGACTTGACTCGGACTTGACCTGAAATTACTTCAGACTTGACTCGGAGTCGACCAAAGGACTCGTGAATATTTTAAAAATGACTCAAGTCATTAATCCTTAACTACTGATATAATAAAATAATAATAATAATTTGTGTTTTATTTGAATGGTTTTATATCTGCGTCACATATATTTCCCTACGTGTCGCGATAGTTCGGACTTCGGACCCTTGTCATAGAATTTGATTATGTATGTCTGTATATTGCGCATAAACTCCGAACTGTCATAATGAAAATCCCATAAACCTGATGGGAGAAACCGCGCCATATGTTCTTTCATTTGGGTTTATTAGCATGTCAAATCGGCTAGATGCAAATAATGTGGGAAAACAATTAAAGACACCGGAACGACAACATCAAATTTTATGAGAAATCTCATCCACAAAGGTTATTCACATTATTATACTGTGGTCTATCTGCATGGCTCCTTTTGATTGCAAGCCTTTTAAAACATTAACAAATAAAATCTAGCCTTTAAACCTATAGCACTATGTTTTACTTTTATCAATCTTTTAGAAGTATATGCAGCTTTTCTCTCTCTTAATGTATGTCTATGAGAGAGAGGAGATAGAAGGATGTATATTTATTTATTACTTAAAGCGCATATCTTAACATATCGCAATCAGCATGCGTACAGATTTCTAATGACGTAAACATTCCAAGGTTTGATATTTTCAGATAATGAATGATGTCAATAACAATGCTGCTGTATAAAAAAACTACTGTATAACAAACCGCGACTGGCGCTATCTTGCGTCCACTTAGCGATTGTATTGAAAATGACTAGCCTACTTGTCTTGTTGCCAGGACGATTGTTTTATACATTGTAATGGATTATAAAGTAACAAGCTGGATTTACATTATCCCTTAAATCTTAGGACCTTTATTACAAACAAAACAGATAATAGAAAGATCATATATTTTGTCTGTATAATACAAATAATAGGATAATTATTTGTAAGGCATGTAATGACTCGAGACTCGACTCGGACTCGTGACAAAAGACTCCAGACTTGACTCAGACTCCAGTGATAAATTAAAGACTTGTGAACATCTCTGAAGAATGGTCTCAACAACCTCGATTGAGAGACCAGCATCTATTAGCTGGGTCCCCTCAAAAGGGCAAGCCCACAGTTTCCACAACTCTGGACGGGGGTGAAGAGTTGCACAACCTGCCTGGGACAGAAGCATCTCCCAAGGAGAGCCGTCGAGGAGAGACACATGATCCGAGAATTATACTCAACCCGGCCACAGCGGGGCTACTTGGAGAAGACGGAACTTGTCCCGGCGAACTCTCTCCAGAATCCCCGGACGTAGAGCGATCGGGAGAAAAGCATACAGACTTAACCTCGGCCATGTCTGCACCATAGCTTATAGTCCCAGCAGAGCTGGAAGTGCGAGGAAAACGATATCGGTCAGTGTGTCATCTCGAGACACAAACAGATTCACTTCTGTCTGGCCGAACACCCTCGATATCTGCTCCACCATCTCGGGGTGGAGCCTCCATTCCCCGTGCCTCAGCCTCTGCCTCTACAGGATGTCTACTCCCTGGTTTTGGGAACCAGGGATGTAAGCTGCCCTGAGTGAGAGCAGCTTTCCCTGAGACCAAAGGAGGATCTGGTGCGCCAGTTTGCAAAGTGGACATGAACGCAAACGCAAACCCCCCTGGTGATTGGACTGATTTCACACATGTTTCATAACGGAATTACGCATAGCATTCCCACATCGTCAATTCTCGACGCAGCGTGAGTTCCCTTGAAAGGGAACCACGTTCGGTGCTTGTGAGTGATCTGTAAATGAATCGCAAACCAATTTTACCTTACAAAAACAGATTAATTCATTCAGAACTGTCTCAGAGTATGAATCAATCATGAAATGACATCGCTGGTCCTGACAGAAAACAGAACTCCGATCTGACATATTCAATTAACGGAGTGAAGGATTCTAAGTCTGAGTAATTTAAACAGGTAACTCGAGTTTGTGAGATTAAACATCAAAAGATCCAACAGGTGTATCATTCTGCTCTCATAAGATAAATGTATTTGTGAATTAGACTGCATGGTGTGTTTTTGCATCCACTCAGTGAGGACAAAATAATAGAATTTTTTTTCTTTTGCAGTACTCAGTCTTTTTATCTCTTCACATTCAATTGGCAACAATAACCGCTGAACACCAGAGCAGGAACGCAAAGTGCAAAACTGAGTGAACTCAACCAAAGCGCCGATGCTAATGCACATCTGCGAGATTTTCTAGACGTGTCTGGGCCTCGGCCATCGTGCCTCAGTAAAATATAGCGACGTTGTTTTATGGACTGTTTTTTAGAAGTAGAAATCATACAGTAAGTTTTTGGAACAACATACTGTAAGGGTATGCAAGTGATCACAGAATTTTCAGTTTTGGGGGTTGATTTTTACATTAAACATGCTATGGTGGCTGTAATCATAAACATAACCAAAAATAAACCTCTACACTGTAAACACAGACCAACCTTAGGGCATGACAGTGTAAAAAATGATCTCTACCCAGAAATAGGAGGAGGGTAGACTACATGTACAAAAATTCTATAAAAATGTTGGTGAGTACACAATTACGCCCCTCTGGCAAACAGGTCTTTTTTGGGCTTGCTGCTGATTATCACATTTATCTAGATGTCTGTGAGCACTGGGGGAAGCTAGTCCAGAAGTGTACTACCTGGCAACAACTTCTCATGGGACATCCCACACCTGCTGGGCCCCAGATGTGCTCCCTAGTGTTTTTTTAGGGTTCTGGCCTGCAGAGAAATCCCGCAGGGAAACCATTACTGCTGAGAGAGAGAGCAGCAAAGAATATCTACCAGTGTACACCCTGAGTAGTGTTTAATGTCCAGTGTGAGATTATCTTAGTTGTTTTATTTATTAGTTGAGAGTAATTCACATCAGTGTTTATTATAGAACTGATTCATTATCATGCCAGGGGTAATATATGGACTTTGCTTTCCACACTGGTAAACATCAGTGACTGCCAAAAGGCTGTTGTAGTACTGAGTGTACTGATTTAAGTAATCATTGAGGAAATAATCTCTAAAATGCAGTGATATACACAACAATTTACTGTATGTATAAAGGGCAGACCAGGGATAGTTGTCAAACATTTTTATTTCAGCGAATATTTCAAAAGGGCTGGTTTATTTTTGATCGTCCATTTCTTCATAGACAATAGGGTCTTGAGTACAAGCATGCTATTGAACATTTCCACTAGGCCTGTTGTGATTAATTAATTGTCTGATCGTGGTTATTCTAATTGAAACAATTTGTGATAACCCCAATTATTGTGCAGTTTAAATTTTAATCACATTTTGCCAAAGAATATATGGATATATGGATAGGGATATGGATTTAATCAGACTGCATTATTATGTCATATCATATTATAAATGATCACAGCATTAAAGTAAAAAAAAAAAAATGTTTTAATAACATAATAGGCTTAGTGAAATAAACAAAACAATTCAATTATTAATCGCAATTATTTGTATGACAATTAATCGTAAGAGCAAAATTCATCATGACAGGCCTAAATTCCACCATTATTGGATAGGACAATATACAGCTCAATGATCCCATAATAACCTAATAGCGAACATGTTGTCTCTCTATTTGGGGTAAGTTTTCACAATAGATTCGATCCTGCATTAAACAGCATATTAAATGCATTGCAAGAACATTTAAAAATGAAATTCACATCAGAAAATATATAACATATTTATGTATGTATAAAGCCCCGTACACACCGGGAGGAATATCGGCGCACGTTATTCGTCAGCGTTTTTCAACGTTTTTTGTGTTCACACCCAAGCGATTTTCGCTGACGATGAGCCGAGTGAACATGCAAATTCATTTCCTGACATTAGATGGCGCTTAATGTAAAACAGAAATAGTCCTATTTTGTAGTCGCTGTCGCGTTTGTCATAGTGCTTTATGTTTCGACACCAACGAGACGCTCTACATTCATCTTGCCTCGCATCTTCCTCGTCTTATTTCTTCCTGGCAGTGTAGACCATAGATATCCATAATAAAGGCCATATTTGGCCAGCAGCGCGGATGAGACATCTAGCCTTTATTATGGATATCTATGGTGTAGACGCTACTTGGCGCATCTTCTTCGCCGTTACGTATGTGTGCTCAGCAAGACCGTTTTGTGTTTGAGCGCCCCCAAGTTGTGTTTTACTGTAACTTCAGAAGCTCCAGACACGTGAGCAAAAGCGCCAATCTCATTGGTCGGATAGTTTTTGACGCGGCGCGTCAAACCAAAAAAATGAACCCGAGGCGTTTTAAAAAAAATGACACTTTTACGCGTGGCGAAATTCGTCCTGGTGTGAACAGGCCTTAAGTGTGTGTAAGGGGTTTGGAGGTGTGGATTCATTCTTCATCTCTAACCTCGAATAAAAATTAGATATCCCATGTGTTAAACATGTCAACAAAAAAACTATGCTGTGATAAGCGTAAGGAACCATTGCTATGCATCGTTGAATGCAGATTAGAGGTCTTCTCGGGTCCTAAAAACTGTACCCGACCCGAATAACTTCTTACCCGAACCCGACGTGCATACATTTTTTTTTTAAAAGAAAAACCTGACCCGAGACAGACCCGATAAAATTAGACCCGAGTCCGATCCGACCTGAGGCCAGTTCCTTTAGAACCCGACTGGACCCGAACGTAAACGGCATTTAGGCTTCATTGTGCACAGCCTGCAGCCCTGAGTTTCCAACCCGATCTCACGACCAACTCGTCCGAATTTGACGAGTGATTAAAAGATGGCTAATTCGTAACAATTCGTACGACCTCACTCGTACGAATTAGTACGATTTTTGCTAAAACGTACATATTTGACGAGTTGCCCAATTCGTATGAATTCGTACGAATGACCTACCCCTGACCCCGCCCCTAAACCTACCCATCATGTGGGTTTAGACAAATCGTACAAATTCGTACGAATGAGGTCGTACGAATTCGTACGAATTAGCCATCTTTTAATCACTCGTCAAATTCCGACGAAGTGGTCGTGAGATAGCGTTGGAGTTTCTCAAAAATCCACTTAACATAGTTGCCTACAGGTGTAAGCGTGCTGAAGTGCTAAAATGTCAATCACACATCACTGTAACCCATTACGTCCTATAAAATTTGGCATAATGTTATTTACCGGTGATTAGAACCACCATTAGTTTTCCCTGACATTTTTCGCAATTTCTGTTATCGCCTCCATGCTTTTCTGACAGTGTGGCGTATTTTTTAAATTGATTGACAGGCCTGGCTTAACCACAATTTAAATACTTGCATTTAGTCAAACATCCATCCACATGATGGCACACTAGTTCTTCTTGGCAAAGGGAGGGGTTGGTTTATGTGGAGCGAGCAACTGAGTAAATAAATGCGGAGGCAACCGTGCTTATGCTTATAGCCCATTTGCACGTAGAAGTGCGGATTCGCTCTCTCACTTAGAAAAAGTGAGAGAACGGTGTCATAGAGTTGTTTTAAATACTGCAATTTTCTTATATGCCCAACATAGTTTAAAAGAATTCGGGTCTTCTCGGGTCATATTTATTTAAAATTACCTGAGAACCGAGGCCACTAATACCGAACCCGACCCGTGTCCGAGACACTCGTCAGAGTTTTGGACCCGAACCCCCTCGGGTCTCGGGTCGGACCTCGGGTTTTCGGATCCAAGTGGACCCGTGAAGACCTCTAATGCAGATGGCCAGACCATATTATATATAATTTGATTATCATTAAGAAAACAAACCATCATTGAGGAAGCTCTGATTATCATATTTCAATTTATTATGGCGTACCAGTCAGCAATGTGTTTTTGTGTGCATTTAGCAAGTATGTCTTTTAGTGGTAAAAATGGTAAGAGGTTAGCATCTGGACAGCATTGTGTTTAGGGGCCACTGCAAATGTTAATGTTACATGTTCAAGGGCTCATTAAATGTTGTCCTCTGTCCCTTTATGTATCAGTGACTAACACTCTACATGAACAGCCAAATATATCTGCCATTTCTTGTTGTAATTTTAATTTAAAAGGGAGCTTTCCATTTTTGCGGATCTTAAAACATTACAGTCCCTCCGAGGCATCTGACTCACATCTTGCTCTCTTCTGTTTTCAGTGCATATAATCTTCTATACTTGAATAACACAGAAAGGTTCAGATAGACTGAGCCCAAGGTGAAATGATTTCTTAAGAGAATTTGGTGAAAATAGAGAAGTGTACTGATAACGATCAGAGGAATCAAATCGCTCGTCTGTGTAGCTTCCGTCTTGCATCTTCCGCTTGATGGGGACGGGTTCAAGTACTCTGACATGTGTTGGTGACTGGCCCAATGTTTGCTCTATAGAGTTTCACAAGATGCTCAGAGAAACATCCAGGGCCTGTCATTTGCCGTGAATGTTGCCTACAGCGACCCAGAGGCTCTGCTTGTGTAAGACAGACATTCTGCCTAGAGGCCATTTTGCTTTCCTGGTATCCCCTCTCATTTTATCTCATTGCGCGATCTGAAGTCTAATGTGTAATAAGTTGTTCTCTCAAGTTTTCCTAGTGTAAAGCTTTGTGCTTGTAAGGGATGGCTTGTTTGATTCAAATTGTATTCTGTGAAGACCAAACAAATTTCAGTTTCACCTTTGCACCACAGGTAACCTGCTGAAAACTGCACACCTTTGAAATAACTAAATCTAGAGTATAAACATCCACTGGAAGAGATCAGTATGACATTTTGTGTGTGATTCTACTATTACAATTACAAAACTTGATGATTGCTCTTGCAAAACTTAGTACGGTATGTGGTTGCTAGGGGGAGTTTTAGTGGTTGTTTAACTGCCTGAATCAAAGAACCCACTCCAAATTCGGCAACAGTTTTGGTCAAGTATGTGGGCTTGTTTCAGCCATTTTTAATTATTTATAAATGTAATATCACACTTCTCAGAAAAAGCAGCATGATTTGATTTATCAATAAATATGTTTACATGCACTTTTAAATGCACAATTTGTGTGGCATTGGCATTATATGAATTTTATTTATTTCTAAGGAGAAATAGACAGTGTTCATTTGAACAGCACCGGTAACAAATCGAGCACAGACGACTGATACCGGTTTTGTGAGATTTAGACAAAATGGAGTAGTGAGTGACATCAGAGACCCACAATAATATTTGTTATATCTGCATGAGGAAAATAGTTAAAGGGATAGTTCACTTTGAAATTAATTTTTTATATGTTTTAGCTTACCTCAAGGGCATCCAAGATGTAGGTGTCTTTGTGTCCACAGTATTTTCAATTTTGATATTTTTAGGTTAAACCGTTCTTGTCTGTCAGTGATATAATGCAGGTCTATGGGGTCCACCTCAAAGAGCATGCACAGAGAAGTCCAAATTAAACATGATTTAATGACTCGTAAATGTAAGTACTCATTGATGGCCTAAGACACGAAACGAGCGGTTTGTGTGCGAAAACGAACAGTATTTATATCGTGTTTACCTCTTGTAAACGCAGCCACGTCCAAGTGATCTGAGGGCGCGGGCGCTTCGGTCTTTTCCGGAAAGCGCCGGAAGTGAAACCTCGCGCATGTACGTCACTCATTGTTTACACAGAGCAGAGATTGTAGGTAAGACGGCTAATTAAAAGGGTACTAATTTGCGCTTATCCGGGATGTTTAAACCGTCGTAAAAGAAAACAATTCCAAAAAAAATAAAAAATAAAACAACTGTATGAGTGACGTACACGAGCGAGAGATCACTTCCGGTGCTTTCCGGAAAAGACCGAAGCGCCGGCGACCTCCATAGACAGTAAAAGGGCGACCTCAGATCACTTGGACCTGGCTGTGTTTACAAGAGGTAAAAACGATATAAATACTGTTCGTTTTTTCACACAAACCGCTCGTTTCGTGTCTTAGGCCATCAATGTGTACTTACATTTACGAGTCATTAAATCATGTTTAATTTGGACTTCTCTGTGCATGCTCTTTGAGGTGGACCCCATAGGACTGCATTATATGACTGACAGACAAGAACGGTTTGACCTAAAAATATCAAAATTTAAAATACTGTGGACACAAAGACACCTACATCTTGGATGCCCTTGAGGTAAGCTAAAACATATCAAAAATTAATTTCAAAGTGGACTATCCCTTTAATGTGTTCTTTTAAAGGCACAAACCGAACTCAAACTAATGGCACCGGTTGGAGCGATTTGAACGACATGGGGTTGGAGAGTGACACCACACAACCAAAAAATAATGTTCAATATTACAAACATTACAATACAAAGACATAAGAAAACATCATCTACATTTTGGAAGGGCAAGTACAAATCTGAACTTGAGGCCCGAATATATAATGGTTTTATCATGTGAAGATTGTTTTAAAGGTGCAGTATGTAACAATGACAACTAGTGGTTGAAATAGGTATTGCAGTCAAATTAAAAATCGGAGATCGTCGTTTCTCCCACCACCTGCTCCTCAGACTGGACGGCGCTCACACGGGTTGCCAATTTGAGCACACGCAACAGGAACGAGCTCAGTGGACAATGAAAATTGGCAAATTGGCAACGTGCAGTATCACATACCAAAATGGTAAAATGGTAAATGGACTGCATTTATATAGCGCTTTCACAGACCCAATGGCCACCAAAGCGCTTTACATATTGCCTCGCATTCACCCATTCACACACACCGACGGCGGTGTCAGCCATGCAAGGCGCCATCCAGCTCGTCGGGAGCAGCTGGGGCTAGGTGTCTTGCTCATGGACACCTCGACACTTGGTCAGGTGGAACCGGGGATTGAACCACCAACCTTCCGGTTTGTAGACAATCTACATGAACCACTGACCCACTGACGCCCCAAAACAATAACAAGCATTCCAGCCTGGAAACGCACATTTCAAAGTAAAATAATTGGCTATAGAAGTGTTTTTAAGAGGAACGAGTATGTGAACTTAGCATGTTTCCTCAATATATGCAAACATATTATGGTATTTTATGCTTTAGTAGAGTGAAAAAGTTACATACAGCACCTTTAAGTTTTCTCAAATTAAAAGTTGTTATTTTTTGTTGTATTAAAGGGTTAGTTCGCCCATTTAAGACATGAAGTTGCATGCAATCCTTACCAGCACTATAGTGCATACACACTGACCCACTCTGCTGTCACCTCCCTGGTCAGAGTTCTGGTCGCTGGAAGTTTTTCAAAAAAGTACTCCCGGTTATTTTCCGGTGCCACAAAACTGTGCGTTCCCTTTTGAAGGGAACTCAACAATACGTCATTCGACGCTATGGGGGAACGCCTCAGGCGTGACAGGTGTCTGAAATCACTATCAAATCACGTCAATCACATTGACCGGCGACAGCCCGTGAATCATTAGCGTGAATGATTAACGTGCGACCTGGAAGTATATAAGGGCGCCTTGCAAACATGACAAATCATCTCATCGTCTTCAGGGACTGTTTTGTATGAAACGCTACTCAAATTACGAAAAAGGTAAGATGAAACGCACAGCAAAAGCAGATTGTTTTCGTAAGTGTGCCGACCCGTGTCCGAGGTTTCTGACACCGGCTGACACACACGAGCTGTGCGTTTTTTGTTTGGGAGAAGAGCACGCACGGGAGGTTCTCGAGGGAACCTTCTGTGCGAACTGCGAGCATTTTTCTCTTAAAATGCTCCGCTCTCGTCTGGCCCTCTTCTCGAGTGAAGGGGGCTCAGCATCTGTTCCTCGTGGTGCAGGTCCCGCTCGTGCTGAGGCAGAGCGGCGACTTTCATCATGGGGTTCTCAGATGGAGCTCGTCGATCGCCTTGAGAGGGCTGTAAACCTCTCAGATGATTCGACGGCTGACGAGAGCGAACTGCAGGTCGATGATGGGGAAGATTACTCACCGACTGTACCTGCAGTTGCGGCTCTTCCGGACGCGCAGGAGATGGTTGGGGAGGTTTATGATCAGGAAGATCTTGAACCTCCTCAGCCACCCTGCCCCATGTATACTGAGCTGGTGGATGTTATGGAGCGCGCTGCTCACAGGCTGCAGTTGCCTTGGCAGCGCGCTAGAGGAGGGGCCGCTCGCGGAAGGCTCGATGATCGGTTTCTCCCCGGCCATACACCACCAGCTCGGGTGAGCCTTCCATTCCTTCCTGATCTACACATGGAGATCGAGAAGGCATGGAAGAACCCATACTCTGCACGTATTCACCAACATCAGCGGGCCAGTTTCGCTGATGTTGAGGGGATCGGAGAGCATGGGTATGTGTCAATGCCGCCCATTGACGAGACGTTCGCGAACTATCTCGTGTCTGGGCGGGCAGCGACACTAAAAGCTCCAACCCTGCCATCCAAACCGCTGAAAACAACGGCTCGTTTGAATGGCAGAGCATACACGGCAGCAGGTCAGCCATGGCGGTGTTACAGGCGTACCAGGCCGACCTGCTGAGGGATCTCGACCAGGGGGCAGGGTTGTCCCCTGAGGCGGTGGCTGAGCTGCGCCGCACCACAGATCTGGCTCTCCGGGCTACCAAGCAAACCGCTGCCGCGATCGGTCGGTCGATGGCGGCGATGGTGGCCACGGAGAGGCATCTGTGGCTAAATCTAGCTGGCATCGGGGAGAAAGAAAAAACCTTTCTCCTCGATTCACCAGTTTCGCCTTCCGAACTCTTTGGCACCTCTGTAGAAGCGGTGGTGGGGAAGTTCAGGGAGGCGAAGGCGCGCTCAGCAGCATTTAAAACATGTATACCGCTGAGATCCGCGTCCGCACCCAAGCAGGCGGGAGAGCCTGGCCCTTCACAGTCTGAGGACCGTAGGCAGGGCCAGCGAGCCAGTGTCGCCTCTCGTGCGCCCCCTCCCTCAAGGAGCAGGTCGCAGAGGAGGCGTGACTCTCGCCACAGAAGAGATTTGAGGGAGGTTATCCAGAACAAACGCTCATGGCGTCGGTAATGGATGACCTCCCCGGAGGGTCACGACATTCTGCCCTCTCTCTTCTGACCCCCAGGCGTTCATTACATCAGGCCTGGGGATGGGCCTATGATGAGAACTATGTTCTGATGGCCCACCCGGGCCTGGTTGGTGGAAACGCCCCTTTCAGGCATGTAAAGTGGCGGTTCCCAGGTTCGTATAGAACTTCTGGCGAGTCTTCACTTTGCACGCCGCAGGTGAGCTGCTGGTCTTTTCAAGGAGTATATTTTTTGTGATAAAAAATAACATATTTCTCTTTACAGACCTCGTTCCCTGTATAAAGAGTTATGGGGTCATGTCAAGGTAATAAGGGTAAAGTAACTTTATTGGATTATTAGGGCCCTGAAGTTCCCCGTTAGGTGGCCTGAACGATAACTATGTTAGCCTTTGGGCTGTTAGCCACCTCAGGGTAGAGTAGTTGGTCTCTCTCTGATAGTATGTTTTACTTAGAGTGTTGACTGACGCTAGAGCTTCAGATAGATCTTATGTCCGGCCCATGGGACCGTTTTGACTTTTCTGAGTATTTCGCCCCTTGAGCTCTGTTGAGTTTTCATTAGGTTGAGCGTTCTGCAGCCCTTTGTATGGAATAATACAGGCTATATTCTTTAGTAGGCTGTGGCTCCTCTGAGCCCTCAGATAGATCTATGCTTACAGGTTGGCCCTCACCAGGGCCGCCTCTGTAGCTGGCCTAGGCTGTGCCAGGGATATTAGAGGCGTTCTGCTAAAATTAGCATTTCTTCCTCTGACCCTTCACTTTGTGAATGTAGGTTTTTGGCATCCCTGTATAATCAGCCTCCTCCCATGGGAGTCGTTAGGCCAAGGCCCGCCCCCTTCTCTGAGTAATGCAGCGTGGTGCAGAGGATGGTTTATAAGGACATGGTAGGCCTCAGTTAGGCCTCCGTGGTATATAAGTCCCTTTGAGCAGGGTTAGGCCGTCTTTCGCTTCACGAAGAAGACTGAGTCTCCTGCCCGACCCTGCCGTGCAGAACTGGCCTACGGATTTAGGCCGCCAGAGTAGGCTTCACTAATACCTTGCTGAGCTACTGCTCAGGCTGTGGGTTGTAGGTGGTTGGCTTTCATTCAAGCCCCACTCCCCTAGGTTGGGCACAGAGGTTTTTCTGTTACCCCTAGAGCTGCTGGCAGGCCCGCACCCTGGTAAACTCAGGGTGAGGTGTGAGTATTCCCCTGTGATTCAGGGTAGGTCTGAGCACTTCACTCCCAGTTCTGTTTTTATCCTACCTCGCACTACTATGGCTCGGGTCGAGTATGAAGTAAGCCTTCACTTCTTCTTTGGTCGAAGTTCGCTCCCCTGAAGCCAGAGCATTGCCCTGTGCTGACGCCCATGCATAGATGGTTGGCCCCTGACTAACTGGGGCCTCCACTGAGGCAGAGTGGCGTATGTTGTACTCCCCTTGTTCTAAGGGTATTAGCTCTCTATGCTGAGTACACTGCCATGGGCAATGTGATTAGGCACCAGGATGCTGTAGGCGCTGTGTAAACAGCTTATCTGCCAACGAAGGCTGCGCCATCAGGTAGTAGGCCTCAGCAGGCCTCCTTGTATGAGCAGCCCCCAAGAGGGCGCTATAGGCTACTTCTCGAGAGGATTGGTTGGCCTTGGTGGTTCGGGCAGTTGACTCACCGGTGGGTAGTAGGCCTTAAACAGGCCTCCTCGGAGGTGAGTCCCAACATTGTGGGACATGCTTTAATGCCGCTACAGGTAGCTAGCCGTACTAGGCCTCCTGTGGGTGGGCCCAATAGTTACATTGGTGTAGTATGGTTCCCAACAGTGTTCCTTTGTTGCAGATTTGACTTGCTATCAGCTAGTAGGCCCAACCGGGCCTCCCTGATAGGCGAGTCCCCAGCTGGCTGGCCTTAGCAGGCCGCCTTGGAACTGTCACCCGGACTCAGCTACCAGTTGCTATCAGGTAGTAGGCCCCTCAGGCCTCCCTGAAGGTGAATTCCCACTTAAGATGGTTATCAGGTAGTAGGCCTCACCCGGCCTCCCTGAAGGCGAATCCCCACCTACATTGGCTATCAGGTAGTAGGCCTCACCAGGCCTCCCTGGAGACAAGCCCAAGGACAGACAACTGGACAGCTAGCCTGACTTCTATCGGGTAGCAGAAAAAGCTCCCAGATATTATGGCTGTCAGGTAGTAGGTCTCACCAGGCCTCCCTGAGGGTGAGTTCCCCACGTACTATCGTTATCGGGTAGTAGGCCTCTCTAGGCCTCCCTGTAGGTGACCACATACTGTTGCTATCAGGCAGTAGGCCTCACCAGGCCTCCTTGTGAGTGGTTCCCTAGCGGTGCTGGGTTCAGGAAGCTAGTGGCCTCTTGCTATCATTTCAGCTGGCCTTATCAGGCAGCTGCTGAAGGCGAGCTTGCGCCCTGGCTCGACTAAAGCGTTCATTCTCTGCTACTGGTTCCCTCTCGGAACCTCTTTCCTGCCTACAGCCTGGTTTCGCCTACCAGGGGGACCATATGCTCCCCTCATTGAGGGTCGCTGTGAGCACGCGGACTCCTGAGTCTGGTCAGACGGTCGTAGGCCTCTCGTGAGGCCTCCCAGTTAGATCAGCCCTTAGGCCTTCACAGGCCTCCTCAGTGTTTGTAACACAAGCACTGGGTAGATCCATGGATCGAGTAGAGAAACTCCCCTCGCTGGTAAGGGTTGGAAAGCACTTGCTGAGTCATACTCTCCGGGATATCCCGTCTCTGAGATCCGGGCCGAGTGGTTCACTGCCAGCTTCGCAGTCCCTCGGGTTGGATGCCTTACTTAAGGCAAGTGTCCAGAGGCTCTGTCTTCGGACAGACAGGAAGTGGCCAGACTAAGTGTCTATGTTCTGACACCAGGTCAGGCCGTCCTGGTGGCACTTCGGGGTGAGTACGTTCCCCTGAATAGTGACTGGCTGGGGTTCCTTCGGGTTCCCTAGCCACATTCCCTAGAAGGGACCCCTTCTAATTGAAGTTGTGGTCCTAGGCCTTTGAGCAGGCCCAGGTAGTCCTTTCATTTAACTATGTTTATGGAGGTTTTCCTGTGTGGCTTATAGCTTAGGCTATGACCGTAGGGAATGCTGTCACTGACAGCCCAGTATGACCTGACGGTGAGTGGTTCTAGCGTTTCATTTGAAATTGCTGGTTCTGACAGTTGTCACTGCCTGAGGGCATGCACTCCCCTCAGCATGGCGGAGTGGGTATTTCGTTCCCCATAGCGTCGAATGACGTATTGTTGAGTTCCCTTCGAAAGGGAACGTCTCAGGTTACAAATGTAACCTTTGTTCCCTGAGAACAGGGAACGAGACAATACGTCTCCCTGCCATGCCTCGGGCTTGCCTGCCGTACAGTCCCTTCAGACGATAAGGTGATTTGTCATGTTTGCAAGGCGCCCTTATATACTTCCAGGTCGCACGTTAATCATTCACGCTAATGATTCACGGGCTGTCGCCGGTCAATGTGATTGACGTGATTTGATAGTGATTTCAGACACCTGTCACGCCTGAGGCTTTCCCCCATAGCGTCGAATGACGTATTGTCTCGTTCCCTGTTCTCAGGGAACAAAGGTTACATTTGTAACCTGAGAGGTTTTTACGTGAAAAAATTATTTGCGTTTCAAAGCTTGATTAATTTACCACACAAAAAACACGCCGGTCAAAATTCATACCTCAGTTTTAATCGGCACTATTTTCTATCCATTTCTATCAATCCGCGCTGCTGTCAACGTGCACAGTGCGCACGTTCAGATCAGCTGTTGATAGCGCGACTCGCTGACAACATGTCTGACTGCGAAACTTCTGATGATGAAACCAATTTTAGCACATTGTCAGACGGATCAGATGATGAAAGTAATTTTAGCACAACGACAATGTTATTGATTGCAACACAAAACCTCACTTGTGTGTGTGTTCAATCAAATAGTTTTCTCAGCAAATTGTACCAATATCCCTATAGCTGTTTTTATATTAGACATCTTTTCACGTGTTTTATAATGGAGTCTAAACATCAGCTTGTTTACCGTACAGTTTAGACATGGGATCATAAAGTTAGTAAATAGAGCTCACCCGTGGTAGCCTACTGGTACAGCAAAACTCTTTAATTTTCCTTTTCCTCCTTGATTGGGGATGTAATCGTCTTCGCTGAAGTGAGCACTACACACACGAAAATCCTTTATTCTGGATATTTTAGCTCCCGCAGAGTAGCCGATGGCAACCAGCTAAATCAACAACACGCGCTTGCACCCCCTGCTGGTGAGGTCGACTAACAGCAGATGGAGATTATGCTCGGTGTCTCATAGTTATATTCGAAACAGGAAAACGATGGAATCTGAACTTTGATCCCGGCACATCCTTGTGGTCACAGCCTGGGAATTTACAAGTTCGCACAATTGTTAATTTAATACTTTTTATGTCGTTGTCAATCGATTGTGTAAACACTATGGAACAGCTGATCGGAACGTGCGCACTGTTGACGTTGACAGCAGCGCGGATTGATAGAAATGGATAGAAAATAGTGCCGATTAAAACTGAGGTATGAATTTTGACCGGCGTGTTTTTTGTGTGGTAAATTAATCAAGCTTTGAAACGCAAATAATTTTTTCACGTAAAAACGCACAGAACTCTGACCAGGGAGGTGACAACAGAGTGGGTCAGTGTGTATGCACTATAGTGCTGGTAAGGATTGCATACAACTTCATGTCTTAAATGGGCGAACTAACCCTTTAAAGGTGCAGTGTGTAACATTTTTGAGTATCTATTAACAGAAATGCAATATGACATCCATAACTATGTGTTCAGTGGTGTATAAAGAACTTACTTAATAAACCGTAATGTTTTTATTACCTTAGAATGAGGCATTTATATCTACATAGGCGCGGGAATCCCCTTCTATGAAGGTCGCCATATTGTGACGTCATGTTTCTACCGTAGCCGAACGCGAACACAGCGCTACAGAGCGCATTTCGTCACTACCTTGAAAGAGAAGCCGCAGGAAACTAGAAGAAGCTAGACATAAACACCGTGAGTAGTGACTTTTCCCTTGTCAGTGGTGTAAATATGTAGTTGGATTGTTTCATGTAACTTAATTCTTCTCCCTCGCTGTGTTATGGCTTTGATGTGGGGATAAACGTGCTGGTTAAGTTCGTGAGCCAGCTGATTAGTCTTGTCATTGACCGTAAAACAGTTACAGGAATCACCAACCCGTCGGTCTTGGAAGCATTTTAAGTCGATCGAGTTTCCAAAATCAGAGAAAAAAAGCCTATTGTGTGTAGTAAGTGGTGTCTAGGGGATGCGGAGGCGCGTCCGCTGTTACAATCACGTCATTTTTGCCGCACGCACCTTTGGGCTCATGCGGACGCGTTGAGTTTAAACAAGGCTTAACCAGCTCAGCCACAGTAACAGGTCATATTAGCCAGCTAAACTTTTACTACCCTGTTAGAAAAAATATATAGTTGCATAGTTTCATGTGGTTCTTCTCCCTCGCTGTATTATGGGTTTGCTATGTGGGGAGAATGTGCTGGTTACGTTCGTGAGACAATCAGCTGATTACTATTATTATATAATGTATTAAGACCCTTGATCCTCACCTGAAACTTTATCCATGATGTGGTTTATAATGGACTGTGGTACAGAAACTTGGTTTACGCTGGCTATTCTCTGCTGTCTCAGACGACGATGTTTGTCCCGTTTTAGCCACCGTAGCTTCTTCGAAAGGGAGGGGTGAGCAGTGGGCTGAGCCCTTAGTGTAAACTCGCAACCGAACCGCTAGATGTTGCTAAAAGTCACACACTGCACCTTTAAATGTTAAAAATGATGGCTTTCAACTACACTTCAATGATGAATGGCTATAATTACTCATTTCATCCCTGGAAATTGATAAAAATATATATATTTAACAGAGACACCAGTAGCATTCATAATTGAAAGCCAGCATTAACTGGCTTTCAATTATAGTACTAGGATTATAGTACTAGATTATTTGTTTTTAAATAATATTTTAAAACAAATATTTAAATATACCATATTTATGTTGTACTTAAAATATATTACAAATTGTAATGTTAGATACAATTCATTGCGATTAGTTACAGATTTTTTTTTTTTATATATATATATATATATACAGTAGATTGACAGCACTAATTGCAATATGTTGTAGATGGTTTTAAGAGTGCATATTTGATCTCCCTCCCAGGTTTGTTCAGTATGGGCATACGGTATTCATTTTATTTGAGCAGGTCTTAATCTTGAAAAATAAACATTTTAATTCAAAATCTCCACAGAAACCCTGCTTTTGGTTAAAATAATTTACTATAAACTCAGGGACATCAGTCCACTGTCAGGAAGACTCTTTATGCATACATACGGTCTTCTAATGGACTAAACAGTTTTTTAAATAGAATAATTCCAGCAGTGTTGATATTCAAGGGCACAATGTTAAAGGGAAAAAAAAGTTGACAAAAAGTATTGGGTGACTGCTATGAATTTTGCAAACCGTTTGCATGTGATAATGTCTGTAGTTATGGTACTGTATGTGTGCACAGTCTTATGTTGGAAACAACGAAAATAATGCATCGTAACTTCAAAAGCCTATTCCGTCTGTGAAGCACGATTGAAGGAGTTGAAGAGTTTGGAGCTGCTGTGCTGGCTGGTTTGCAATTACTGAGTGACCAATGAATTCCAAGTCATGTGTCTGTTAGATACAGTTCAGAAGAGCTCCTTGCCAAATAGTAGAAGTTGAAGAGTTTCTGCTAATTAACACACAAAGATTCACACAGCTTTGAATATGAGGATATTTAAGGAATAATTTACCTGTCATTATTCACTCACCTCAGTCCAAACATTTGCGGTTATTTTCCTAAAACAAAACACTATTTGAAGAATGTTCATGCTGCTCTTTTCCACATAATTTGTACAGTGGGGGTGCCAACAAACAGTGTAAAAAAATGGCTGATTAGAATGACTTGTTGCAAATGTGTCATTTTTAATCAAAGAAAATTATTAGTAATTAACCATTTTCTTTCATATGTCTTCAGAAGTCTGGGAATATTGCACACAAGTTTTTTTTGGAATGATATGAAGAGTGGGAACTCTTTTAAACTTTAGATGCCTTGACATTCCACTCAGTGAGTGTAGTGAATAACGACCTAAAAGTCACAATGTTAGTAACATTTTTAAAAAGTGTGACATTAGCTCAGTTGTTTTTAAATAATGTACATATATTACAATCTACAGACTTAGTGTACTATTACATTAATTTAATAGAAATAGTAAAAAAAATACATCACTTAATATTTGTATTAATATTTGTATTTATTTCATAGCTCTTTTGTCAGTTAAATACTGTTTTTTTTTTTAACAAATCACATATTCAGATATTACCACTTAACTATCTTCAGTATAGCTTGACTGTATTTGAACTGCTTTAAATTAGTGTAGCTTAGAAACCGATAGTTCCACAGTAGCTTCTGCAACACTCATTTGCTCTGTTATTCCAAATGGAGGACCAGCCGAATCAATGTTCAGTCTTTCTGTATCTTGTTAAGAATTTGAAGACCAAGCGTGTATCCGGCGGTGAAGCATAGTCTTGAATGTGAATCACCAAGCTAATGACTCTTAAAGAAATCCATTGTATACACCCCACCTTGTCACACTCACTGTTTTTGCAACCTTTGATGGCTTTTACGTGTTATCTTGAAGAGTTCTTGAGATTTTAAAATCAAAATGTGGTTTTATATCACCAAAAAAGTTAAAGGATGCCATGCAGATGCAATGGGGGATGCTTGTACTAGTGTTCCAGTTGTCACTATCATTTTCAGTCTGCCAAATGCAGCCTTTGTGGTGGTTAAAATTGCCCCATGACCAGTTTTAAAATCACCGATCCCTGACACATTCCAATTCGGAATGAAGAGTCAATCCTGATAACAGTCCCCCAGTGACATCTAACTAGTGCAGAAGTGAAGTAGTGCCACGAATGAGAAGCAATGAGCTGCTGTGGGCAGAGCTTTTGCAAATGTCTTTGATGCATAATAATCTTTTCAATACCACAAGCTTCTGTGGAAGAGCATTTGTAGTCTGAATCTGAATACAGAACAGGCAGTTTGGCCTTTTTAATTGTAGTGATATATCTGAATTTAGAAGCACTGGTGCACGCCTTATTCATTTGGTGCCTTGGTACCCTAGAGCCACTTGAGTGTTTCATTAAATAAATCAGCGGAGCGGGATTCCTGTAGCCTCAGTTAATAAAGGAAAAGTGTAACATTGTCAGCTTTAGGATTTCAATGAATATATTTTACATATTGAACAAGCCATACAAAGCCACATGTTTATGGCAAGTTCTGCAAAAAGGTTGACATTTTAACTCAAAATATGTGCTTTCTGACAATTTCTACCATGAAAGACTTTTTTTTCGGTTCTTTCATAAATTTGCTCAAAGGGGGGTCATAATTGTCAGACTACATCCCCTTTGGATCATCTTATGATTTCATGCTTTGTTCAGTGGAAATTTGTTATGGCACTTGACCACCACCGAGGTTTCCAGCACATTCCTTTATCCCACCATTTCCCTTCTGGGATTTGGCCTAGAGTGTAAGCCAACACATTTTTAGTGGTTTACCCGATTAACAACTGCTCTTGACTTCTTTATGGTGCATTACTTGCAGGTTCAAAAACATGGATGAATCTTCATTCTGATGGTATATAAATACTACATGAATTGTATGTATTCTCCCTGCATACTGTATGTGACATGTATCCTATGAAAGATTATAAAAAAAAGTTAAAAAAAAAAAAACGGGCAGTGAGGAATATCAGATGGTATCATGACAGCTTAAGTAAGTGGGCTGTGAAAGACTGCCATCTTCAAGAATCTTCTCCCACTGGCAGTGGCGTAGGTTTGATTTTGAAATTGGTGGGGACGGGGACATCAATATTTAATATATTTAAAGTTTTGATCGAAAATATTGCTAGGGATATATCAGTGTCACTGGATATTGGTAGGGACACGTCCCTAGCGTCCCTACTAAATTCTACGCCCCTGCCCACTGGTAATCTCCCCATCTCGTCAGACTGCTGCTAAAGCCTCTACATCCTTTTGTCATTCAGCATTACTTAAAACAGAATGAAATTTCCTTTATTTTTTCCTTGACTGACACAAAGGCGTGGTCTTTTTTCCTGTTTCCTGCTATCACTTACATTTTGAAAATGGCTGCATTGGGGAAGTAATACTGACATAGTCAAGCTGTGCTAAACTACATCGTATAACCTCCTTAGGAGCCTTCTTTACAAACACTATAACGGCATACTCCCTAGATAGATCATCTAGTTATGCCCCACTTATTTAGTCTTGCGTAAAACAATTGGTCAGTGGGGCAGGAAACAGAGATTGATGTGGATACATTAAGGGATTGTAAAGATTTATTTTAAAAATCCAGATTTTCATTTTAGTATGTCAACAGTCGACCCGTTCACTTGCTCACATCAGTTTTGAGACCATGTACCTCTCCGGGGCCCTTGAACGTGAATATATGTTTATTGTCCTGCATTATGATTGATTCTTAAAGGTGAAGGATGACATTTTTCCCCAAATGAAATTGCGAAAATAATGACAGGCTTCCCTAACACTCCCCCGTCTACCTTTGTTTGGACAAACAGTTAAAGTAGTATTAAAGTGTAGCATGAAAAATGTTTACAAACAATGGATTTTTAAACAAGCCTCTAGGAGTTTTATAATGTCCCTCACCCTCCCCCCATGTCTGATAGTATTTATATTCATATGAAGATTGGTATTCAATATTCATGCAAAGCTCTTGGTACATTTTTGAGAGGGCTTGATACATGTGACCCCTTTCTGGAGGTCTGAATTCTCACAGCATGCATCTAAATAATTGGAATTCTGTTTGTTGGTAAAAAAAAAAAAATGATACTTGGTTAATTTCCCAGAAGTCATTGTATGCTTATATCTAGTGTATAAAATCAGATCGAATTCTGTGAATCGAATTCTTTGAGGCTTAAATAAAACATACATATTCTAATTCATTCCTGGTCCACAGGCTATCAGAAGGCCCTTAATGTGTAGTGTATATTTTTTTCTTCTTCAGTTTATATTGTTATTTCTTCGATCATTAAAGTTGTAAATGTTTACAATGTAATACTGCATATATACAATTTCATTTGAAACAGCAAGACTTAAAAGATTTGAAAAAAAGTGTGGTTTCACTTTCATCCATCTTTATACATCAGCATTCCATCTAAAAGTAATGCATTTCTAACAATAAACAGAAAAGTACTTTCTTCAAACGACTCAATGCTTACAGAACTATGCTACATGCTGCCATTCTAATGGAGAATTTTACTTGAAACTTTCCAAAAAAAAAGGCATAAAAGTGAAAGCTGTTTTGCTTCACAGGCTGCTGCTCTCGTGGGTTTACTGAGACATACGCATGCTGCTTTTTTGTCCGCTGAAATCTTGCGTGGGCCTCCATCATTATAGTTGACATGTGATGTGATGTAAAACAAGCAAATAATTTGCACCACTGTCTCTCTAGTTCGCAGAGAATCTGAGATTAAAGCGCATCCAGCTGGTGGATTCAGGAAAGCAACTTTCTTAATTGTTTGATTCTTAGAGAAGTGGGGCTTCTGGCTCAAGCTCTCTTTGTGTGTGTGTGTGTGTGTGTGTGTGTGTGTGTGCGGGTGCGTGTGTGTGTGTTGGTCTGGAGGTAGAGGGTGTGCGGAGGAGGTTGTTATAAGGTGAAGCAACATAGTTAACAACAGATGGCATGCAAGGTTTGTGCATTTGACTCCATTGATCTCTCGTCTAAAAGTTTGATTGGCTCATTATTTACTGTGCATTTTCTCTTCTTACTGCAGAGATGATCAAATGAGCTTTCTTGAATCTTTTATTGCATTTTGCTCATTAGTGTCACATAGCCACAATCTTAAAAAGGGACAAAACAAATCATAGGCAGTTCATAGTCAGTATTAGGAACATTTTCAACAAGATTATACAAAAACAGATACTGTATGCTAGATGTGTAATGTTGTCTTCCATAAACCCCATGAACTAAAATGATTTTTGTGGTTTTTAGCTTTGAGGTTATGCTAGTGCCTACCTAAACATTGACATTGAAGTTTACTTTAGCAGATCTTAAAATGTATAGTCTTTGGCTTTCATGAAAAAAAGTTATAATAAATAAATACATACATATATATATATATATATATATATATATATATATATATATATATATATAAGCCCTCCAATATGTCACACTTTTAGTTATTAAAAGGAAATCTGTCAATGTCCTCTTCAAGCAATTTCATGGGGCTTTTAAATACAGTTTTTTTCAATCGCTAACAAGCGCTTACCCATACTTCAGATACTTTTTCTAAACTCTTAACACAGACTCACACCTACAAAACACAATTGGCCAAATGGTTAATTTTCTTCTCACAAACACATTTTGTTAAATATATACTAACTCTTCATTTCAAAATAGAACACATCTTTCTCTGCACACACTAACTTTACCAAAACACTGAAAATCTGTCTCAAAATGAAATTTTCTGTCAAAGAATAACACTTGTTTTCACTTCACATGGTACATGCAGTCAATCAAAGTACACCAGGTTTCAAAATACTGGCTATTGTTGACATTACAAAAACTACATAGACTTTGATGTTTCAGTTTTACAGGTATTTGCATGCAAAACATGCAATCCAACCTTTTTACACTAACTTTCTTGGTTGGGAACTGTATGTCCACATGTACAGTAATGTTCACATTCAAAAGCATTCTAGTAAAAAGCAAATCAGTTTTTTCCCTTTACTGTTTACAACAGGAGGTACAGTAGAAACATGGTATGAAAGAACAGAAAAAGTTTTACAGTATTGCTTACAAAAAAAGCACAAAATTACTGTATCTAAACTCTGCGATCTTCAGGGTTAGGCCACATGTTTTCATCAAATATTGCACTTCTGCACCTCTCACTGCACCTCTCACTGCACCTCTCACTGCATCACTCACTGCACATCTCACTGCACCTCTCACTGCATATCTCACTGCACCTTTCACTGCATATCTCACTGCTCCTCTCACTGCACAGCTCACTGCTCCTCTCACTGCACATCTCACTGCACATCTCACTGCACATCTCACTGCACCTCTCACTGCACATCTCACTGCACCTCTCACTGCACATCTCACTGCACCTCTTACTGCATATCTCACTGCTCCTCTCACTGCACATCTCACTGCACATCTCACTGCACATCTCACTGCACATCTCACTGCACATCTCACTGCACATCTCACTGCACCTCTCACTGCACATCTCACTGCACATCTCACTGCACATCTCACTGCACATCTCACTGCACATCTCACTGCACCTCTCACTGCACATCTCACTGCTCATCTCACTGCACATCTCACTGCACATCTCACTGCATATCTCACTGCACATCTCACTGCACCTCTCACTGCACATCTCACTGCACCTCTCACTGCACATCTCACTGCTCCTCTCACTGCATCTCTCACTGCACCTCTCACTGCACATCTCACTGCACATCTCACTGCACATCTCACTGCACATCTCACTGCACATCTCACTGCACATCTCACTGCACCTCTCACTGCACATCTCACTGCACATCTCACTGCACATCTCACTGCACATCTCACTGCACCTCTCACTGCACCTCTCACTGCACATCTCACTGCACATCTCACTGCACATCTCACTGCACATCTCACTGCACATCTCACTGCACATCTCACTGCACCTCTCACTGCATATCTCACTGCATATCTCACTGCATCTCTCACTGCCCCTGCTAGTCTCCCTGGGCCCCTTGCTCTTACTCTTCCTCGTCCAGACATTACAGTGTTTGTCTTTTTCTGTTTCTGTTTCCAAAAACATCACTCCTCAAAGTCCTAATTTTACTGTATAAGTGTCAATGTAATAGAAAAAAATTGGGTAATTTTGGGTTGGCCCAATTTACCCAACATAAATCAGCTGTGTGTCAATTATTCAATTGTTTGTTTATTATTTTGCTGAGATATATTGTTTTTGGAACTGATATCATTGCAAAAGCAGAGGTTTTTATACTGTATCTAAGGTTTGGAATATTGTTTTTGCTATTGTGGGATGGTGTGTGTTAACATTCGCAAATACTGCAAAAACAATCCATAATTTTGTTGGGAGGTATAACTTGTCTGTTAAGAAAATGTAAGCATTGTGGAAATGTGTTCACTGACTGCATATTGTGTGAAAACGACATGAAATGTGTGAATGGTATGGCCACAATAGACCGATGCTGTGCTAATTGTGTTTAGAGTTTTGAAAATGTGACCACTGGTTGGACAAACGCTTGTTAGCGACTGAAAAAAACTGTAAAATAGAATATATCCCTTTTAACTCAGAGTCAGTACCTTTTTATGCCACATGACCAGGTACTGGACTTTTACAAGGGCAATTCCCTTGGAGCAACCTATATGAGGTGCTTTGCTCACAATGGTGGCTCATGGCTATCCTTGCAGGTATCAAGTCAGGATATTTCAGCCAAGGCTCATTAGAAAATGTACCTGTGGCAACATTTTTGCATAACCCAAAATACATTGCGTCTTACATGTTTCGTGACACTTTCAAAGTTAAATGTCCAGTGAGTAGCGCTAAAAGCGTGTTTATTTTTATTTTTTTTCTAGAACAGATGAACGTGAACGTTGGAGTTTGTACGTATCACTGTAGTTCTGAATTGAATTGTCCGGTGAGTGGCGCTAAAAGCTTAATGCTCCATTTTAAAAATAACGTACACCTACACTAAACCCTAAACCTACCCGATTGTGTTAACAGAAGCAAATGTGACATAAGCAAGCTTGGTGTGCCATACGAACATATGGAGCTGCTTAATGATGCAAACTCCAAAATATATTAGTTTTCACAAATCATGCACTATGGTAAAAAGTGTTTTTATGTCATAACATAATTGTGCAAGGAGCCGCGTGAAAACAAGTCTTAATTAATCCGTAATCTGCCCCTGTAATCATAATTGTGTGTGAACACGATTAAAAGTGCTTGCTGTTTTACTGCCTCTGTTTAGTTCTGTTGGAAACTGCAGTGATATGTACGTATTGCTACGTATTTTGCGTTTTGCAAAAAAGAAAATCCAATGAGCCTGTGTTGCATGCGATATTTCCAGGTAAAAAGCCTGTGGACTAGGTTTTTACAGAAAACTAAAACTGTCCACAACCAAAATTAGAAATGGCAAAGTCTACTCTGATCAATCTGCAAAGATAGCCGAACAATAAAGCATATTGGATACGATTTCTAAACCTGAAAGTGAATGATAACCAGATCCTGGGCCTTTTTAATAATGCCTGGATAAAATGTCAATAGACATTAGGTAATTTCATCATGAATGCTTTTATTAAATTTGTGTAAAAGCCACTATGGTTTCAATGCCAAGATTTTATATGAACAAAAGTCCTTGGGGAAACAGGATAATCTCATTTCTATCTTCATGTGTTAAGATCTTGCCTTTAGTCTTGCTGTCATTGACGCTGGTGTTTGTTAACTTTAGCTTTTAAAAACATACATTACTTAGTAAGAACGTGCAATACTTAGTAGCAGACTCATTTGTTGGAAATGATTTATGTGTGAATCATACCATTTATTATAATTTATATAAAATAAAAAAACATTACATTTATATAAGAATGCAATGCTTAGCTATGATGTTGCTCAACATTGTGCTATGAAAGTTCAACCTGCTTAACCTTAACCAATATATCTGAACAAAATGCAGATAAAGTTGAATGTCTGCCAATTTGTTCATTAATATCACTTCATTCATTAATGTGACTTAAAAGATTATTGCTGGAAACAAAGTTTTATTTTAAAGCATGTTTTCCTCAAGTATTACTGTGAAATTAAAAAACTAAATAAAAAAAGAAAATTCCTACTTATCATCTTAAAGATACAATATGTATTTTTTTCGCCGCTAGGGGTCGCTAGCCTCTTACAATAAAAAAATGCGTAGGTTGATGAGTGATGACGCAAAATTCCAGTTGAATTATGGAACTTGTCGTCAAGCTTATGGATCTAATAATGCTTTTATGGATGCGTGAATACATTGATGTTTTTAACATGACTGTGGTATGAAGTAGGGTGTGATTGCTGATAAGAAACCGATATCAGCGCCACACGTGAGTCCCGCGGATATAAAGGAATAAGGACATTTCATTTTACCGAACTACCCGCAAATGCTGAATTACTCACACAGGTCAGTTTATTAGACGAATGAAACTTGTGAGGTAATGCAGCGCTGTTTCAGTTGGTCTACACTATCACACTAAACTGCATTTGAGTGTGTTGAAAGTTATAATGTTATTCAATGTGTTTGTTGGCTGTATGCAGTGGTGGACAGCAACGAAGTAAATGTAATTCGTTACTGTACTTAAGTAGCTTTTTTGCGTATCTGTACTTTACTCAAGTATTTAAATTTTGGGAGACTTTTACTTTAACTCCACTACATTTCAAAGTCAAATATCTTACTTTTTACTCTACTACATTTTCAAAATCAGTCGTTCCTTTTTATTTATGAGTGGATAAAAACGTAACTGGTCAAACGAGTCACCAATCACAGTACAGCGTGCGCGCGCTTTGTTTTGAACTTGCCTTGGCGGTATCTACTAAGCGCGAACCAGAGCCGTTAAATATGAGAGTTGCGAACATAGATTGTTGTGACAGTGATCTCGCCGCCGCGAAGTCACGTTATTCGTGTAGCTCTCAATAGTTCCAAACAAATCGCGTTGACAATGATTTTAAGCGGGACAGAGAGCAGCAGGCTATTGCTGCTCTCCGCTTCGCGTCGGGTGGTTCTCCTTTAATGCATGGCTAGCCGTGGATTATCCCTTACATATCAGACTAATTAATGTCATTTCTTTAATAGATTGGTGTGCCAAGAGTGACATTAGTCTTCACTTAGACTGAGTTAAGCAAGAGTCTTGTGACAAATAATAATAGGACATTATAGCCATAAAAAAATCAAAGTACTTGGATACTTAAGTACATTTGAAGGCAAATACTTTTGTACTTTTACTCAAGTGAATGTTTAAAGGCAGCACTTCTACTTTTACTTGAGTAATATTTTACCTTGAGTATCTTTACTTTTACTCAAGTACATTGTATGTGTACTTCATCCACCCCTGGCTGTATGTGACAGTAAGCTAGATCAACATTAGAATAACATACAGATCATATTCTAACATTTCATCATGTTCAACTATATAACATTGATTAGTTTTATGTACATTTGCTCACCTGTCTAATAAAGTACATGTAAGAGCTCTGTCAAGTCGAAGTTATTTGCGGACATGGAGCTCTCGGCATCTCGAAAATGCAACGCTGATATTGATCCTCGTTTTAGCTCTCCTTTTTTCCCAAAGTCTGCTTGCTATGGTCCATAATGTTTGAACGAAACAACAACAATAGTGTGAGCGTGCAGCTAGAAGTAACACTGCTGTCCACGTCTGTCACCATGGTTTCTATGCTCGTACTGCACGAGCGGAAACCAGGGATCACGCGGATATTACATCAGTGACAGGCGACAAGTGAAAATTCTGGGACGGCCAATTATTTAAAATTGGAATTTTTCTGAAATAAAAAATCTTTGGGAACTTTTGGGATATTGTAAGTACACAACTGCAGGAAATATATCACACTGTGCAAGTGATTTTTGGATATTTTATTACAAAATTCTTACATAGTGTACCTTTAAAAGCATAAAAATGCAAATCTGATACAATAAGAAATGTGGTTCATTTTCATTACAGTGAAAATTATGGAATGTAATAAAAACTGGCTTTATCTGAGCAATCACTTGAATGGAGGAGGATTTGCATTATGCTCACAACAATTTCCCATGATTATTGATCAACTTTAATTATAGGTTCCTTAGATTCTTCCAGTGTGTTTACCACAACCACACTTAACCATAATACCAAACATCACAGGGGGACCTATTAAACGCTTAGGTTGAGATAATATGTGTTCAGAGAACAAGCTAGTGCCTAAATGGCAGTCTCTTGTTTACATTCCCATGAGGGATGCATTCATCTGCTGCCACAGGTCCACTTATCCTCTGTATGTGAATGCAACAAGATGGGTAACTCTAACACTCTTATATGGGCTCCAGTATAGCCATTTATTCTCCTTCTTGCAAGCTCTTCAGTGGATGTTAAGCTACATTTGAACTATCAGTTGTAATTCTATAGTACACAAAATAAATGTGCTTTTTTGGCATCTATAGTTGCACGAAGAACCTTTAAAGGTGCAATAAGTGATTTCTGTGACAACACAATTGAGTGTCATTGTTTGTCTGGAGCTGCTGTGTTGCTGGCAATTTACCACAAACTCTTGTTTATACATACTCTTACTGTATGTTCATGTTTTGCTCTTCCTTATCGTGCATTGGTCATCTTCATTATTTTGCTATGATAAAGAGACATTCACTCTTGCATTGTGTGTTCGTGCATTTTTGGGGCGGAGCAATGATGGGAGGGGTTTGTTTTGTTTGGGTTGATTTCAAATATCAACAGTGTTTCTCAGAAATCACTTACTGCACCTTTAACATCTATGGAAGCTTTCCATTGCACAAAAGGTTCTTTATAATAAAACGAGAAAAAGTTCTTTAGATCATTCAAGTGTTCTTCACGGTAAGAAAAACTAAATATTTTAAGAACTTTTCACTGAAAGTTTCTTTGGGCAACCCAAACGGTTCTTATATCAGTCCTCCTTTTGGGAACCTTATTTTAAAGAGTGTAAAGTGCACATGGAAAAAGCATGTAATATTTAGCTAATATAATGTGATTTACTTGCAGTGCATTGATTTTGTGTTTCATTGTTCTTTTATATCCTTTGCCTATACGTTCAAAACAGTAACTCAAAAATCGTATTGGAGGATTTATATTTATGGGCATTCATGGTGTTATCTATTGATTCATTTCACCATCTTTCATGTTCTATAAATATGAGCCATACCTGAACCTTGGGGACATCTGGTGAACACCAGCCCAGTCTCAGTGAAGGAGACATGTGATGCTGGATTTATGGCAGCAATGATAAGGCACAATAAGCATCAGTACACCTCATCAAGCACTGCCAGTACAGCTCTGTGCTTGTGCCCTTCCTCTTGGCCACCCACTAGAAAGATGATGTTCTGGCAACGAGGAGACAGATCCTCCGTCTCGGCCACCAATAAAATGTAGCTTTTAAGCATCAGTTTGAATCCAGATCAAATTAAAGCCGTTGATTTATTTTCTCTACCATTGTTGCCCCCATACCCCCCCTCCCCCACGACCACCCCCCTAAAGCATATTTTGAGTTCTCAAACCTCAAAATAACCTACTTTAATAGTCGGACAGAATATAACAACATAACAGCGGCACACCCAAGGAGAAAGTCAACAGGAAGACATGCTCCTGAAAATGGCCCATAACTCTATTAGTATCTAACTGGAACAGGAAATTAAATACATGAGAAATCTGTACCATTCTGCTGTCTTCTTGAATGCAACTGAGTGCTATTCAATCCAAATATCCTGTCCTAATGCTGTACTACATGCTCTCCAAGAACAGCTCTCGTCCTATTACAATAAACTTTAGATGAAACAGCTTTGCTTTGTTCGTTTCATATAACTTTTTCTTTATCATCGTTATTTATTTATTTATTTATTTATTTTTCCAGTAGGCCAAATTAAGTTCATATACCTTTGTTTTTCTGTAGTGCTAGTGGATTGGCAATAAAGGAAGAAAACAAAGATGAACAATGTAAAAAATATAGATGGCTGTACAACAATGACAACTAGCTCTCTAGGGCACCCACTTGTTTCTTGAGTGCTTTGTTTGCATGGCATGTTTCTATGGCAACACATTTTATGCTATGATGATCCTTGTCCAAGTGCCTTTAGCCTGAAGTTATGTGTGACTGAAAGACTTTCAAAAACACTGTTCTTATGTTATATTTGTATTTCTTAATTATTGTTTGTGCAATGTATTTCGTTAAACCAAAGTCTCAAAAGAAAGTTGAAAAAGTTTACAAATACAATAGTTAGTTGGCTTTATTGCTTAGGCCTACTTAGTATTATTATTTACTTTTATTGTTCTTTTATTATGTTTGTTTGTTTATTTATACATTACCTTTCAAAATTATGTTAAACAATTATACTAATCACTTTATTAACAATGAATGAATTCATGCCGATTGATTAATCCGAACGTAGTGTTTACATGAACGATAAATAAGGTGATCGAGTTGATGTGCTCCTTTAAAATGTCACAAGCTTCTGATCGGATTTAATCTTTTGACATGCATGCATGCTGCACGAATATACAGTTTCCCCACTGTTGTTGCATACTAACCATCCTCCTTTTCTTTTATGAAGATATAAAGATTGTTTTATAAAAAATATTATATCTAATATTTATCTATTTCAGATCCTAATTAGGTGACGACGAGCACATGAGCCGTTGACGTGGTGCTTGTATTTATCAAGCAGTAAAAGTGTCCTTTCCCTTGCCCAAACCAGTTGTTTGTGGATGAGAGTCTGAAACAAGGACTGGTGGGACGTTGTCCTGCTCCACTTCACAGATGATGAGTGGAAGGAGAATTTGAGAATGACACGACCAGGGTTGTCAGGTCTGTGCAACAAAAGTGCTACTAGTCCGAATACAATCGGATTATTAGAGTCCATTTAAATGCAGCTGTTGTTAAAAAGATAGGTCATGACCATTTTGTGAGAGAATTTTCAAAAAAAATAAAAATCACATTTCTCAATGCAAGATTTCAAAGTATATAGGTATTTCACCATCGACCATGCATACAAAGTTCTGTCATGAAACTCTAGATGTCGCAGGCTGATAGGCCTCAATTTGTTAGCAATTAAATCGTTATCTTTATAGCACAGCTGATTGGTTGCCGTGGCATCAGCAACTAATGACCTTGCTGCTGAGCAATTCAGATACTTGGCATTGTTTGCTGTTAGCAGTCTGCAGCGCGCTTCAGACACCCTTCACCTTCCCCAGCTCCACCTGTATAGATCTGCTATGGGGTTATTTCATGTACGTTATATGTGCAGCAGCAGCAGCATGTCTTACGTGCTCACAGCACCATGTCTGTGAATGTATTGGCAGTAGCGAGTCTCTGTACTTAATAATCAACAGCAGCAGCATATCAGATCTATTCCGCCAAGACCAAATACATTAACATTGCCATATCCAATACCATGGCAGATATTTTGTGTGTTCTAGCTCAAGCACACCTGGTGCATCTAATGAAGCCCTTGATTAGTTGCATCAGGTGTGCTTGGGACAACACCTGTTTTGAGGGATTCTATTCAGGGGGTTGAATAATTTTGAGTCTGCGAAAGTAATTAAGTAATTAAAAGTTGCATTTTAGTTGATTTTGGGGAAACAACTTGAAACATTTGTTGTGTTGAGCTATTTCAATTACTTTTGCTTGATTTGTTCATTGTAAACAGCTGACAGTCTAGGTTTTGCCAATAAACCTGACAACAGAATATAATAATTTTCAAAAATGAAAATAAATGTGGCCTTGGTAAGCAAATCAGAAGCATTAAAAAAATCTTACTGACTGCTTATATAATAATTTATTTATTTTCTGTGTAATTCTTTGGGCAGTATTGTAAATTATTGGACACATATCTGAGCACAGGTGCAGTCAAAGCATAGCACCTCTAGACCAGATGAGCATTAAGTGCTTTGCCGAAGGGTAAACTAGCAGCGGTCACAGGAAGGGCCTAAAGCGAAATTTAAACCTGAATCTTCCAGGGCACGGTATACAGCTGTTCCCACTGAGCCACCTGCCCCCACAGTACATGAGACCTGAAAACATATAAAAGTCGATTAACTGTAATGCCACTGACAGATGATTGACAAGGTGAGTTCAGTGTCCAGTGAGGAGGCCATCTTCCTAGATAAAGCTCAGTCCCAGCTCTTGAACACTTCTGTGTGCCCTATGTTCACCCATAAGTCATTGTGTTGCAGGATAGGGAGTCATGAAGAAATGGTGGCTTTACCTACTCTCTCCAGGCATCTTTGACTCTATTGCCAATCATAGCCAAGAGGAAGAGGTACAAAAAATACAGCTGGTAATTTGTGATGAAAACCACATGCACATTGGGGCTAAATTGTTTTTTACTAGAATTTAGGTATGTCTTTCTCTATGTAAGCAATGACCACCTGGCCTCATGTCTCTGAACCCACTCCCCTCTCTAACTGATGCATTTGTCCTTCCCAGCACAACATGGACACCATCCCATGGACATTCACATTACCCATACTGAACATTTATTAATCTTTTCACCTTTTATTTCTTTGTTTCACACTAGTCCCATGGTGTCAGGCTTCACTCTGTCTCGTATCTAAGGACGATATGTGGTCTAAAGCAGACACATCACATGTATTGTACAACAGACACTGGTCATTGAATTACATCATAAATTAGATGAAAAATCTATTTATTTTTTCCCTCATTGAAATATTTTTGAAAAAAAGAATTATATCAAATATGAGTAAAAATGCAGTGGCGTAATTTGTTCCTGTATAGTTGTTACTGTATAAAAGTTTGGAGTTGGTAAGATTTTTAAATGTTTTTGAAAGAATACATTTATCCTCAACAAGGCTATATTCATTTGATACAGTAATGTAAAAACAGTAATATTGTGAACTATTATTTAAATGGCCACTGAAGATTGGCAAGTGAGATTTGCATGTCAAGCCACTCCCCCAGACATACAGTTATATAAGCTGATCGGCAACTCACTCATTCAGCTTTTTCCTTCGGAGACGAGCAGTTGTTTTACAGCGCTCTGCTATTCGCCTAAAGGGCACATATGTGACCTGATCCAGCAAAATGAGTCACAGTGACCCAAATTTAAAAATTGAGATTTTGGTATTAATGGAAAGAGGAGACCTTAAGCTTTCAATTGATATCCTAGTCAAAGTCATACTTTGAATGGTTGTAAAGATATACACATTTGAATTATGGTCGTCTGCCCTCTTTTTCCAATTGAAAACCTGAGAAAATCGCTTTTAAAGTTTTTTGCCCGTTTTTTGTTGATATCTTTCAAAATCCATTACATTTAAAGGGATAAACTATTTATTTTACAGCTTAATTTGACCAAAGACATTAATATATAAATGCTATTAAACCAGGCTGAAGCTCAAATTATTTTAAAGTTTTTATTTGAATAAATAATTTAACAGTAGGCCTACCTTTTACAAAAATGTACTAAAATCAGAAAGATTGAACAGAGGTGCTACATTGCTTGAGAGAGAGAGAGAGAGTGTGTGTGTGTGTGTGTGTGTGTGTGTGTGTGTGTGTGTGTGTGTGTGTGTGTTTGTTTATGTCCCTTTTGGGTACATTCACCAGGATACACACCAGTAAACTGAGGACCACCTCAAAAATTGAGGACATTTTGTATGTCCTCATTTGTTTGACTATATAATGGCATTCAGCATACTCTAAAATGGTGTCCAGACTTAAAATCTCACTTGTCCCAAAAAATCACTTTTAAGTGATTTGTGTATGTGAAGTGTGTATGCCCCCCCACTAAAGTGTGTATAACACAGCGCCCTCTAGGAGTACTGCACTTCCGGAAAAGATACACACTTCGGGGATTCTGACCAATCAGAGCGCAGGAAGCCACTATGAGAGCGGGACTTGATGATCTGACCAATCAGAGGCCATTACGTCATCAACAAAGATGGCGGAGGCAAAAAAAAATCATTATTATAAATAAATAAACAGATAATCCACATTCAATTATAGATAAATTGCCAATAATTATTATTTAAATAAAAAATTACTAATTTGCCCTGAGCAGCAGGAGCTCTCATGATGTATATGAGCATGTGTTTCAACTTTAATCCTCGCAGTTTTGCTCTCGCATCAGAGTCTGCTCTGTGTGTGTGTGAAGATCGCGCTGCTGCGCGTCACCGAGACTATACAGCACGTACAGTAACTTACATAGGAGTTTATTAATCATGTAGGAACGAGTTTGAAGCGGGGAAGGGACAGACACATTACGTCATGTGAATTTAAAAAGTACGTTACATATTTCCTTCCAAAAGCAGAGGAACAACTGATTAAATCTGTCAATATGGGTGTGATGATTTATTCATCCGAGTTTGTTTAATAAAAACAGACAAGCCACAAAAAGATGTGAAAACATGCTTAATCGCTTGCTTTTATGAGTAATCTTTTTTTAAAAAGTGTTTTCTCCTACTTTGCGTTCTGCCGTTCCCTCTCATATATCAGTGAGCGGGCGCCGCCCCGCCCCCACCCACCGCACAAGCGGGAGTCCGTTACCACAGCAACACATTCACTTAAAGCAAACAAGCAAACATTTCTCTTAATATTATATTATATTATATTATATTATATTATATTATATTATATTATATTATATTATATTATATTATATTATATTATATTATATAGAGGAGAGCAGTTACAGCAAACATTCTCTTTAAATTGTATTATATTATATATTGTATTGTATTATTTTATATTATATATCTAGGAGAGCAGTTACAGCAAACATTATCTTTATATTATATATTATATTGTATTATTTTATATATTATTTTATATTATATATCTAGGAGAGCACTTACATGCAACATTCTCTTTATATTATATTATATAGAGGAAAGCAGTTACAACATTCTAATTATATATTATATTATTATAATAATTATATTGAAGTTTTTTTCAGTCGCTTTGGTGCATTTCCCAGATCACAACTAAAATTCTTGTTTTAGACATCATCATCTAGTCACTGTTTAATCAACAGAAACATTTGAATAACCTGTTAAACATAAGTATTTCTATTTAAATATAAATAAAATGCACATCATAAAAGCAGTTTATCATTCTTTTGAACAAATTGCAAATGCTTTGGTACATTCATGCAATTTATATACAAGTGTCTGCTGTTTCTTACATTATTAATTGCTTATGTCATGTTTATCAAAATGTATTATACTGGTTCTCTGTTGAATAGTCTCAAAACATATAGGCAATAGACCCCTCAAAACATATAGGCATTAGTTCCATAAGTCATTAAATGCAGAATGGTTGAACTAGTTGTCATAAACTGTCAAACATATTTTCTATACAATTCTATTAGACTTTTTTTGTCCTGAATTGTTGAATTGCAGATGTGAATTCTGAATTTCACTAATGAAGGGGAATGTAAAGCATTAGATCAATCAATGATCACCAGTTCTCTATAATCGCTCAGAGTGCATCTCATGATCTTCCTCTGGCATATAGACAGAGCACAACACATACACACTCTGAGAACGGAAGAACAACAGGGTGAACAGCCGAGGAGGAGAAGAGGAGTAAGCATGTGTGGTGATACAGAGGTAAAACAGAGGAAGAGATAGAACAGGCCAAGAATGTAGGTTTCTGAAGAAATAAGGGCCACTATGTAGATCATGTTCAGTCATGACCTCATGGCCGAGGCGGGTTGAAAGGTGAGCCATGAGAACAAACGTGTGTGTCCTCAATCATTCAAGCGTTTGTAGACAGAACAGGTGTGTGATCAGACAGTGTTCACTAGGCTACTGTTCACCATAAGTTCATTATACAGTAAATATACGTGATAGAGACATAATGTAACACACACACACACACGTACATATGTGTGTAATAGTCTTTTTCTTTATTGCAATGACATTGTACTGTAATTTTTTAACAGACCAACAGTATATATGTGAGTCCAGTCTCAACTAGAGTAATGGGCCATGTGTGTTTATGGCTACGTTCACACTGCAGGCTAAAACGACCCAATTCCGATTTTTTTTGCCTCTATGCGACCTGTATCTGATCTTTTCATGACAGTCTGAACGACACAGATCCGATCTTTTCAAATGCGACCCAGGCCACTTGGGTATGTGGTCCAAATCCGATCTGTATTCGATCTTTTCAAATGCGACCTCAATCTGAACGGCCAAGTCACATGTATCCGACCCGCACGCCATTGATATGCGACAAACGTCATAATTCTGCGTTGAAGTAGGCGGGAATGAGAAGATAAACAAGTTAGCTATCGTACGATAGCACGCACCTGTAGCTAGCCACTACACTCCAACGCGTTGCACTGTTTGGTCCGCCGCAGACGTGTCTCTTCCCGTGACAGAGTTAATCGAAGGTGCTCAAACATAATCGAAGGTGGATCTGGTCATTCGGAAGTTACTGATGAATTCTGTATTAGTGAAGCCACTCACATCAGTATCCCACCACTCCTGGCTGCGACTCCGCATCCACACAAATAACTTTAATATTGCTAAACGAGCTCCACTGTTGACATTCATGTTTAGCTACTTCCGCAAACAAGTGACGTTGTTGACCGTTGAGTACTCTTCTGCGCATGCATATGTGTCATACAGATAAAGTGCAGTCTTTTGTATTTTCAATCATTGTCATCAAAATCGTAGCCATTGTTTACTTCTAAAAGTACTGATACAGTTATATTGACAACATGACTAAGCATTTTGACATTCTTGTTTGTGACACAAGGCACAGTCAAAGGCAGAGCTAGGGTTAGGGCTAGGGTTAGGGTTAGGGCTAGGGTTAGTGCAGATCCAATGGCTTTTAAAATCAAAGAAAGAACAAAATAATTCTGAAAACAAACATTTAAACATGTTAGCTTGATTCATGATTCTTTTAAACACTTTTTTTTCTTATATGACTATATGTAACTGCTCTGTCTCTCTCTCTCTCTCTCTATATATATATATATATATATAGAGAGAGAGAGAGAGAGATGTTTGCTGTAACTGCTCTCCTCTATAAACAGTTCTTATCAGTCGCTTTAGTACATTTCTTGAATCATTCTTAAGATTTGCAAATAAGGAAAGCGCATTTCGTACAAACAGCAGAACACAATAGATTACCATCAAAAGCCTGTAACTTGCTCAAAATCCTTAGTACATTATATATCAATGAACATCAGAGAAAGAACAAAATAATTCTGTAAACAAACATTTAAACGTGTCAGCTTGATTCTTTTAAACACTTTTTTTTCTTTTGTATGACTATGTAACTGCTCTGTATCTCTCTCTCTCTCTCTCTCTCTCTCTCTCTCTCTCTATCTATCTATCTCTCTATAGATATAGATAGATAGATAGATAGACAGAGCAGTTACATGTAGTCATACAAAAGAAATAGATAGATAGATAGATAGATAGACAGAGCAGTTACATGTAGTCATACAAAAGAAATAGATAGATAGATAGATAGATAGATAGATAGATAGATAGATAGATAGATAGATAGACAGACAGAGCAGTTACATGTAGTCATACAAAAGAAAACAAATTGTTTAAAAGAATCATGAATCAAGCTGACACGTTTAAATGTTTGTTTACAGAATTATTTTGTTCTTTCTTTGATTTGAAAAGCCATTGGATCTCCACTAACCCTAACCCTAACCCTGCCTGTGACTGTCAGTCTGACTGAGATCTGCTCACACTGTGATCAGCCGCCCTTCCCCCACAGCACTGAGACTGATCGCGCGCGCGCCCTTCCCCCACAGCACTGAGACTGATCGCGCGCGCGCCCTTCCCCCACAGCACTGAGACTGATCGCGCGCGCGCCCTTCCCCCACAGCACTGAGACTGATCGCGCGCGCGCCCTTCCCCCACAGCACTGAGACTGACTGCAGACACAGCTGAACTAACAGGCAGACAGTGACAGACAGGTAGATAGCTAAGCAGAACAAGTGCTGCTCAAAAGATGACAATCTGTTGTGGCTATGCGTTTTTAAAGCACTTTTACCAGGTCTAGCTTCTCCGCCCTTTAATGTAAAGTACCATTAATTTATGAAAGAAATAAAAAGAAGATATGCTGTTAAAGTACTGGTTAAAGTTTAATTTAGAGCCTCGAAATAATCCACATCCCTCCCCCATCTTAACTCAAATAAATTGACAACAACACAGACTCGTGCAAAACTGGATACATATATACCAGCTTGAATATCAGCCCTGCTGTGTATTTGCAGACATCAATTTACTATTTTGATTAATAAATGCTATTAGTAGAAAATAAGATGTCTGTTCAAGAGATCTAGGTTGCTCATTTAGGCATTATATGCTCTTTTAAACTTGTGCTTGTACGGACATGCGCACTGGTTCCTAGTTCGAGTCCTCTGGGTTCGTTTAAAAGTGATCATGTGCTCTGTCCACTAGAAAGACTTACTACTTACTCCACCAGTTTTTTTTTTTTTTGTGTGTGTGTGTGTGTGTGTGTTTGAAGAAACACTATTGTGATTAAAACAAAGATTCTTGTCATCAGAGAGTTTTTTATTCGGTCAAATAAATATAATCACAATTTCAACGTGAAATCCAAATACGTAACTACGTCATTGACGCAAGTCTGCGACAGTCGATGTATTTTCCCGGGAAATGCAGACACGTGACAATGGGACGCGAAACAGATGACAACCCCCCACCACGCAGGAAAGGTGAGATCAAGTCTTGTCCTGAAAATGCATGATAACTAAATACATTGTGAAATATGAAAGTAAGTAAGTGGTTTATTTGAGTGGTTTAATTATTTTTTGCGTAAGGTTTTATTTACTTCTTGATTGTATTGAATTTGCTTCTAATTTGATGATTTGTTGCAATAAGGAAAAAAGTTTATTGCCTACTGTAGGCATTGCCCAGTAAATATAATTTTGTTATTTTTATATAATAGTACTTTAGATTCTACAAATTAATCAAAACAACCGAGTCAGTGATAGCCTACTATATCATTGTTTTTCTCAAAAGTGTTGTCAAATAGCAACTGTAATTTGAAATAATTAAATTATATATTTTTTATATCATTATTATTTGATATATTTATTATTTTATGTAATACATTATTACATTATTTGCCCAAAAATATTTTTTTCAGTGGAATGTTTTATTTATTTATTTATTATTATTTATCTTCACAAAGCTTTTTTTGCCCAATGATGGTACATAGACACTTATAGTATTTTTATTGTGTGTTTCAAAGTCCAAAGCAGACAAAAAGCACATTAAAAATAGTCCCTATGAATCTAGCTGGTTATTGACTGAAAATCTCCTGTATGCTGTAGCTCTTAATTCAGATATGAATATACAGTAGATTGATGTCAATTATATCTATATCACAAGACACACAAGAACCAATGTTTTTTGGCACGTTGCCTTTTTAATTTAAATTCCTGTTGTACGTGGAATTGTACAACTGTTGTGACTGGTCACACATGCTGTCATTGAATAGAGCTCTGTGATGTGATATAGGCTAATATAAATATATACTTTAGTGTTGAACAGAAAAAACACAACACAGGTTTGGAACAACATGAGGCTCAATTGGAACAACAATTAACATAATTGTATGTTAATTACATATGTTTTTGGGTGAACAATTCCAGTAAGATCAACAAGATTTTTTAAATATGCTTGTTTATTTCATTCACATTATATTTAATTTAATTTTTCCACTCATTTCAAGAAAGAAAGTCGCCATGCTGGGAAATAAAAGACGTATAAAACCTCTGCAGGACGCTGAGCATCACATCACTGTGAAACCGACAAGCCTGAGCTTCAAGAGCAGTTCATCAGCAAATATAAAGGCAAGTATTTATGACTAAGCAGTTTAGTAATAACGTTAACCTACAAAACTGAGAATTTAATGTGAGGCGAGTCATATGGTTGTTAGGCCAACTAATATCCATGTTTCACAAGTTAAACAGTACTTTATATTTTATTTTTTTGTGCAGTCAAGATTCCTGAATAGAGGCATTCTGCAGGCATTAGCCCGAAAACAAAAACAGTTGCATTTCTGCACTTCTGGTTCCATCAACCCAAAGTCAATGTTTACTTGCACATTCTTAACCCAATTATGCACAAGAAGCAGACAGTGCGTGTGGTCATGTAAACGCAGACTAAGGTCATCATAAACGGCATAAGCATAAACCAATTGACACAGCTAGATTTTTGCCCCTTATTCCATATTTGCCCGGCATGTAAACACATTAACCTGCGTTCTGTGGCTTATTGAAGTGAGCATGTGTGATGTGTGACAGGAAAGTGTCCTTATTGTGGATTTAAGCACATCCAGTCAGAGCGAGCGTTTTCTTGACCCAAGAACATCTTAAAAAGTGTTCTCATCTCATGCAGAAGTGGTACAGTCGAAATCCTGCATCCGATACTGCATGAGAGGAGAATATGAGTCTGTAAGTTTCCCGCTGAAATTCTGGAATACTCTTGGACTTTATTTAACATCACAACTGACATGACATGAAATACACAGTCAGATACTCGCAGTGTTGGGCATGTTACTTAAAAAAAGTAATTAGTTATAGTTACTAGTTACTTCTCACAAATAGTAACTGAGTTAAATCAATATATAAGAGACTAATTACCAACTAATTACCAGGGAAAGTAACTATTACGTTACTTTTGAAAAAAAAAAGTCAAATAACTTGCCCTCAATATTAAATATGTTAAATTAATGAAATGGACACTATAGAATAAATTATTATTATAAAACATTGTAAACTAATCTACACTATTGTAATGTTGCTGTGGGACAATGCAATATATTGTTTAAAATATTATCATTACTATAGAACAATAAAACATAATAGATGGTTTAGAACTTTTAATATTTAATATTGCACAGACCACAGCTGGCCAAAAAATAAGTCTAAAAATAAATTATGCTTCTTAAGAAATGTACCAAAAATGAATAAATAATAATACTTTGTAGTGCAAGTTAAAATGATAAACAGTTTAACAAGAAGTGCTCCCAGAACCTTCCCAGAACATTACCTGCCAGCTATTTTTTAGATTTTATTTCTATAACCATGTAAATTAATTAAAACGTTGCAGATGATACCAATAGGCTACAGAGATTATTCTAATGCTGAAATTTGTAATTTATTTATAAACAAACTATATAATGCTCGGACACCCTCGGCCTTTCTCGCGCACTGTCGAGCGCGCTCGTGGACACACTCGGTCTCTCTCGCACTGTCGAGCGCGCTCGCGGACACACTCGGTCTCTCTCGCACTGTCGAGCGCGCTCGCGGACACACTCGGTCTCTCTCGCGCAGTCGAGCGCGCGCTCGCGGACACACTCGGTCTCTCTCGCGCAGTCGAGCGCGCGCTCGCGGACACACTCGGTCTCTCTCGCGCAGTCGAGCGCGCGCTCGCGGACACACTCGGTCTCTCTCGCACTGTCGAGCGCGCTCGCGGACACACTCGGTCTCTCTCGCACTGTCGAGCGCGCTCGCGGACACACTCGGTCTCTCTCGCGCAGTCGAGCGCGCGCTCGGACACACTCGGTCTCTCTCGCACTGTCGAGCGCGCTCGCGGACACACTCGGTCTCTCTCGCGCAGTCGAGCGCGCGCTCGCGGACACACTCGGTCTCTCTCGCGCAGTCGAGCGCGCGCTCGCGGACACACTCGGTCTCTCTCGCGCAGTCGAGCGCGCGCTCGGACACACTCGGTCTCTCTCGCACTGTCGAGCGCGCGCTCGGACACACTCGGTCTCTCGCACTGTCAAGCGCGCTCGCGGACACACTCGTCTCGCGCAGTCGAGCGCGCTCGCGGACACACTCGGTCTCTCTCGCACTGTCGAGCGCGCGCTCGGACACACTCGGTCTCTCTCGCACTGTCGAGCGCGCGCTCGGACACACTCGGTGTCTCTCGCACTGTCGAGCGCGCGCTCGGACACACTCGGTCTCTCTCGCACTGTCGAGCGCGCGCTCGGACACACTCGGTCTGTCGAGCGCGCGCTCGGACACACTCGGTCTCTCTCGCACTGTCGAGCGCGCTCGCGGACACACTCGTCTCGCGCAGTCGAGCGCGCTCGCGGACACACTCGGTCTCTCTCGCACTGTCGAGCGCGCGCTCGGACACACTCGGTCTCTCTCGCACTGTCGAGCGCGCGCTCGGGCACACTCGGTCTCTCTCGCACTGTCGAGCGCGCTCGGACACACTCGGTCTCTCTCGCACTGTCGAGCGCGCGCTCGGACACACTCGGTCTCTCTCGCACTGTCGGGCGCGCGCTCGGGCACACTCGGTCTCTCTCGCACTGTCGAGCGCGCGCTCGGACACACTCGGTCTGTCGAGCGCGCGCTCGGACACACTCGGTCTCTCTCGCACTGTCGAGCGCGCTCGCGGACACACTCGTCTCGCACTGTCCAGCGCGCGCTCGGACACACTCGGTCTGTCGAGCGCGCGCTCGGACACACTCGATCTCTCTCGCGCAGTCGAGCGCGCGCTCGGACACACTCGGTCTCTCTCGCACTGTCGAGCGCGCTCGCGGACACACTCGGTCTCTCTCGCGCAGTCGAGCGCGCGCTCGGACACACTCGGTCTTTCTCGCGCACTGTCGAGCGCGCTCGCGGCGTTCGCTTCGCTTTTGTCCAGTCCGGCGCCTCATAAACACACACACACACCAGAGAAAAAACTTTGCAGGTCCTATGGCGGAGAGAGAGCCTACTCGGATGAAAACCGCTTCAGTGGTACCATAGCTTAATTAGGCTATGGTAACGCCGCATTTTATTGTCAGTAACGGTAACGGCGTTGTAACGGGGGAAACAGTAATTTGTTTGATTACGAAGCGAAGCGAGCCGAACCGGATCGAGTCGTACCACGCAGTGGAAAAGCGAAGCGAGCCGAACCGTATCGAGTCGTACCACGCAGTGGAAAAGCGAAGCGAGCCGAACCGTATTGAGTCGTACCACGCAGTGGAAAAGTGAAGCGAGCCGAACCGGATCGAGTCGTAACACACAGTGGAAAAGCGAAGCGAGCCGAACCGGATCGAGTCGTACCACGCAGTGGAAAAGCGAAGCGAGCCGAACCGGATCGAGTCGTACCACGCAGTGGAAAAGCGAAGCGAGCCGAACCGGATCGAGTCGTACCACGCAGTGGAAAAGCGAAGCGAGCCGAACCGGATCGAGTCGTACCACGCAGTGGAAAAGCGAAGCGAGCCGAACCGGATCGAGTCGTACCACGCAGTGTAAAAGCGAAGCGAGCCGAACCGGATCGAGTCGTACCACGCAGTGGAAAAGCGAAGCGAGCCGAACCGGATCGAGTCGTACCACGCAGTGGAAAAGCGAAGCGAGCCGAACCGTATCGAGTCGTACCACGCAGTGGAAAAGCGAAGCGAGCCGAACCGGATCGAGTCGTACCACGCAGTGGAAAAGCGAAGCGAGCCGAACCGGATCGAGTCGTACCACGCAGTGGAAAAGCGAAGCGAGCCGAACCGTATCGAGTCGTACCACGCAGTGGAAAAGCGAAGCGAGCCGAACCGTATCGAGTCGTACCACGCAGTGGAAAAGCGAAGCGAGCCGAACCGGATCGAGTCGTACCACGCAGTGGAAAAGCGAAGCGAGCCGAACCGGATCGAGTCGTACCACGCAGTGGAAAAGCGAAGCGAGCCGAACCAGATCGAGTCGTACCACGCAGTGGAAAAGCGAAGCGAGCCGAACCGGATCGAGTCGTACCACGCAGTGGAAAAGCGAAGCGAGCCGAACCGGATCGAGTCGTACCACGCAGTGGAAAAGCGAAGCGAGCCGAACCGGATCGAGTCGTACCACGCAGTGGAAAAGCGAAGCGAGCCGAACCGGATCGAGTCGTACCACGCAGTGGAAAAGCGAAGCGAGCTGAGCCGAACCGTGCTGCGCTGCGCAGCACTTTGTTCTTAACAATATATAGACATGATAATAATGTTGGTGTAAGAAAATGAATGAAATTTTAACTGTATAATTTTAAGACTTGAAAGTATAATGTAAAGTATAAGCAAAGCATACTTCGAGATTAGCCTGGCTATTGACTATTTTCCTACACTAATTTCCCTTTTACATCATATAATGTACATCGTATTGTTGAGAACTTTCAGTAATAATCAAAATAAAAGTGGACATTAAAGAAGCTGCAGCTAATATATTTCTCCTCTTCAGGGCGTGGAGTTTTCACCACTGGAGCTTTCTTCACAGGGGATTTTGTTCTTGAATACAGAGGTGAACTTCTGAGTTCAGAGGAGAGTCTTGACCGATCTGAACACTACACTGAAGCTGAGAACACGTTCCTGTTTGATTTTCAGTGGCATGGCAGAAATTGGTGGTGAGTAAAGAACTGTTGGATTGATGTAGTAGGGATGCTAAAATATCTGGACCTGTAAAATACTCAGGGTGTGTTCATGCCTGTAGTTCTGTTCGCTTGGTTCGTTTGGTCCGGGTCTGCTTATTGTTCAGGGGCCGTATTCACAAAGAATTTTAAGGCTAAAAGTAGCTCCTAACTGGCGAATTTAGGAGCAACTCCTAAAAATAATGGGCGTGTCACTCGTAACTTTAGGACTCCTAATTTTTTTCACTAAGAGTAATTCACGAAGCATTTTAGCCCTAAAAGTAGCACCTAAGTCTAGGACAGCTTAAAAGAAGTCGAGAGGACTCCTAACTCACTAAGACCAATTCACAAAGGATTGTAGCGCACACCACCGCCTCTCGCAGTCGTCCGGGGTCCGCGACACAAGCGGGAATGCTGCATTGATCTGCAAACACTCTCCCATTCTCACGCTTAGTTTTGCTTCATATCCCAGTGCCGAATTTCACTTTTTTTATGTTTTTTTTTTCTAGCACTAACTGGGCCAGCAGCAGTTACTGATCATGCGTCCAGTTTGGCTTTCTTTTCCGTTTTGGCGAGTTCATAATCCACCGTCATTCAAAGTTACATTACTTCAATAGGAGCAACATTTCCTTGTTTTAAGTTTATTTTTCTATTTAGGCTAATATGATGTCAATTAACCAAGCAAGTGTTAATGCAAGTGTCGTTTTTCATTATTAGGCAAGTGACGGTTTTCATTGGGGTATTAGGCTACATTGATTTAATTTAATTCACCACTTTTCTCTCTCTCTCTGCCTTTTTAGAATTGCACTTCACTGGAGCCTGCACAAACATGTCATTATATATGCATTTCGATGACATTACTATTATTATTTTGTGTAGGACACAGACATATTTAGATATCGTAATTCCATGATTTGTTGCGTCTGCGTTATGTTCCGCATGATGGCCCTGTCATCTAACAACCAATCACCGTGATCACTGCGAGGAAGCTCGTGCATGAGAAGTGACGTCATCTATAGCAACGATGACTCACTCTTAGTTTAGGAGTTGTCATTTTTCTTTACTAAGAGTAGGTCTGAAAGGCGTTGTGAATAACTTTTAAGAGAAAACTCCTAGCTAAAATATTTTAGTGCGATTTAGGAGTACTCCTAGTGGTAAGATAAAATTCTTTGTGAATACGGCCCCAGATTGGCATTTCTATCGTTGAACCTGTTATGCTTGACCAGTTTGCCCTTTTTAGGGTCACATCTTCGTGTTTTTGGTTCGTTTACATGTCTCTGGTCCATGTTACGTTCATATTTCATTCGAACCGCACCAGAGTTCGTTTGGAAGCCAACTGATACCCATTTTTTCAGCATCTCGGTCCGCTTGTTTGGTGGCACCAGGTTTCAGATGGCAGCGTTCACACTTATTCAAATAAACCGCACTAACAGTCTAAACAAACATCCCAGGTGTGAACACACCCTAATACTTAAAATTCACCATGAACTGACAAGAGTACTGAGTGCAGTTTCCTTGAGTCATCAGTATTTGTTTTCCCTGTATTCCCTAAAGAGAACAAAATGGTTAATTTGAGATGCCGTTATCTGAGAGCTGAGAGGATGTTGCAGTACACTATCATATAGATCAGTGGTTCTCAGACCCTCTCTGCAGATTCTGTATGTCTCCTTCACCTGACACACTCGGTTGAGTTCATAGAGTTGTGTTCTGATGATGATCAGGTGGATTAAAACACGAGACATACAGCATATGCAGAAACGTGGGTTCCCAGGACTGGGGTTCAGAACCACTTCTAGAAAATAACTGTACATTTCTAATATATATTCTAAGATTACAAGTATTGAGTGATAATTGTATGTCTTTATAGCATGGATGCATCTAAAGAAGACGGGTTCTCTTTGGGAAGACTTGTTAACGGTCAGACCAGAAATCCTACTTGCAAAATGAGAACCGTTGAAGTGAGCAGAAAACCTCACCTGTGTCTCTTTGCTGTACGAGACATTCTACCAGGAGAAGAAATCACTTACAATTATGGAGACTCAGATTGGCCATGGCGAGTCAAGGTACTATCAAGAAAATGCTAAAGAGATTGATCAGTAATTCATTCATGATAATCTTTTACTGTCATTCTGATTATTTACCATGTGATTGTGGTCTCATATTTCTGAAGCCTTTAAATCAAGCATCAGCAGAATCTACTGATAAAAAGCCAGCCAGCAGTTTGGGCCCGCAGAAATCGGTAAGTCCACTTTAAAACATCTGTATCATTATATTATTGACTATTTCAGCATAGAGATGTGTGTGAAAGAAATGATAGATAAAGTGTAGGATAGCTAGAGGAATTATCGTGAACACGTTTTTCTGTCCTTCACAAATATTTCTGATTTTGTTATTCCCTGGTTTCTTTTCTGACATCCAGCCCCATTGTGCAGCTTCTGTTCCCTCTCCTGGATTGGACAAGGTGAACAGCAACGGTCCACATAAGCACTCAGGCAAAGCAAGAACATCAATGAATAAAACGGTAACCATCTCATACATGCAGAGCTATCTACTGATGTTTACTGCCAGCTAGTTAAAGGTGCAGTAGGTGATTCCTCAGAAACACTGTTGATATTTGAAATCGACACCTAAACAAACACACGCCTCCCTTCATTGCTCCGCCCACAGTATAATGAACACGCAACACAGGCAACCACTAACAGCTGGTGCTCAGGTGTTCAACTAGAAAAGATTTTTATTGCTGGCAAACCATAGGATGCATTTGAAGGTTTGGTTTTAGTTGATTGTACGTGCATATCCACTTCATCCAGCACATGTGTGTAAACGCTTCAAATGATACAAAATAAAAAACAATTGTCATTAGAAATGCAATTAAAATGTACCCACAATTGACCCTTCGCTAAGCCTTGCCCGAAAACCGCCACTGGCCAATCGTGGCTTAGCAACCGTAACTAGGCACGGGAGGTCTGTCAAGCTTTCGAGCGAGGGAAACATGCCGACGCGTTGTGCGTATGGATTGTGCAAATCTGATACCCGGTATTATAAAAGTTTGGACGGTGGGGTGGCATTTTTTCTCTTCCCGAAACCTAAAAGCCAAAGGGGAGAAATCCCGGGCGTGGATCAAGCAGTGTGGAGACCCATTCACAACTAAATGACGACAGGATTAACAAAAAAAAAAAAACGCCTATTGCTTGGAAATAATGGCGGTTCTTTGTTCATAATGCATATATTTGAAAGTAAAATAAGACGATTAAAGGCAAGACGGAGGCTCACTGACATACTTTAAAATATATTTCAGCATTTTGTTAATCGACGGCCTACTAACGTTACCCCTGTAACTTTACCCCAATCCGATCGCGGCTCTCCCGGTGTTAGATTGATGGATAAGCAGTTTGATTTGTAATTATTAGATTATTTTCACATTGCACTTACTCTGCTGTGCATGAACATAGCTGTTCCGCCATTTGTGTGTTTCCCATGTGAATGGTCTGCTAAGGAGGCGACTGCTGCTTGCGCTGGGACCTAACATTATAGGCTTTAGCTTCAATTTTGATGAAATTATTCTCTAATCTGTTGCATATTATGTCGCGGATATATCCCTCGAATGCATACTGCTGTCCCTTTTGTCTTGCTCTCTCAGATATTTCACCTGTTCTCCAAAAATGACTAATTATCTCCTTGGGAATGTCTGACACCGGTGCATTCACACTGTAATAGACGTGGCAGCCGCGAAAGCTTGACAGGCGTAGCAACAGTAACTAAGGAGAGCGGGGCTTAGCGAAGGGTCAATTAAACCTACTCTAAAACAAACAAACTAACATAAATACTTAAATGGTATGGAGTAAATGTAGCACGTTACTACCCACCTCTGCTTGTAAAAGGATTAGTTCACTTCAGAAATAGTATTTCCTGATAATTTACTCTCCCCATGTCATCCAAGATGTTCATACATTTCTTTCTTCGGTCGAAAAGAAATTAAGGCTTTGAGGAAAACATTCCAGGATTTTTCTCATTATAATGACTTCAATAGGGTCCAACGGGTTAAGGTCCAAATGTCAGTTTCAGTATTCTAAAAAAAATTTTTTATATACTTTTTAACCACAAATGCTGGTCTTGCACTAGCTGTGATGATCCACACATTATGTAATCAGGTTGAAAGGTCACGCGTGTTCCGGTTCAGAAATGTAGGGTGAAAAACTCATTTACTCCTCCAACTTCAAAATCGTCCGACATCGTTGTTTTACCTTTTATTTACGTTGTCCTTGCACGTTCAACTTGTAAACTGGTTTTACTTCTGAAGTGAAACTAGTTATAGTTTATACGAGTTTTAATGTCTGAACCAATGTAACTATTATTGTGACTATTGTCACAATTTGTACGTAAAGTTTGTATAAATGTTTGGTTAGGGTGTCAAATGTTGATATAAAATAATTTTTATTAATGATCTTTACTTTGAAATGTACAAAACATGTTTGTTTATTTTTTGTTCACCCCTAGAGTGTGTTTGTGTTTGTTCTTGTCTTATTTTCTTTGGGTGCCACAGTTTTCAATATTGTCAATGTACATTTTATTCTTGTTTAAGCTAAATACCTCTTTATATATCTGCAGAAGCGGTTTCAATCAAGATTGGCAAAATTAAGACAACATCATGAAGATTGCTATGAACGTTTTAACAGAGCAGAAATTGAAAAGGAACACATGATTGCCAAACAGCAATCACAAAAAGTTTGTTTGGTGAGTAATTTGTGAACATCATCACACTATTCTGTGATCAACGCCCATTAACAGTTAATTATTTTATTATTAATTCATTTGATCAATTAACAGTTTGCTTGGTCCTTTTGCTTTTAATTTAGACCTAATATTTTTATTCAAATTATATTTCAAGCTGTCCTCATCATCCTCATCCTCGCCTGTGCAGCCTTCATCATGCTCATCCTCGCCTGTGCAGCCTTCATCATCCTCATCCTCGCCTGTGCAGCCTTCATCATCCTCATCCTCGCCTGTGCAGCCTTCATCATCCTCATCCTCACCTGTGCAGCCTTCATCATCCTCTTCCTCGCCTGTGTAGCCTTCATCATCCTCATCCTCGCCTGTGCAGCCTTCATCATCCTCATCCTCGCCCTCGCAGCCTTCATCATCCTCATCCTCGCCTGTGCAGCCTTCATCATCCTCATCCTCACCTGTGCAGCCTTCATCATCCTCATCCTCGCAGCCTTCATCATCCTCATCCTCACCTGTGTAGCCTTCATCATCCTCATCCTCGCCTGTGCAGCCTTCATCATCCTCATCCTCGCCTGTGCAGCCTTCATCATCCTCATCCTCGCCTGTGCAGCCTTCATCATCCTCATCCTCACCTGTGCAGCCTTCATCATCCTCTTCCTCGCCTGTGTAGCCTTCATCATCCTCATCCTCGCCTGTGCAGCCTTCATCATCCTCATCCTCGCCCTCGCAGCCTTCATCATCCTCATCCTCGCCTGTGCAGCCTTCATCATCCTCATCCTCACCTGTGCAGCCTTCATCATCCTCATCCTCACCTGTGTAGCCTTCATCATCCTCATCCTCGCCTGTGCAGCCTTCATCATCCTCATCCTCACCTGTGCAGCCTTAATCATCCTCATCCTCGCCTGTGCAGCCTTAATCATCCTCATCCTCGCCTGTGCAGCCTTCATCATCCTCATCCTCACCTGTGCAGCCTTAATCATCCTCATCCTCGCCTGTGCAGCCTTAATCATCCTCATCCTCACCTGTGCAGCCTTAATCATCCTCATCCTCGCCTGTGCAGCCTTAATCATCCTCATCCTCGCCTGTGCAGCCTTAATCATCCTCATCCTCGCCTGTGCAGCCTTCATCATCCTCATCCTCACCTGTGCAGCCTTAATCATCCTCATCCTCGCCTGTGCAGCCTTCATCATCCTCATCCTCACCTGTGCAGCCTTAATCATCCTCATCCTCGCCCTCGCAGCCTTCATCATCCTCACCTGTGCAGCCTTAATCATCCTCATCCTCGCAGCCTTCATCGCCTACACCTTCTCCTGCTCCACCCTTATCTTCGCCCTGTGCTGCATCCACACCTGTGGTTCACTCATCACAGGTGTCTGAGACACACTCATTAAGGGAGGTGGGTAGAATCATTGGCTGAATTATTGGGATGGTCGGAGTATATTGCACTGGTAGAACTAGCGATAGATTTAATGAAATTATATATTATTAATATTTGTTTGTATTTCTCCTCTTCCAGATACCCTCTTTAAGGCCATCAAGAAAAAGATAGGTATGTGACTTGCCATGTAATACTTTATATGCTAATTTTTTTTTGTTGCATAATTAGGACTTTGCTTGCCAGTATCCACAATACGATGAAATTTAATGTTACAGGAACCACTGCCATGTACACTATGCCCACATACTCCCTGTTTTGTTAGATTCTGGCAGTGGTGTACTCGTGTGATCACTAAAAAATATAATAGAAAAAAATATTTTGTACTATTTGAGTAAGTGTTAAATTCTCTCATTCAGTATTCAGGAAGTGCTGTATGTGACACAGACTACAGCGATGTTGACTACATACCAAAAATCAGCTCAGAGGAATCTGATACATCCAACATCTCCCAAAGAGGCAGGTGATTCATCGGATCAATTTATAACATCACCAAAAAAGATTAAATGCCAAACTAAAGAGACAAGCACCTTTTCTGGTGACAAGACTTTTATTCAGTCAATGCCATCACCAAAGCAGGAACGGAAGGCGTACAACAAGAAGCGGTGTTGCCTTTATTGCTCTAAGCCATATTAAAAAAATGACAAGACACCTTGAATTTGTCCATCGCATCGAAGTGGGGGTTATAAAGGCAGTAGCATTTCCAAAACATTTCAGTTAAACCTCCTTAGAAAAAGGGGCAACTTTGCCCACAACACAGATGTGGTGAGACAAGGACATGGGGAGATGATTGCCTGCTACCGTCCAAAAAATAGATAAAGAGCCAAAGAATGTATTCACTGCATTTACTGCCAAGGGCTTTATAACAAGCGTAGCCTTTGGAAACATATCAAAAACTGTCCCCTGAAACCTAAAGAGGATGATGCCCTGGGCCGGAAAAGAGTTCGATCTCTGTGTGCTTTAAACACACCAGTCGGCTTAGAAGTGAGCAAAGGTTTCAAGAAAATACTGTCCTTTATGAACTATGAAGTTTCGCGTGTAGTTCATTCTGACAGATCCATCATGCAGCTGGGGGAGCACATGTTCAACAGGATGGGGTCTGATGTGACCAAACAGAGTTATCTGGCTACGATGAAGAGAAAAACTCCTACCACATTCCTTCTTTAGCTCTCAAACTTGGGCATTCTTTAATCAAGATCTGTAGCATTGTTGAGAGCAATGCCATGATGTATGGAGATCATGATCGTGCTGAGTGTGCCCGAGACTTCAGGAGAATACACCAGGCAAGGTGGAATGAGTACATTTCTGCTGGTGCTATAACTACATCGAAAGAAGCCAAGTGGAACACACCACAGATCATTCCTTTCACTCAGGATGTCAAAGTCCTGCACACACATCTTGAAAAGAAACACGATGGGCTCCTAAGTAAGCTCAGAACTTGCCCTTCTGCTGACAGCTACTCTGCTCTAGCCAAGGTCACACTGTCCCAGGTCATCCTGTTCAACCGAAGGAGAGAAGGTGAGGTATCCCGTGTGCTTTTGTCAGCTTTTAAAAGCAGGGATTCTTCTGAGCTACATGAAGATATTGCCATCTGTCTGTCTGAGTTTGAGAGGAAGCTGTGTCTGCACTTCACAAGAGTTGAGATCCGGGGTAAACGAGGCAGAAAGGTTCCTGTGCTCCTCAAGCCTTCCATGGTTTCTGCCATGGAGCTGCTCGTTGAAACGCGGGAGCTTTGTGGTGTTCCAGCAGAGAATCCCTTTATGTTTGCCAGATGTGGAGCAATGTCAGCCTACAGAGGTGGAGAGTGCATCAACAAAGCTGCTTGCGAATGTGGCATAAAGAACCCTGAAGCACTGTCATCAACTAGGCTCAGGAAACACATAGCAACCATGTCTAAAATTCTTAACCTTGATGAGAATGAAGCAGACCAACTGGCTGATTTCCTTGGTCACGATATCAGAATCCACAGACAGTATTACCGGTTACCAGAGGGAACACTGCAGCTGGCAAAAATGAGTAAAGTCCTAATGGCCATGGAGAAAGGAACACTGTCTGACTACAAAGGAAAGAAACTTGATGACATTGAAATCGACCCAAATGGTATGAGTATTTTTTGACTGTCTGTGTATCTTTGCTGTACATATTTGAAAAACAATGTATGTGATCATGTCACAGATGCTAAGTATAAGCAATAAAGTGTTATTTTTTTTGTCAATGAATTAGTTGAGGCCCAAGGTGATTCCATGTCAAGTGATGAGGAGGACTACAGTGACCTATCTCAGACAACAGCACCAGCAGAGACTGATCAACCTGTTCAATCTGATCAATCTGTTTCACAGGAGGATCAAGGTAAGAAATATATCTAAACTACACAAACAACAATAATCAAATAAACATGAATTAGCTCCATGCAGCAATATCCAGCCAAATTCAAATAATCAACACATTTGGACACAATCTTGATTTGGTCTTTACTCACTGATTTAGTTGTAATGAGAATGTGTAATGAGACTTTAAAGTTACTGTAATATAACTAACTATTTCGTAGGTTCTTCAAATGCTCCAAAAAAGAAATGGGAGGACAGTGAGGTAAAAGCAGTAGAGAGACACATGATGAAGTTCATCAAGACATGCAAAGTTCCTGGTAAGCAAGACTGTGAAAGATGCATTCACGCAGAGCCAGAAGCTTTGAAGCAGCGAACATGGACTGGTGTGAAAAATTATGTGCGGAACAGGATCACGACTCTTAAAAGAAAGGGTGGTTTGTAGAGAGCCATAAACACTTCAACACTTTGCATATTATGCTCTTTTTGTAAGAAATGGAGCTAAATTAAAGAAATGAGGATAAAGGTGTAGAAATATTTTGAGGATGGAATGAAACAGAATATAAAGTGAAAAGTTAGAGTATAAGAAAGCTAATGAAGAAGGAGAGGATAGTAAGATAATCAATTTTCATTATTCAGTTTTCTTTGTTCAGTTGCAAAGAAGTTGGATGGAATGCCATGTTAAACTTTTTGATATTTCTGTTATAGAGGGAGGAGAGAATGTAAAGACGATAAAGTGAAGAGTGATTAGCTGTGTTGGACATGGGCTGTGGCTGGATGTAACCGATCGGTGAGAGTTGCCGTGTGGAGGCGGGAGGAGCTGAAAACTGAGACGTGAGTTTGACACTTTCTGCTTCCCGTAGTGACGCTTGCGCTGTGTTTGCATACTTTACCACAGCTGAAGTGGAATAAATGCATTATTTGCCAAATACACAGATATTTTTTAGAGACATTTTGATTCAATACATGTACTGCTTAATACAGCGTCTGTTTGTACAAGAATAAAGTTCAACATAAGCCTAAATACCAATGAAGTTGTATCTGGCTACGATGAAGAGAAAAACTCCTACCACATTCCTTCTTTAGCTCTCAAACTTGGGCATTCTTTAATCAAGATCTGTAGCATTGTTGAGAGCAATGCCATGATGTATGGAGATCATGATCGTGCTGTGTGTGCCCGAGACTTCAGGAGAATACACCAGGCAAGGTGGAATGAGTACATTTCTGCTGGTGCTATAACTACATCGAAAGAAGCCATGTGGAACACACCACAGATCATTCCTTTCACTCAGGATGTCAAAGTCCTGCACACACATCTTGAAAAGAAACACGATGGGCTCCTAAGTAAGCTCAGAACTTGCCCTTCTGCTGACAGCTACTCTGCTCTAGTCCCAGGTCATCCCGAGGCTACATTGTATCAGTTTTATTTTGATAAACATGACAATATAACATTGCGACTACATGAAAAGAGCTTTCACTGTTATAAAAAACAGATTTGTGAGCATTAGTGGAACTGAAGCTGTGAGAATAAACACATGATCGTTGTCATGCGGAGAATCCAGCCAATCGTGGATCAGTTGTGTTGTCATCAGAGCTTGTGAGTCGCTCTGGAGAAACTGCTCTGGCTGAGTCTTCCTGCTCTCCAATCGCTCTCAGCGGACTCTGATGTCATACGGCAGTCACACGGCTTCGCTGTCTGAAGTCGGACACGAGTTCTAACCATCATGCACTGCTTCAAGTCAGCCGCCGATCAGTCTGTGCAACGCTGCATGAAGTCCAACAAGCCTTTTCTCTCCTCTCCTCCCTCTTTACATTCTCTCCCTCTTTCCATCCCCTTTACATTCACTTCCTCTTTCCATCCCCTTTACATTCACTTCCTCTTTCCATCCCCTTTACATTCACTTCCTCTTTCCATCCCTCTTTACATTCTCTCCCTCTTTCCATCCCCTTTACATTCACTCCCTCTTTCCATCCCTCTTTACATTCTCTCCCTCTTTCCATCCCCTTTACATTCACTTCCTCTTTCCATCCCCTTTACATTCACTCCCTCTTTCCATCCCTCTTTACATTCTCTCCCTCTTTCCATCCTCTTTACATTCTCTCCCTCTTTCCATACCCTTTACATTCACTTCCTCTTTCCATCCCTCTTTACATTCACTCCCTCTTTACATTCACTCCCTCTTTCCATCCCTCTTTACATTCACTCCCTCTTTCCATCCCTTGAATGTAAAGGGTATGGAAAGAGGGAGTGAATGTAAAGAGGGATGGAAAGAGGGAGTGAATGTAAAGGGGATGGAAAGAGGGAGTGAATGTAAAGGGGATGGAAAGAGGGAGTGAATGTAAAGAGGGATGGAAAGAGGGAGTGAATGTAAAGGGGATGGAAAGAGGGAGTGAATGTAAAGGGGATGGAAAGAGGGAGAGAATGTAAAGAGGGATGGAAAGAGGAAGTGAATGTAAAGGGGATGGAAAGAGGGAGAGAATGTAAAGAGGGAGGAGAGGAGAGAAAAGGCTTGTTGGACTTCATGCAGCGTTGCACAGACTGATCGGCGGCTGACTTGAAGCAGTGCATGATGGTTAGAACTCGTGTCCGACTTCAGACAGCGAAGCCGTGTGACTGCCGTATGACATCAGAGTCCGCTGAGAGCGATTGGAGAGCAGGAAGACTCAGCCAGAGCAGTTTCTCCAGAGCGACTCACAAGCTCTGATGACAACACAACTGATCCACGATTGGCTGGATTCTCCGCATGACAACGATCATGTGTTTATTCTCACAGCTTCAGTTCCACTAATGCTCACAAATCTGTTTTTTATAACAGTGAAAGCTCTTTTCATGTAGTCGCAATGTTATATTGTCATGTTTATCAAAATAAAACTGATACAATGTAGCCTCGGGATGACCTGGGACTAGAGCAGAGTAGCTGTCAGCAGAAGGGCAAGTTCTGAGCTTACTTAGGAGCCCATCGTGTTTCTTTTCAAGATGTGTGTGCAGGACTTTGACATCCTGAGTGAAAGGAATGATCTGTGGTGTGTTCCACTTGGCTTCTTTCAATGTAGTTATAGCACCAGCAGAAATGTACTCATTCCACCTTGCCTGGTGTATTTTCCTGAAGTCTCGGGCACACACAGCACGATCATGATCTCCATACATCATGGCATTGCTCTCAACAATGCTACAGATCTTGATTAAAGAATGCCCAAGTTTGAGAGCTAAAGAAGGAATGTGGTAGGAGTTTTTCTCTTCATCGTAGCCAGATAACTCTGTTTGGTCACATCAGACCCCATCCTGTTGAACATGTGCTCCCCCAGCTGCATGATGGATCTGTCAGAATGAACTACACGCGAAACTTCATAGTTCATAAAGGACAGTATTTTCTTGAAACCTTTGCTCACTTCTAAGCCGACTGGTGTGTTTAAAGCACACAGAGATCGAACTCTTTTCCGGCCCAGGGCATCATCCTCTTTAGGTTTCAGGGGACAGTTTTTGATATGTTTCCAAAGGCTACGCTTGTTATAAAGCCCTTGGCAGTAAATGCAGTGAATACATTCTTTGGCTCTTTGTCTATTTTTTGGACGGTAGCAGGCAATCATCTCCCCATGTCCTTGTCTCACCACATCTGTGTTGTGGGCAAAGTTGCCCCTTTTTCTAAGGAGGTTTAAAGAACTTTGGAAAGAGGCTTTTCCAAAGAACTTTATTCTTGTTCAAACAGATGCTGTATTAAGCGGTTCATGTAGTGCATGAAAACGTCCCTGAAATATCTGTGTATTTGGCAAATAATGCATTTATTCCACTTCAGCTGTGCTAAAGTATGCAAACACATCGTGAGCGTCACTACGGGAAGCAGAAAGTGTCAGACTCACGTCTCAGTTTTCAGCTTCTCCCGGCTGCACACGGCAATGTCCAACACAGCTGATGTAAACGATGAAAAGAGGGAGTGAATGGAAAGAGGATGAAAAGGATGAGTAAATGTAAAGGAGATAGTAGAGAGATTTTGAAGAAGGGTGGATGGAGGAAGCACAGAGGATAGTTGGACACTGAGAATCATTCCCACCTCCAAGTTATTAGATTTGTCATTGTTCTTTTTTATTTTTTTATTTTATATCTTTTTGAATTTCTGTCATTAACTGCAATGTGTACTTTCAACACAATGTTTAATACTGTTAATATTAAAGAGTCATTAAATCGGAGTGTGTATCACTAGAGTCCCCAAAGAGTCATTTAATCGGAGTGTGTGTCATTAGAGTCCCCAAAGAGTCATTTAATCGGAGTGTGTGTGTCATTAGAGTCCCCAAAGAGTCATTTAATCGGAGTGTGTGTGTCATTAAAGTCCCCAAAGAGTCATTAAATCGGAGTGTGTATCACTAGAGTCCCCAAAGAGTCATTAAATCGGAGTGTGTGTGTGTCACTAGAGTCCCCAAAGAGTCATTTAATCGGAGTGTGTGTGTCATTAGAGTCCTCAAAGAGTCATTTAATCGGAGTGTGTGTGTCATTAGAGTCCTCAAAGAGTCATTTAATCGGAGTGTGTATCACTAGAGTCCCCAAAGAGTCATTAAATCGGAGTGTGTATCACTAGAGTCCCCAAAGAGTCATTAAATCGGAGTGTGTGTGTGTCACTAGAGTCCTCAAAGAGTCATTTAATCGGAGTGTGTATCACTAGAGTCCCCAAAGAGTCATTAAATCGGAGTGTGTATCACTAGAGTCCCCAAAGAGTCATTAAATCGGAGTGTGTGTGTGTCACTAGAGTCCTCAAAGAGTCATTTAATCGGAGTGTGTGTGTCATTAGAGTCCTTAAAGAGCCATTTAATCTGAGTGTGTGTGTCATTAGAGTCCTTAAAGAGCCATTTAATCTGAGTGTGTGTCACTAGAGTCCTTAAAGAGCCATTTAATCTGAGTGTGTGTGTCACTAGAGTCCCCAAAGAGTCATTTAATCGGAGTGTGTGTGTCATTAGAGTCCCCAAAGAGTCATTTAATCGGAGTGTGTGTGTCATTAGAGTCCCCAAAGAGTCATTTAATCGGAGTGTGTGTGTCATTAGAGTCCCCAAAGAGTCATTTAATCGGAGTGTGTGTGTCATTAGAGTCCCCAAAGAGTCATTTAATCGGAGTGTGTGTGTCATTAGAGTCCCCAAAGAGTCATTTAATCAGAGTGTGTGTGTCATTAGAGTCCCCAAAGAGTCATTTAATCAGAGTGTGTGTGTCATTAGAGTCCTTAAAGAGCCATTTAATCTGAGTGTGTATCACTATTTTTATTTGTATAAAGTTTTTCTTTGACAGTTACTACACTTTACAGAAGAAATGCCTAATGTCATAAAGCCCCAGTGAGTAGCCAAAGATGACTCTGGTGAGGAAAACCCCTTAAGATGTTTTTGTGATGATGATTAGTTTGCAGTCGATGCTAAATTAACTAGAGGGATGCTGGCCGTGGCCAGTGAAGTGTTCTCTGCCATGAAGTGAAGTCAGTTTTATTTCTATAGCGCATTATACAATACAGATCGTTTTAAAGCAGCTTCACATACATAAAATAACTTGCAAATTTCAACAATTATGTTCATCTTTTGTTCTCTGATAGTCAATACAGTCAAATCAATAATATTTCTGAATGTTAATTGTCATTCCCCGACTGAGACAAAGGCACTTGATCTCAAGCTACAAATCAGACAAAAATGTAGACTACCCATTTACAGTGATCATGAAGAAATGAAAAACCCAGTTTACTCTCTCACACCTGTATCTCTGCACTAGCTTGATTTCAGTGTCCAGTATTGGAACTTTGAATTGTAATATTCTACTTCTGTCTTCTTAGGATAAATAATATAACATCTCAACAAAGTCCTGAAAGTATACATTAACCAGAGTTTGTGTATCACCATGGTCCTCAAAGTATGACTTAACCAGAGTTTGTGTATCACCATGGTCCTCAAAGTATGACTTAACCAGAGTTTGTGTATCACCATGGTCCTCAAAGTATGACTTAACCAGAGTTTGTGTATCACCATGGTCCTCAAAGTATGACTTGACCAGAGTTTGTGTTTAATGTCCCCAAAATGGACATAAAAAATACTGTCCCTAAAGTGAAGGCAAAATGTCAGGTCTTTAAGGAAGGCTTTTATTGATAAAATCAAGTGATAAGTGTGATGACAGCTTCTCCAGAAGTGCAGTCATGTCTTTCTTTTGTCTCTAGACCCTTCAGAAAGGGGTGTCCCTAAAGGTAGGGTTCCCAGTCATACGTCCTCACATTGTGGTTAAGTAGGTATGTGTGTGTGTGTGTGTGTGTGTGTGTGTGTGTGTGTGTGTGTGTGTGTGTGTGTGTGTGTGTGTGTGTGTGTGTGTGTGTGTGTGTGTGTGTGTGTGTGTGAGAGAAAGTGAGAGGCAGAGAGACAAGGAAACAGATCAAATAATGCTAGTCTATGCAATCATATCTTAGTGTAGGCTAGTTGACAATAACAGCGTAACAAATTCATAACGGAGATACCAACAAATATTGGGTTAATCAAACACATTAATGAATTCTCCTTGCAGATAAATAGCTACACTCATTCACATTTGTCAATCACGTTATGTCAATCACGCTTGCACACTACGACACTTTCATCCGTTATATAAAAACAATCGTAAGTTTTTTCGCATCCGTAGCAAGCAGTTTGAATGGTGTTTTGACAATTCTGAGCCACCGAATCAATACGAAAAAACACACACTAAAAAAACGCGGACTCAGTGTGCAATGGCCAGGGGGCTTGATGACGCTTTGGCAACTTTGCTCGCTTTTGACAGCGACATTTCTCAAATTAATAATATTTAATCTTTCTGAGGAGATCTGCTAGCTTGTTTATTACACAGAGCGCTCGCTGCGAGTCTGACGGTAGGGTGACTGGACCAATCGCGTGCCGGTCACTCGAAACGGCTTCCCATCGACAAATAATCAGCATTTGTGTACATTTCTAAGCTTTTTGATTGGTTCTATACAACGTGTAACACCATTTAAAGAGCAGAGATAGTGACGTTTCAGGGGATACCCGGGAAATGCTCAGAGGTGACGAGAGGAGTTGAGAAAAGCAATGTTAATTTCCAGCGAATTTAGTAAAACTTTGTAAACTTTAATAGTAATTTAGATACCTTTACTCAATTATCTGGACTACGAAACTTTGGGAGATTATTTTTGAATGTCTGTTCTTTGAAATTAGCACAAAAAAAAAAAAAATCTATTATTTCATTGTTTTTCCACATAATCGGCCCATATCTTAAAATAGAACGTTGCGACTTCCGACTCATTTCGCCAGATCGGGTCACATATTATGTAAAATTCACTTTTACATGGTGTTTGAACATAAATGTGTGTTGGAAGTGTGTGTACACTACCACCCTATAATGATAAAAATCCACCCAGTGCTTCTTTTTTTTTTTAAATCCCCATAAATCATAAGCACTGTCTCAGAACAAGTCGTTCTCAGATTCGAGACAATGTGATGTACTTTTGCACAGGCTCCTCCCACGACTGTTGATTGACACTGCAGTTTTAGCGTAGACCCGCCCTGAGTGAGCTATTCACAGTCCGCCATTGTTTCGGCGCTGGAGCAGCAGTAGACAAGAACATCTCCTAAGAGGTTGAGGTGTTTTGTTGTTGGATGTAAGAATGAACATAGCAGTCTTCATTTACTCTCGTTGTTACTCGAGGATGGATCTGTACCAAGAGTTCGTGATCCAGCTTACAGTCTCCGGAGTGATAGCCTAACGTTACTGATCACGGCAGAAAAGAAAGTGAGAGCGCGCACTTTATGACAGCTCATCGAGTTGTTGTACGGATAAAAAGTTTACCAGTTTATTAAGCACCCACTTAAAAGGTGTGTATATATTTGTTTACTGTTAGTTGCACGGGCGTCAGTTTGGTTTGAAATGTGGTGGGGACAGAGACGCATTCGGAAGTGCATTTTCAAAAGTGCTGGGTACAAATTCTGCAGCCTGTTTAACCCGTAAATAAATGCATCGATCCGCAAATTTTTGTTTGAGTTTTTAAATGGTCTGGTGGTAGATCTTTTGCCAAGCGTGTCAGAGGTGACGGGTTCTAATCCGCCCTCGGTATAGTTTTTTTTTCTCTCAAAACTGAATAATGTTCATCAGTGGTTACAGTCTATATCAAGCAGCCAGGGACACGTTTGTGTGCATTTTATTTTGTAATTTCACCGGAATGAATATATACAGAGTCTGTCCGCAACGGCGATAGATTGAAGTGCGCGTCCGAGTGAAGACTGTGCGCGAGCCACAGAGAACACTGTATCCACGACACTGATAGCAGCGGACACGAGCGCTCAGCTTGAGTTAAAAAACAAAACATTTTAGCTAGATCTCTTATTTAAGAGCGAACTAAATGAATGCTCTGCTAGTAAACTGGAGATGTTTTATTTGTATTAGGTACATCCGACCGTGCCTCAATGTTTCCAAGAGTGGTGGGTACAAAATGACTCATGACGAAATCTGGTGGGGACGCGTACCCACCGTCCCCACCGAAATCGACGCCTATGGTTAGTTGTAACGAGTGTTTTGTGTTATTCGCTGTGTACAGTATGTTTATAATAATGAAAGGGAGAGAGAGAGAGTTTATGGATAAGACTTTAATACGCACTTCTTATACTGTGTTTATTCAGCTCTTACAGTGATTCTCTGGAGTAAAACTAACACTTCATCTTTTGTGTGATGTACAATAAACTTCATTTAACTCATCAGTATATTTTTGGCCATCAGCGGTCGGCTACAACAGGCTTGTACTAATAGTGGATAAAAGCAAGATGAAAAATAAGTTATAACACCGCTTCTGAGAGTTTCTGTTCTGCTATTATCATTCCGTGAGAGATTATCCTGACACTGAAGCCCAAGCTTGTGAGGCTCCGCCCTCTGGGCCGGCAGCAGCAGCTCATTTGCATTTAAAGGGATACACACTAAAACGGTGCGTTTTTCTGAACCCCCAAAAAGTGACAATTTAAACGTGCAGTAAAAAATGATCTGTTGAGCTAAAAATTCACATACACACTCTGAGGACATCAAAGACTTATTTTACATATTGTGAAAAGGGGCATAATAGGTGCCCTTTAAGAGGAGACAATTCTGCAGTTCGAGAAAAGGTGCATTCAGCTGTGTTTTAGCCCCACAATTGCACAGATGAGTGCAGCGATTTCACCCCTTGGCACTTCAACACAAAAGAGTAGTTTCCAGCATGGATGACGTTCCGTCTTTTCAAGATGGCATTCCACCCATGTGTTTCTGAATGTGGTCGCTTCCTGGCCCCGTCTGACAGCCATGATCACTGACTCACGTGTCTGGACCGTCAATATCCAGAGGCATCGTTAATTAATGGTTCATGTTCTAACGGTGGGAACATGACCATCGTGTTGTTAATATCGAGACTGCAATACCTTGAAAAAGATGGAATCTCCTCCGTTATTCCCCCTTCTGGTCTCTCTGCACCGCATAGAACCACTTTGGTTAACCCTCTGGGGTCAAAGGCGTTTTTGGGGTCCTTGAGATGTTTTGACATGCCGGACATTTGTGTTTTTTAAGTTGATTATAAACATATTAAAGGCAAATGTGTCATTACACTCTATTCAGCACAAACAGGGCTACCATAATATGTGAGCAACATGTATGTACAAACATGTATGTTTGTATTTTTGAGAGAATAATGTTTATATGGTTATTGAAAAAAAAGTCCACAAGACTTTTGACTAATGGATGTTGTCGCCTAGAGTTTTTGCTTCAAAATGATCTGAAAATCATCCTGCCTTATCATTCACATAAAACAATACATTGATTTAAATTTTGAAAAGGTACTTTTTATTTAGAAAGGCAATATGCGTGGGGACATGAATGATCATGAATAATGATGTGATTCACACCTGAGAAGACAATGGCCTGCATAATGAGCTGCATAATGAGCCTTTCAGTCAGGTATGTCACTGAGAGGGTACCACAAGAAAGAATGCGAGGACACAATATATATATATATAATCCAAATATAAATGAAAGTCAAAAGCACATTTTAGTACATAGTCATACCTGGAAACAAATCCTGTTCAAATAGGCTATATGGGCCAATCTACAGAATTGGTTCAAAGTTAGAGTTGGAAACATCTTGATATTTTTGTTTTGTCTTTTTCCACAAATTTTGTATGCATGCAAATTGTATAATATCCAAGGAAAACATTTCTAGTAATTGTGCAGTTAATTCTCATACTGTATTTTCAGAAAGTTTTGGAATATATCCTATCCCCAAATGTGTCACTAATAAAAAACAATAATAAATAATTTAATGAGAAGGCTTATATTGACCTATTACGATTTTGTTTACATCTACCTTGTAAAAATATTGTTTTGCTATTTTATTAAAGTTTCCACATGTAAATCAACAACAATTACAATTTTAACAATATTTCAAGTGTAATCTTTCTTTAAGTATACATTTTATCATAGGTATTTCAAAGTTAAGGATTCATTAGTTTGAACATAGCCTACATTGGAACAAACACTATAGCCTAATAACATCTTAGTTGATGTGATTATTTTTTACAAAACATATATATTTAACATATGAGCAACAAATTGGCGAACAAAATGTGGCATTAGTCTATTTTACAGTAAAACATTATAATATATCCAAAACTAGTCAACAAAATGTTGTCTTTCATATTTCGTCTGTAACATATAGTTTTTATGATATATTATATAAATGTTAATTTGCAGTTTAATACATTGCTTATACAAAGACGTTTTATTTCAACATATTTCTGTCGATTTTTACTCATCTCACTATAGCAATATAGTTTGGTAAAAGCTAAACTAGTAGATGTGTTCATGTAAAAATAACATGTTTACTAATGTAAGTGCCTCTGAACAACAGCGCGCATTTGTGCCGTTCATTCATTCACACACAGAAACGCGATTCAAATTTATTTTTGCGGTTTACAGACACTATTCCATATCGCGATTAGAACAAAGCACTTAAGAATAAAGAACTTACAATCCTCAGCTGTATCCGTTGCTTCTTGAAATGAAACTAAACCAGCACTTCTGAGGTAAATTTTCCAGGATTATTATTACGATAGTATTATTCCTCACAGCGTCGCAAGACGATATAAAGTACATAAATCTGATTAAACTTGATGTGTTTTATCGACCTTATGTGGGCGTTCACAGGTTTGCATGGATTGCCTCAGATCATTTGCGTTTGAATAACGCGCGCTCTCCGTGGGCGTGTTCACATTAGCAGATAATGAGCTGCGAGAACGATAATGAGAACGACTGACATCTCTCTCTTTTCATAGAGATTACATAAACAAAGAATATTTGTTTTCGTTTTGAATTAGATAATTTAATAGTAGACACTTAAATGATTATAAAGATATATTGCTCATGCCTGGGTGAATAGTATTCGCTGAGTTTTGTTTTAGTTTAGAGACGTGCTATAGAAAAAAAAAGTTCACGGAGAAGGAGAGGCAGAAATCACACCCAGTTTATTTTCTTTATTTTACAAAAGCACAATGTTGTGTTTTGTAAGACATTTGACAGTTTGTTTTTTCATATTTCTTAAGTATGCATGACCAAAAATGACGGAGCATTTTAAGTCTATTTTGCGGCCATGTGAATAAAAAATCGAGCAAAACGCGCCGGAGCGTTGGCCGACCCCAGAGGGTTAAGATGCAGGGTGATTTGAGGATTATAGTGCGAGCTCTCCCGCCGGGCCATTGCCCATGGGCTTCCCACTCCTCACACACATCCCAGGCTGTGGACCTTTCTAATGAGCATGTGGGTCCTTTGCATGGGGGACCCAGCGTCTCATTTGGAGCCCCCGTGGAGGATCAGATGTTGATCGCTGCATCAGAGGGTGAGCTTGAGTCCTCCGAGGATGAAGACTCAGCAGTGCTGCCCCCTTCTGGGAGAGTGGCGCAGGTTGAGTCGGACCCAGAGTTGACTGCCATGCTTTCCCGGGCGGCTGCAAGCGTCGGCCTTGAGTGGAACCCTCCACCCTGACCTAAATGCTTGCGGTTAGACGATTGGTTTCTTGGGGACTCAGCAGTACAGAAGCAGACAGAGGCTACCAAGCACAAAAAATGCTGATGCTACCAGACCGCAGAGGGCTGCCTCTTCATCTGCCCGTCGCCGAGGGTGTCCCCTCTGTGACGTCTACATCTGCTCTGGTGCGGCCTGAGCAGCAGACAACATCCAGGCATCAGTGTTGACAGCCCGTCTCATCCGCTGCTAAACCCTCCAAGCGGTTGGCAAAGCAACATCCCTAAGATGGGCAACTCAGTGATGGAGGGAACTACTCTTATCCAGGAAATGGTGAAAGCACCAACAATGCACTTCCTTACTCTCAACCCCCTCTTCTCTCGCCACAGTGCAGGAGTTTGCATTGTGTTTCTCCAGCCAAACATTTGATGCTTCCATGGAGTCATGTAAGAGTCACACCACACTGCCTCTACTTAGGGATGCTATGCCTCCCGGGTTGGGGATGGATGCAATAGAGACGGTCCCTCCAGCCGAGATGAAGTTAGTGTTTTACAGCTTATACTTCAGTGTACCCAAGGAAGGCGTTGGGTTACTGCTGATCTTGTTTCTGCATGTCTTGAACCGGGCCCTTCACAAGTTACCGTTCAAGATGCTAATGCAAAAATGTCTCATGTGTGAAAAAACCTCATGTGTGTTCGCCCCCAAGATTGGTTTACAGCAATTGACCTAAAGGATGAGTATTTCCATTTTTCGATTTTGCCTCGACACAGACCGTTCCTATCGTTTGTTTTCAGGGGTCAGGCAGACCAGTACAAGGTCCTTCCCTTCAGGCTGTCCCTGTCTCCCTATGTGTTCACGAAGGTCGCAGAGGCTGCCCTCATTCTAGCTCACTCTTGAGATCTGTTATGTGAACACAGGGACCTGGTGCTCAGGCAACTCAGCCATCTGGGGCTTCGGATCAACTGGGAAAAGAGCAAAATCTCCCCTGTAAAGAGTATCTCTTTTCTCAGTATGGAGTTGGATTCGGTCAACATGATGGCGTATCTCATGAACGAGTGCGCTCAGTCAGTACTGATCTGCCTGCATTTATTCAGGAGCAGGACAGCGTTTCAACTGAAACAATTTCAGGATTTGATACAAAATGAGACCGCTTTTTTATTCCCTGACCGAGAGGACCCTCGACACGGATGCGCTGGCACACAGCTGGCCCCGGGGCCTATGCAAATATGTGTTTCCCCCAATGATTCTGCTCGTACAGACACTCTGCAAAGTCAGGGAGGACGAGGAGCAAGTCTTGATGGTTTCACCTCATATACCCACACGAACATGGTTCTCGGACATGATGCTCCTCACGACAGCCCCTCCCTGGTGGATTTCCCTGAGGAAGGACATTCTTTTTCAGGGTTGGAGCGAAGGCTGTCTACCTCCACCTTGAATCTGTAGGTTGCTGCTATTGCAGAACATCACAATGCAGTGGACGTAGGTCTTTGGAAAGCACAACCTTGTCATCAGGTTCCTGAGAGGTGCCAGGAGACTAAATCCTCTTCGGCTATGCCTTATCACCTCTTGGGACCTCTCTGTAGTACTTACAACCCTGCAGAGAGCTCACTTTGAGACTCTAGAGTCAGTTGAGCTTAAGATTCTGTCCCTTATGACATCGCTCCTGACTGCTCTGACGTCAATCAAAAGGGTGGGGGACCTGCAGGCATTTTCGGTCAACAAACTATGCCTTGAATTTGAGCTGGCTGACTCTCACATAGTCCTGAGACCCCGGCCTGGATATGTGCCCAAAGATCCCACCACTCATTTTTGGGAACAGGTGGCAAACTTGTCTGCTTTGAAGGTCAGCAGAAGGAAAAGGCTGTCTCCAAACAGATGTTGGCCCACTGGATAGTGGATGCCTTGGCGTACCAAACTAAACTACTCTACAAGGAGTGTTGCCACCCTCCTGAGCATTAGTACATGGCCCCTCTTTAGCAGACATCTGCAGAGCTGTGGGCAGGGTGACACCTAATACCTTTACGAGATTTAAAATCTACGGGTGGAGCTAGTTTCTTTCCCTTGTGTTAACGGTTTAATAGGTAAGTGGCAGGAAAGCTGGCTTGGTGTCTCGCTTGCAGCGCCATTCCCCTCTATCGGGGGGATACGACCGCTTTCTAAACTCTCCAGGTAAGTTCACCAGTTGGTGAATCCTTGATGGAGCTTCCTGCAATCATCCTTCAGCAGTCAGATGTGGCGGATGCATCCGATGCCAGGCCCAGTACTCGAGATGCATGTCCAGTCAGTCTGGGCTGTACTGGGCTACATGCCCGTATGTTGTGATTCCCCTCTGGTAATCCTGTATGTTTTATTCTTCCACGGTTTTCCCCATTAGTAAACCTGTATCTTTCCCTGCACCATGTCTGCTCTATCATAGCCCTAAGTTTGTAGAAGTTCCATCCCTTTCCACATATTTTCCACATGTTACCTCCCTATGGGCAGGATGTGGCCTCTGTAGCGTCCCTTTCCATCTGGATTCGGCACACTTCCTCAGTGCTGAATGTCTTAAAGCAGAAAGTAACAGCAGCTATAGACCTTCCCCTTGGAAAGTTCTGTCCTTCTGTTCCACCAGGTACGGAGGTCTGTTTGAGTTAAATGGGGCACTAAGGGTCAGCGGTTGTGGCACTTTTTATAGGGACCCCATGACGTCAGCCATCGGTGTAACTTCAAACGTGACTGACTGAATCCTGATCCCGTCTTGCCTCTTCAGCACAAGGGGGAGTGGCTTGCCATGGAAATTTATTTTGCCAATCTTCATTGGCC